>NC_044054.1:21265800-21490800 GCF_902167405.1 Gadus morhua | reverse complement strand
TACAGATCAAACACACAGCCTATCTCAAGTAGGAGCACTTCCCTTCTGTCTCTGTTTAAAAACACAACATCAGGGGTATTTTGGATGTCACAAAACACATCAATAGAGCTGTTAAACCATTCCGGCATGATACGTGAATGTTTGTACATGGTCGCATTTTCTAGAAATACTTCTTTAACATTGCTGGAAATCAGATCGACAAGACGGTCGTGGCGTGCAATATACAGTCCTTTGTACATAGTACAGCCATTCACAATATGGGCAACGGATTCAAGTTGATGGCCACAGTGCATTATACAGTGTGGATGGTGGTGTGCAGGGTACCATAACGCCAGATTGTATTTGGTAGGTAGCACCTGCAGTCTAGCTCTGGCAGTGAAACAGAGGATTTCCTCCCCAACAGCAGCATTTCTGTGCATGGAGTGGGAAGCAGAGTGGTCGGCAAAGTCTAGGCATGCTAGCTTTCCCTGCATTCTAAGTCCAGTCCAGTGTTGTTTGGTCTCTGTTTGTTTTATGTTAAGAAGGAATCTCCTTGCTGTTGTGGTCTGTAGGGTGTGTTGTGCCTCGTTGTGGTATACAGTAGCCTCTGCGGTTACAGGTGGGTCGGTGACAACTGCATCAGATGCCTGTGGTGCTGTGTGGGAGTTGTGTTGTGTCCATTCCAGTTTGACTGTCATTCTGTTGCACAGATCATTTAGGTCCGGCCGGTCCGACCGAACCCCAAAGCCTGCAGCTTGTGTGTCCAGTTTCCCGCTGCTTTTCCTCCCAAAGCCTTGGAATCTGTCCTGGTCTGCTTTGGCCAGAGAGACCTTCCTCTTCCCGAGGTCCAGCAGGAGGGTAGCTCTGGCAAGCTCTCTGACAGTGGCATCATCATTGTTGAGCATGCTGAGGAGGTCTGTCAGCCTGGTAGCAGTGTATACCCATTCAACGTTTGGGACACCCAGCCCCCCCTCTTTATGTGAGAGGAAGATGAGATCCCGGGTAGAGTGTGAGTTCAGCCCTAGCCATTTTCTGACGGCCTGGACTGTTTTATTGTTCATGTCCCGTAAGACATTATGCTGGATATGGACGTTTGCAAAGAGGTGTTGTACCTTCGTTGTACCAGGGCCACCTCTCTGATAGCGTCCAGTTCCATGACTACAGGGTGTGGGGAGGAATCAATTAGATCGATTCTGTTCTTATAGGCACAACATAGCTCCTGTAGCTCTCCCATTTAAAGGAGAGGCGGAAGAAGTGTCCTGTCTTGCCCTGAACCTCAAGGATCCAGTGAAGAAGCACTAATGCACAAATCCTGCACTGATGGGAGCATATAGGTGCAGCTGTAGACATGGGTGTTTTTTGTATTGGAATATGAAATAGTGCAATTTTGCCCCAAAATACTGAGTGAAATAATCTTGATTTATGTGTTGTTGGTTCTGTGTGTTTATATCACAATGTATGTTTGCCTATGTGAGCTGTGCACAGTGTGAGTGTGTTTGTGTTTGTCTGTGTGTGTGTGTGTGTGTGTGTGTGTGTGTGTGTGTGTGTGTGTGTGTGTGTGTGTGTGTGTGTGTGTGTGTGTGTGTGTGTGTGTGTGTGTGTGTGTGTGTGTGTGTGTGTGCATGTGTGAATATTTGGGTATTTTTGTGTCTGTCTGTGCGCATGTGTGTCTAAGCACTAACTTCAAAATGGAGCCAAGAGGCGAGATGGCAAAAATGAGCAGGACAGAGAGTACATGATCAGGTCTTTGTGCTGGAGGGGGGTGGGGGGACCGGGGGTGCTGGTGGTGGTGGTGTGGTTGGGCTGACGGGGTTCACAAAGTGGCTCCATTTTGCCACTGGCTGCAACCATCATTCATCCGTCTGTCATCACTCGACTCCATCAGCCGCCCCGCTGCACTATCACTGGATGTTTCTACAAATAGACTCTTTTAATGGACCGCTCTAATTTCAGCCCAACAAATCCCAGACAAGAGAAGGAAATGGATTTAAATTGTCCTCCTGTGATAATGGGTGGGAATGCTACTGCTGTAACAGACGGCGCGTGGAAGTTTGGGTTTTTCTTTTAATTCTTCTGCATAAATATTCTCTCTCTCTCTCTCTCTCTCTCTCTCTCTCTCTCTCTCTCTCTCTCTCTCTCTCTCTCTCTCTCTCTCTCTCTCTCACAGGTCTATACTCTAAAGGACTACAGGCAGCTGAGGCAGGTGGTGAACCTGTGCGGCCTGGGTCCTGATAAGGCCAATGAGAAGACAGTAAGCATTTTAGTTTTCGTAAAGTGCCTAATCAGGACCAGTTGACTTGGGTTTATGATGCAAGGTGTGTTCGTTTTTGGCATGCCTACTGCTGTACGGACACAGAGTATTAAACAGAATATCTGTGCACTAGAGACTTGACAAAATATAAAAATCCTAATATTATTAAAGAAAAGGGTCAGAAACAACGAACTAGAAAACCTTCATAGGTTGTCTTTGTGTATCTTGTGGTATTAAGTATATCTTGACTGCAACAAGTACATTCATCAGGCTCCACACATCTGGAAAGCCTGTAACAAACCTCTTTATGTTACGACTGAGCGCATGTGCTGCTCTGGCCTGTTCTCCTAACTAGCTTGCGCTGTTCTCCTAACTACCTTGCGCAGTTCAAACACACTCACACACTCGATGATTCAAATTTTTCGATACTGAGCAGACTAGAAACATCACATATTTTGTACGTATGTTTTCCTTCCACCTCACCACTACTCACCCAGACCCCCCGGCGAGCGGTTCATTATGTCGTTGTGGGTCCGGCGGCCGTGTTTTCCCGCTCCCCCGCCGCAAACACTCTCCTCCTCTTTCCGCGCAAAGAATACAATTCACAAAGCAAATGAGAATATGTCCGTGAAGTTAAGTGTGCTTTTGTGCTTTGATGTGCCCTTTGTTAATAACCTCCCCGCTCTCACACACACACACACACACACACACACACACACACACACACACACACACACACACACACACACACACACACACACACACACACACACACACACACACACACACACCCCATCTCTGGCATTGTGGGTAGTCTGCGTGTCAGGGCCACTTTGTCGGAGATGGGGGTCCCTGTGCGTCCCTGTGGGGGCCGAGCCTATTAGTGAACGATGTGTGTAAATGTTGATCGGGTCGCTCAATGCCGTACATGCGTTTGTTGTTTTTTTGTTGCGATGGGAAGGGTTGTGGATGAAGGGGGGGGCACGTGGAGAGAAGAGGCTTCTCTCGAACCGGAGAAAATAATAACCTCAAGGGGGGAAGGGGGGGGGGGGAATAGTTCAGTTAATTAAACCTTGCTTTATAATGTCTCTTTCTCTCTGTCTATTTGTCTCTTTCGCTCACACTTTCTCTTTGTGTGTGTGTGTGTGTGTGTGTGTGTGTGTGTGTGTGTGTGTGTGTGTGTGTGTGTGTGTGTGTGTGTGTGTGTGTGTGTGTGTGTGTGTGTGTGTGTGTGACGTGTTTCTATCCCCCCGTCAGGCAGAGAGAACGAGACGACAGAGGCTGTATTCAAATGTGATCCGGGAGCGGAACAAAAAGACGAGCACGGCCCACGTCCTCCCGCCCCGGGACCCGGAAGACCCGGACAAGACGGTTCCCAGGAGGAAGGTGCGATGCTATCCCTCTTTAGCGGGATATTTGTGTGTTGGCAATCGTTTCACGTTGATGTTGTTTGCGGGGTTTTTTGGCTGTGCTTTGATAACGCAGTGACACTACCTTGATTGTTTTCTTACTAAAAACCGGTTACCCCTCTGATTAAATATAAAAAGGGAGAAGCGTTAATCCTATAGCGGGTTGCTATACCTAAAACTCTCTCTCTCTAATGCTATTGCCACCTCTCTCTATCTCTGCCAGGCATTGGAATATGCCAAGAGTATCGCCAAGCCCCACCCAAAGCCCCGACCTAAAAAGCACCAGGACCATTCAGGGGGTGGCCTGCACTGTGACGCCCACCTGGAAGGCCTGGAGCTGGCCCAGCTGGAAGCGCTGGAAGACATGAGGAGACGCCACGAGGAGGAGAAGCGGGCCGTGGCCGCCTTCCAGAAGGGGCGCTTGGTCTGAGGTGCGCCACCACTGTCCTGCCGGTCCAAAACAGAACCACGACTCAGAGGAAGAGACGTCCACATCACATGACTGTTTACCACCCCGTGCAGGGGTAATAAATACAGCTGCATCACGCCTAGTGCACTGTCAACAACAACAACAACAACAACAACAACAACAACAACAACAACAACCACCATCACAACAAAAACCATGAAAAGCAGAAGGATGCCCAGCAGAATGATTAGTACAGACAGATGAGTCCTTTTACTTGTGAAGGCACAAATGCTGGCTGACACAGGAGTTAAGTCTTCGGCAAATTATTACGGAGCAAATGTGTGAAAGCGTTCGCGATCAGCGACACATCAAAGTCTGTTTCGGCTGACTCCTGTCATAGAAACACGGTTTGGTTACATACATTTTCCATACAAAGGTTTTGCATAGTATACTTTTGATTAGTACACACTATATACTTGTACTGTACATTCAACTGTATAATGGAACATGTGGCCGTGGTTATACTTATCTGCAAGTATCGAATCATCATCAATCATCAACAAACATCACCCCGACACACACACACCACCGGATTCTGTGTTGATGCTGAAACATTCATAATGAAAAACGCTTCACACTCGAGTGTTTATCCTGCAAAATCACGGACGTTGTTGACATTTCGAAGACCCCCCCCCCTCTGGCTCCAAAGCTTTTGAGAATGCTGCACCTATTTTTGGTACAAGTACAGATTTTTTTACAGTTATTTATTTATGAAAAAGGTAAATAATCCTAGGTGGATTAATAATAGTTAATAGATAATAAGCCTTGCGTACCTCTATGCCTGATAGACCTCTATGATGCACAGCCACTGTCAGCTGGGGTGAGTGACCTCACCCCAGCCTGACCGGGAGAGAAACAGAGAAACGGTTTCTCTTCTATACACTGATAATGAGATATCAGGTGACATGTAGAAGCGCACGTGATCGGTTCTCCCAGGGAACAACTTTATAGATAAATACTTCAAAATGAACAGGCCCCCCCCCCACCAGCCCCCCACGATATACACTCGCCCCGAACGTTCACCGTTCAACGTGCGAGTCTCAAGCACCGCATTTCGCTAATAGAACCCCTCAGATCATTATCAAAGCACTATTTGGCTCTCTGCAATATTTTAATTAGTTTATAGTCTCTATTTAACCCATCAGGGGCTCTTTGAAGCCCTCTGTTTTAGTGTTTAAGTCCACTGATGAGCAAAGTGTAAATGAACACACACAAGCCCACCACCCACCACCCCTCGGTGTTTTTTTCCAACGCTGTCTACCCAGACCCTGTCTCGCTTGCATCTCCTTTCTCCCTTTAGTCCCTCCTCCTTATGTTTTTTGCCCATTGAAATCCAGTTAATTGAAGGGGTCTTTCACCACCACACATGAAGAGGGCCTGAATTAGCATCCCTTTCTGCCCATTGGAAAAGCTCACATGTGGACGTTCCACGCTTTGATGTGAGAAGCACGCTTTTCTCTGCGCAAGGCGGCAGGCTTCCTGAAATGGGCCTGAAATGAGCTGATGAGCCCGCTGTTAGGGCCCAAATGTAGATGCGTCCATGTGTTGCAAAACGCTTAATCTTTTAATTGATCACCTTCCGCATGGCCTATTCTCTGTGCTGCCCCCCCCACCCCTACTCTTTTACGTTAATCAGAATCACATTTTGAAAATGACCTGAATTGCTTTTCAAAGGGACATGGGGGGGGGGGGGGGGGGGGGGGGGGAAGCGTGGCATATCCTGTTTTAGAAAGGAGAATGGAAAGCTTTGCGCGAGGAAGAGATTAAATGCAGAAATGCACACTCGTAGAGCTGTGTCTCTTAATGCCTGCTTAAATGGATTTGATTACAACAAAAAACATGTAATACAATATTTAACATTTTCTGTTTGTGTGTTTGTCTGTGTGTGTGTGTGTGTGTGTGTGTGTGTGTGTGTGTGTGTGTGTGTGTGTGTGTGTGTGTGTGTGTGTGTGTGTGTGTGTGCGCGTGCGCGCGCGCGCGAGAGACAGGATAGAGACATGCCTATTTGAGAAAACAGCTTGTATTGAGAAAGAAGCAGATATTCTTGTATTTTTATTTTTATGGAGGCAGATCAAAGTTGTGCAACAGCAAATTGACCAGGAAAGTATGTATGGAGTTAGTGTGCTTGATGGAAGGGAGAGGGAGAGGGGAGGGGCTTGCGTGTATGTGCACGGACTGGCAATCTGCATCCCTTGTTTTATAGAAAGTGCATACAATATAGTTATATACATATTTTTAAAGAATATAAATTGAAATTATGTATATGTATATATATAACAACTAAAGATACAATTGGCAGTGCTTATCAAAAAATATGGTTTACTGGTATATGGATCTCCATTTGCTGTATTAATTTTATATAAATTAAATGTTTGGAATATCTGATACATTTTTTTATTTATTAATGCATTATTTTTGTTTCTCTAAGTTGCTTTAGTCTCTAATTAAGTAAATTAAGCTACATTAATATAGCAATATCAACGTAACGTAACTCATTAAAAGGCAATAAAGGCTTAAAAATAATTGCACTAGGGCATATCCTTCATTCTCTTTTAATTTTGACGCAAAAATATTTTTCCTCAACAGTTATCTCCTTTTTTATCAAAGGCTTATCAATTAATTTAGATGACCTATTATCAGTGGTATCTCTATACTTAATACTGCATTTTTTTAATAGGCTTCTCTTAACGCAAAATGTTAAAAAAATATTTCCGAATCCCAAGGCAGCTATACCCACCAACGAAGTCTATTGTCCTATTGTAATTAATAGGCCTATTATGATTTTTATTCCCAAATTACTGCAAGCAGTCCCAAAATGTGTATAGGCCTATCTGTATTGTTACTGTCATGGTGGGCTGAAACGGCCCTCTGTACCCCTGCCAATCACCATCGATGACATTTATGGGTTTACACTACCAAACATGCAGTGCATTCTAAATCATCACACTGTAACCAGAAGGATATATTCTAAAATGTATTTTAGATAAATCGAAATGCTTCAATTTCTATTTCAATAAATATTTCTTTTCCATTGACCACTTTTCAGCCATGCAACAAGCGTCTCTGAATATCAACAATACATTGTATATTATCATTTAATTGGGAACGGAACAGATCATGGCTATACAATCAACAAGACATATTCTTAAATGGACATTGAAGACATGTGGTAATATAGACCTACATGGATAACATTAACTGCTCATTTTTACACAGTGCCCATAGAAGACAGATCTAAATATGAGCTATGCATAGCCTATTCAAAATTAGAAAATATGTTATTTACACGCATTCAGTCCATTTCTCCGCAGCTCGGAGTCCCAGACAGCCATGTGCGGTCTGTGGCCCGCTGGATGCAGCGGGCAGGGGTACAAAGAGGGCCGTTTCAGCCCACCATGACAGTAACAATACAGATACACACATTTTGGGACTGCTTGCAGTTATTTGGGAATAATAATAGGCCTAATAATTACAATAGGATAATATAATAACAATATCAGTAATAATAGGATGAAATAAGAGATGATATAATCATAATAATAACAGAATAATTATGAAAAGTCCTAATAAAAAATGATCCGACAATATGCCATTGACAATAGTAGGCCTACGCCTATTGTGTATATTTAGACAATAATCGAAAAAGTGTAAATATATTATTTTGACAGTGTGTGTCAAAATAACAAAACCAAAAAGCCTTTAGTAACAAACTGTGCTTGGTAAGAAATTCGCTATTGAAAAGTGCAGAAGGAATTATGGTGTATTTCCCATCGATTATAAACAGTAGGCCTATTTAAATACTGCGTAATGGAATATTATAATACTACTACAACTACGAATAAAAATAAAACAAACAATATTTATAACAATATTAACAATAGCCTCCATAATTTAAAAAAATGCAATATTGTCATGCTCGTTATATTGACGTGGTCATATACTATTTACAAAGCAACATAGCCGCCGCCTCTTATCGAAAGGGAAAGTCTGTAGATTATTTGTGTTTTTTCGTCGTCCCGTTTATAAAACAAACACCACGCAGGGCAGCCAGGCCTACTATAGTAAATGCTCCGGGGAGCAAATGTCCTCCTCGATGTCCACATCGTCCTCGTCCTCGTCCTCGTGCAGCAGGTAGGAGCCGGGCTCCGTCCCGCCCTTCAGCTCCTCCGCGTGCTTCTCGTTCACTTCGCTCTCGCTCGAGTTCTCCGTGGACCGGGGGTCCGTGTCACTCGAATGTTTCCGATCGTCCTGTGCCTTCCTCAGCTGTTTCTTGTGCTTCATCCGCCTATTTTGAAACCACGTTTTCACCTGTATATGCGTTAAAAAAATAGACAAAAAAACAAGTAGCCTATCAATAAACAGGCCTGCTTTAAAATATTCTTTTAAAGGCCCTATTTGGGGTGGTCAAGTGCTTTTTTCAGATGTCTTCTGACCTGTGTTTCTGAAAGACTCAACGCCGTGGCAAGCTCCACTCTCTCGGGCGTTGACAGGTACCGCTGGATCTCGAACCTCTTCTCGAGGCCGGACAGCTGCGAGTCGGAGAACACTGTGCGAGCCTTCCTACGCCGGCAGTGCTTGCCCGGCAGCTCGGGGTGATGCTGAAACAACGCGGGCATTTGCATCCCTATCAGGTGTAATATAGTACGGTTAAAATCCAACATACACCCAACGGTATTCAACAAGTATGTATTTTTGAAATGTCAAATCGATCACTTTATTATATACATAGGGATAATAATTAAAATAAATAGTATAACCGACTATATATTCTTTACTAAACGAATCGAATTAAAAATGAATAAAGAAAAATGCATTTATTATGCTACAATAACATAGCCTAATTTCTTTTTCGATTGATCCATCACTTTTTTTCCATTATTAAGCATGTGCCCCTTCAGATGAATGTGATTAACAAACTGGTTACTTAGTCTACACACTCAAATTATAAAACTGACATGACTTAACTAAAACTTTAAAATTTAGATTTTAGCCTAAACCCTGGCTATAGGCCTATACCTACATCAGTCTTGTTTAGTGATTTTCTTGTTTTTATCTTTCAAACAGCTCGTAGATAAACACACAGCCTGGTAAACAGGTGCATGGGTCTTACCAGATGTGAAGAAGTACTGGTGGTGCTCCGGCTTGTGGAGCCCGTGGTGCGGGTGCGCCAGGATCGGTGTGGGCATCAGCGGGTATCCGTACTCCAGGAGGGGCATCCGAGACGCCAGGGAGCTCGAGAACGGCGAGTGTATCACTTCCCGCAGGGGCTTGGGTTTGTGTAACAAGATGTCCTCGATGAAGAAAGATGTGGATCTCTGTGTCGGCATCTGCGGCGCCGGAGACGTATAATTCATACTCATACTCATACTCATAACTTTTCAAAAATTGAATTCACTGTTCATCGGTCCTCTCTTCTTTTTATATCGCTGTGTGGAGACACACATACAAAAACAAAGTCTCACTTCTATCGACCCCCAAGACGAGTGTGGTTATAGAGTACCCTGTGCGAGAGTTAGTGACTCTATTGGAGGGAGGAACACAGGTTTTAGATTCGGGGAGATTACTATTTATTCAAGGAGTGAAGTCGATTGTGAAATTGATTAGCGGAGAGCCAATAGCGCGTCAGCGGGGGCGGGGTAAAGAATGATTGTGCGCGCATTAATTTGGAGTGGCGGAAGGAGGAGAAGCACTACAGGTTGTAACCAGCTGCGGCTCACTCAAACTTGCTTTGGCATTATCCCTTCAGCTGCTTGTGGAAAAGAGGCAGAACAACAAATTAGGTTGTTAGTGCTGTATGCTATGTTTCAGTGAGCGGCTTAAATGGCAATTTGTACTCAAACAAAGCCTAAACGTGCCTTACAAAAGAAAAAGGTAAATGAAACGGTTTTATTTAGGCCGACTATGATTTTAATTGCATGCCAACATTATTGTCATCCGTAGGGAGCGGTTTTTTTTTTTAAAGTTTTTATTTCATTATCAATGTAGGCTAGTTATCCAGGCTAATGTCGAAGTCTGATATTTCCAAAAATATGGCCGACTCGGAGCCTCTCTCCATGGGCTTTTCAGGCTGTGTTGCCACGAGAGGATTAGACAAGGCTACGGGTCTGTCTAGTAATCTTGCCCAATTTGTCTGTAATTGTTGGCATTGAAATCTGGGAGAGTACAAGTGTTGCTCCGGTGCCATTTGTGTCGGAAGCCGTTTGCTATAATTTGTTGATATCGTGTTGTCATCACATTTCCAATCATGCCGGCTAATGTGAAAGTGTCTTAATGTAGGCAGAATTCTCGCTGCAATGCTATTAGGCAATTAAGTGAGATGTTACAGCGGAAGTTGTAATCCTCGGGCTCGAGGACAGGATTTCCATTCGATCTGATAGAATGCTAATTATTAAAATTATATTATGCAAGGAAGTGTGTTGTATAAACTCCAGACTACAATTTGAAGTTGTTATTGTCAAAAACGGCAAATATATTTTAATAATCATTATAATAATGGTGTATTCTTGAGGTCTAGTAGGCCTTTTCAGTTGTTTTACCTGGTTCCCTGCATTTATTTATTTCACAAATGGAAAACTCGTAAGCTCAATAAAAACGGTAGACCTTTACAACAATGTTGACCGTGAATGTGGACGTTCTGTTCACTCTCTTTAAAGAGCGCGTCAGGATAACAGGTTTTGCTTTTAGAAGAAAATTAGAAAGTAAATGAACAAATGGGGACGAAATCGCCTTTACGCGCTGATCAATAGGATCCGTTCCCTTGGTTCGTCCAAAGCTGCTTTTAGCTGCCATTTCATCAGGGGACGAATGCGGGGGAGACCAGGTAGTGCGTCACTCCCTAAGTGGTACATTGCGATAAGAGGCTTGCGATGCTGCATTCAGCTCAGACTTCAAAAACACAGATAGCCTATAGTTACACCTGGATTCAGGTTCCCAAACATGAGTTGTGTTCATTAAGAATTGCAAAAAGTGTGTGTGTGTGTGTGTGTGTGTGTGTGTGTGTGTGTGTGTGTGTGTGTGTGTGTGTGTGTGTGTGTGTGTGTGTGTGTGTGTGTGTGTGTGTGTGTGTGTGTGTGAGAGACAAAACTGTTGTGGTGTTCCCTGTGGTCAAGGTCTGTAGAAGCGTTGAACTTTCATTCCGTTAAGGAGTTCATTTACATTATTACATAGTAATGTGTAGCCTACTTTCAAGAGTCTACTTTGAAGAGTCAAATAAGTCTACCTATTGCCAGCCATGTAGGCAAAGTTATCCTTTTGTTAGAAATTAATAATAATTAATTGTGGCGCATCCTGACAGGACTCTGGAATATGGAGATGAAGAGAAAGGCCAGGGTCTTAAATATGACGCTGTATCAAGGTAAGCAACACTTCCCACAAATACATACTTTTCTACACTTGTTCATGTAAGTGTGATATTTCGGCAAATTCCACAAATTGCTTATTTTATGTAGTTGCAGATGATCATACGGTAATCAAACACACTAACACAAACAGAATCTATTCGTAGCACTTAGAAATATAAACTCATAAAATCTGGTGTAGGGAGGTCATTTAGGATCAACTTTTCAGAATCAGGTCTTGGTTATACTGAGTTTAGCTAGATGTATGGATGGATATTTAACATTGCAATAATTTTGAATGTATATGTGGGCAAGTTCTTAAACAAAAACAGTCTAAAGGGATGAAATTCAACCAAAGAGTAAGAAATATAAAAGCCGGAGGCACATTTTCCATGTTTTTTTTTATTGAAATCACTGAAACGTCGGTCATTTTCCAGAGCCAACGCTGTGGGGCTCATGTTGCTGGTCAGATTGAAGCCAATAGAAAGGTTGCAACTCTCGCCGTCGTTCTCATTGATGATGGCCAAGACGTACAAATAAATCAGTGAGAGTTCCTTGGGCACTCGTGCATCTTGTAGGCACACATATAAAATATCCCTGAAGCAGAAAGAGAAAAACAACATTCAACATATATTTCGTGTGGCCTTTAGGGTATTACATTAGTGGATCAAACGCAGACTCTCGGGTTTAAAATAAAAGGGTTTAGGCCTACATGCAGCTTGAATTAGCTTGTCTGATACACGCTATAAGAACAGGTACATTTGTCGCAATATGGCAGTTTATCCTGTGTAAAACTATTGACGATTTAAACATCTATGGAGTTGCTTTTAATATTTTTGTATGTATACATGGAAACAGGCTCATGCCAATATGTCCGATTTTGGTCTGACTGATTGTCTTTATTTCGGAAATATGTGCTGCCGATTGAGTTATTTTCATGTGTTTTAAATGAAAAGAAAAAATCACAACAAATTCCCAGCATGCATCACAGAGACTCATCATGGAGTCTAAAGAGCGGTCAGGAGTACTTCCTGGTGGCCCCCAGCCGGGGCCTAGTGGCCCTAGCCCATTAGGGCTCATAAGAGCCTTCTCTGTATGTAAAACCCTGCGGTTGATACAAACATGGACGTACCTATTCCTATTCCATTTACACACCAAGAAATCACATCATTATTTTTATAATTTACCCTGATGCTAAAGCTAATGCCAAATGTGGAGCGTCCTCCTAGTATATATTCCACAATGACTTCCAATGAACAGGTGTGTTGTTTGAATATTTTGAAGTCATCTGTGCTGCGCAAATGCCACAAATCAGATACTGTAGCTATAGCCTACTAATGGAGAGGGCCATGTTGATGTAGCTGGTGGCTGGTAGCAGGTGTAGGGTGTGTATGTGTTCGTGTTTGTGTGTGTCGGGGTGCAGCGTTTACCTGAGAAGAATGTGAGAACCACGGACACCCAGCCAATGATGTAAGACCAGGAGAACCTCCAGTTCCCGTATCGTTTCCCAAAGTAGTTGATGGTCACCCCCGTGTACACGGCCATGGCCAGCAACACTAAAAAGCCTGCAGGAGTACATGAGGTGCAGTAATGAGGTACACCCTAAGCTTACAGTTGTCTCATGTCATACACGTACAGTCCATGCAGGCAGGGGCGGTTTGGTTTTTATGTTTTTCAGAGTAGAAGTGTAAGATGAGACAATTGCCTTGTTTTAGATTGAACAATGCGGTTTATTCAAATAATATTAATGGATTAAACTATTTCTAAAAAGCTTTAGCAAGCCGTGAATCTAAATCGCCACAAACGGCTTTGTGATGAAAACCCAGCAAAAACCTGACTTACATGAGATGAAGAACAAAATGCTGGCAGCAAAGGTTTTGTCAAATCTGTCAAAGGAGGAGTAGTGGATGAAGGCCATGATGCCGATGATGATGCCGACAAAGCATGCGAGCAGCGACAGGATCATGAGGGCACGCGTGGCGTCCAAGTGGGCTGTGTTGGAAGGAGGGGGGGGGTCAAAGGTCAACGCAGCAGGGTTGGCTTCAGGCTTAAATGCAGGTCAAGGCAGGTGAGCGACATGCGGCGTGTGTCCATCCAGGCAATTAAGCTTAGTCCAAAGACAGGGAGGGCCTCAACCTTAAACACAATACCCTACATCTCAAAAAACGATAAATCTATAGTCAGTACGCTAGTGTTCTTCCTATGGCGAAATGCAACAGACAAAAGGCTACTGACAGTGATACTAATAACAACAGTTAACACAAGCACAGATGTAACGCATGGCCGTGGAGCCCAGCGGTCTTTACCGATAGTGTCGTTGTGTGTGAAGCATTTCCCCGGCATACAGTAGCGCCACAGGCCTTGGTGCATGTAGTTGTTGGACTGCCGATACTGCATCCAATAATCGGTTGCTGTGGAAACAATCAGGAGGATGTTCCCTACGCCAGCACAGAACAACCCTCCGCCCATAAAGCTGTACATTCTGCACCTGCGGAGACACACAAACACACAAGATCATTGATCGTAAGGTCATTGAGCATCAGGAATCATCAATGGTGTACACACACACACACACACACACACACACACACACACACACACACACACACACACACACACACACACACACACACACACACACACACACACACCGACCGCGCTCAGGAACAGAGGGTCTATGTGTCAGTAACTATGTGAAAATGAACATGTTATTTCCCCAGGATTGAGCTCCGGGGTGGCCTGTGAGTGTTCGCCCCACTTTGTTCTCTGGGAGATCAGTCAGAGAGAACAGAGCTTTACATAGACTCTCTTTTTTATAGCTATCGCAAGCCTCGATCACCCTTGCAGCTTTGATACTTGCCCATTGTTCCACCTGGACACGGTGTGACCCTCACCGTCCCCGGACGCATCACTAACCCTGTCATGGAGGGTTTTTCTATACAATTTAGCAAAGGATACAAATAGGCACTCAACATAATTTTCAACCTCGAAAACAAAGAATTCTGAATTTAACCATTTTTGCCTCATTCTTATTATTGTTAATCTTTTAACCAATGTTCTTCATGTTAGTTCCTCATTATTGTCATATTTTGTGATAATTGAGCCTAAATCCAATTTTCTAAAAGCCCCACTTCTAAAATAAGCAATTTTTCTTAGCCAGAGGATTATGTTTATTCCATAATCTTAAAATTTTGATTTTCTTTTTACCAACCCACCCGATTTCAGTACCAAGTACCCCCCCCCCCCCCCCCCCCCGCTTACGATTAACATTTGTTTGGTTACACACTGACCTTTTTCATAATAAAAGGGAATGTTGTAAATAATTTAATCGGGGCGCAATTCTATTTCTTGAATCAAATACAAATGTCGGAACACGCAAAGAGTTCAGCATGACGCTACGATTTCCATGCACGCCACCAAATCATAAAGCCCATCATAGATGCATCTTTGACATATTCTCGTTTTTTCAACCTTACCTCGAGTTACCCCCTTCTTTTTCGAAGACGTTTTATAAAGACTGCTGCCTGACAAAACAGAAGGAGATCTTGCAATTCCAAGACCAGGCAGATTTCCAGCAAGCTAACAGCACTACTGTTTGAGCGGGTGGGAGAGTCGAGTCAAGGGGTACAACAAACAGCGGCTCGACACAATGGGCCCACGCCGGCTGCTGGCCAATCGCCGCACAGCCGTTTTGTCGTTTGGGGAATCTGCTGAAAAAACAGAAAAGGCGAAAGCTGGGTGGGTTGAAGTGATACTGATGACTGCATGGGTTTGATTGAAAGAGGAGCGGGGAGCGGACGTCAGCAGGGAGCTGGGCACGGGGTCCATCCATACAGCTGTTGCCCCCTGGTTCATTTCTGAACCAAATTCACAATGCTCATCATATATACCTGTACATCGTTGTGTTATACTCATTGTGATATGTTATAAGCTTACATTTTCAAATGATCATGTTCATGTAACCATTATAATTATCATTTGTTATGGTAGCTGATTGCCAAAATACGATTTTCATACATAACTTGGTGCACATTTGGTATTTATTTAAAACGTTATACTGGCTATTATGACCATGTTTTTTTATAAACCATTGTTTGTGTTCCTCTGATATAATATCTTTATGATTACCAAGTTCTGTTAAATAACTAATTCATATACATTTTCGATGCAATTCAAAAGTATTAAAAACCGAACAAATGCACTAAAGTTTATAGAGTGAATTGTAACAGTTTAAAATAATCCCATTTGTCTCTGAGCTATGGTCCAAAAGCAAAGTAGCTTAAACACACCAATTTGTTAAATTCAGTACTCAAAATTATAGACCATTTTGAAATGGGAAAAGTGCATATTTTTTGAGAATGAGTTGAGAAGACATGTAGTTGTTTCCCACTCCTTCATCGGTTACAACGTATGATAGCAACTTGTATGGTAGCATGGCAGTTGATCGTTTCACCACTGCAAATGAAACGCTTCAAACCAATGAGGAATAAATAATAAATTGGCTTCATATAATGTTACATAGGCAGCAATCTTGGATCTAGCAGTCATACTATGTCAAAGCAGAACCTGCTAGCCAGAGCCTGGCCCAGAACCAAAAGCTGAAGGGTGGAGTTATGCCTTGTTTCCTGTTTCTTTGTGCAGATTTCTAGTGAAGACAAACTGATTCGAAGGATGAACTTGTGGATGAAGCTCTCAGAAAGGGATTTTATTATGCTTGTGTCTACAGTGTCCAGTATTCATGTTGATGATTTGAAACATTTACTATTTATTGAGACGTTTGTGCGAATTGCCAATTACGTGCTAACTAATGCCCGCCTCCAGTAACATGGATGTTCGAAACAAATTTGAAGAGAATAAACTAAAACGCCCCATTCGCCCAGATCTGAGCTTGTCTGCCATCAGACTTTAGCGTTAACCTAAAGTCTGATTTGTAGTAGAGTACATAGAAACCGATTCATATCATTTTTTTTTGTTACTTGCTAATTCACTAACCCTCCTAGCTCCTAATTGATATGTCTGAAGGTAAAAATGTCCCAGACTACAGCTGGCAGAGTATTCAAGACTGGTCTGTCGGCCGGGGGCCCGAAGGCCCATAAGTACGTCCAGTCTGCTCGGGAGACCCAGTGTCCCCGGAGTCTATCTCCACCTCCAGTTGTAACTCATTCGCCCTCCCTTTGCTTTGACACGCACACAAACCCCCAAGATGAAAGGAGAAGAGTGGCTCCATTACCTGCATTATAGCAAGTTGCTCAGGCCAATTGACAACAACAAAATGCCCCAGCAAAAAGGATTTTTTTCCCCCTCCCTGAGATTTGAGTGCCGTACTTACATCTAACTTCATTTTTATAGACCACGGCCTATTTTCTTCCATTTGGAGCATGGCAGCCAGAAGGGCATTTGATGTCCTTCCCCCATTGCGCAATCAAAGTGGACAATATGGCTGTGTGAAGGAAGAGCAAATCCAACGTTTCCTTGGATCCATCTAGCTTTTGAGACATTAATTTTGTTATGGAAAGTCCACGCTTATGTACAGCCACGGGGCTGCTTAGGAGCTCAGGAGGCATCGAAGGGAGTTGGGGCGGTACACCCGGCCTGGGCTGAATAATAACATGACAAGGGGGATTCCACAGGACAAAGACATACAAATACAAACACACCAACGAGGATGGCTTGGTGCAAACAGGACTACACCGCGGCGCCCTGGTGCTGAATCTAGAGACTTTCAGACATGTTGCATGTGCTCGGCCACATGATACTGACGTGCAGGTTGGCCAATCAGGAAGAGCACAGCTTCACCCGTCCATCTAGCTTCTTATAGGTCGCTCGCCCTTGTAAAAGCAGAACTATGCCAACATGTATTTCAGCCTGTAAGAAAAAACTATCCTTGGATGATCTTTAGAATGACGAGAGCATTCGATGGGTGTCAACTTTGGGTATGTGTAACTTGCATTTGAAACTGCCTTTGGATGGGTTAGAGTTAAGACATTGATGATGTTTGAACAGAGGCGATGACGGATATGAGGCCAAACAGGAAAAAAACTAAAAATAACTGTCGGAGCTCCAAAACGACAATTTAATGGAAAATGTGAAGTTATGGACATTAGTGTTCAAAATGCTTCTAAAACCTTTATGCTACCCTGTAAATGGTTAAATCAACTCCTACGAATTGCATTTTTTGAAGCCTTCAAATGGCTAATTTGTGCAGCAAGTGCTTTCAGCGTTTCTCCTCGGTGGAATAAAGCGATGTCTCTAATCATAAGAGCATGGCAGCCTCCGCGTCGCTCCCCCCCCCCCCCCCCCCCCACAGCCGCTGCCCGCCAGAGAGCACCGCGGACGACGGGAGAGAAACCTTTCCACTTAACCACTTAAATGAATATATCAAGAAACTAATTTGCCATTTTAATTGCGTGATTTAGGAGGACGCTACTTCACTTGCCCCCCTTCCATCTCAGTTGATTTCCAATGTGAGCGCACATTAGATTGATCTATGAAAGACTGCAGAAATCACAACACTTAAGTCTTTTCATTTTCCCCTCCCTAATGAAATAATTGAAATTCCTGTCAGTGACTGCACTTAAGGCTCACACTGCAAACATGGCACACATGCTCGAGACCGGTGTGTGTTGTGAAAGGCCTCCCTTTTAGTTCTGGATTTCGTTTGTTGCCTTTGTCTATCGTTTGGTCTTTTACGGCTTTCCTTTCCGACTCTTTCGTTCTTTGTCTATTTACTTCCCTCTGCCTCAAATTTTATGTATTTTCTTTCTCTCTGCCTCATTCTCTCTGTCACTTTCTTTCCTTCTATGTTTTAGTTACAGATCCGCGGCCTCCATCTTCTTGGCCCAGTAATGGAGCACAACATCTATGTCATTGTGATTTCTCCGTCCCATTAAGTGATTGCTTGCAAAAAAAAACGAAAAAATGGCTGGGGACATCTCTGCTGATATGCTCTCTGAAATAGCACTGGCGGACAATACAAACACATTATTGTGTCCCATTTTCTCCCAGCCACAAGGATATCCATTAGAGTGGCACACAGCCCTAAATATTTTTCCATTTTCTCCCTCACCAAACTTGACTTTATATATTATTTCTGCCTCTGTTTTGTCATTTGCAGCCACAAATTATATCAGGGAAAAGCCATCTCGTGGCTTGTGGCTCCTCTTCCCAGGGCTATTTGCTGAGACTTGAATCTGAAGTGTCAAAATGGGCCCCCTGTTGTGGCTAATAATAAATGACAGCAAGGTGGTTTTAGTACACAGAAGTTGCCAGACATGGGAAACTTTCCCTCTTCTTGCAGCCTTCTGTTGGCCTGTGCAGACAATGGATGCTATATGAACATAAAGTACAGTGCTATATTTAACATTGACGCACATTTCCTATATGTAGGTAGATATATTTTACCATATACACTAGAAAAGATAATGTATATAATATTTATACTATTACTGGACTGAAAGATGGATGTATAAGCTAGCTATAGACATACACTGCATTCATCTTATTTGTGTCTGTGAATTTTGCAATATTTGAAGAAACTGTTGCACATTAGTTTCTGTTTCTGTATTTCATTTTTTTTGTGCCTTGAGAAATACTTCAGATTAGCAACATCAAGTATTCGTATTAATTGGTATGGCAAGGGATTTTTCTATCAATTATTAGCAGCTTATTATTTTAGCGCACAATTAATTATCTCAGGCAGCCTTTGTCTGTGCAGTATGATATACATTTTAAACAGTCACACAATGTGTTGAAGTGTAAAACGCGGTCCAAGGGCCTAATATATCTGCACAGTAGTAAAATGATTGGCACTCAGGCTCGGTAAGCACTTGGAACTGGAGGGGCATTGCGCTATGATAAGCACAATACCCTGTAAACATGGCTGTAAGCCTGATGTGCCGACAGACGGGTCAAGCTCCAGTCCAAGGGATCCAGACAGCTCAGTCCCTCCGGCGGCAGGAGGAAGCCCAAAGGCCACCCGGCCCCCGTTGGGCTGACATTCTCATCGTGTCTTGCCCATTAATTCTGTCATTGTTGCTGCCCCGGCCTCCTGGTGTCCTATCACAGACTCAATAACCACTGCTTAACCAAGGTCCATTGGCAATTCCCAGCCCCACCTCCCCCTCTCTTCTTTTGCACAACCCTTCCACCTTCTCTCTCATCCCCCCCCCCTCCCCCACACTCTTTCTATCTTTGTTTATTTTATTTTACCAGTGACCCCTTTTTTCTTGATCCAGTGTTGGTTCATTTTCTTTCTGTATTGTTCATCGTCCCGATTTCTCTTTCCTTCTTCGGTGTCTTCGCCACCAGTTCAATCCCCCCTTTCTTTCTCTCTTTTGCTCAACCTCTCTCCCTCTCCCTCTCTTTCTCTCTCTTTCAGCACTAAGCCCTCTGACAGCATGCAGGTGTGCAGTGCAACTGTCAGTACACCCGCCGTGGCGGCGGCCTTTCACTCCGACAAGGCCCAGCCTCAATAGAGCCATTATTGCCCTGTAATTGTGGAAGTCAAACCCAATTAAGAAAATCTGCGCGGGGGGGTTAGCCTCCGCCGTCTCCCACCTCCCGGCCCCCTTTTCCACTTTTCTCCCGCTCGCGCTCACTTTGCTTGAGGCTCGACTTCATCCGGTTGTCAGAACAAGTGAACGGCACGGACCCCCGACGGAGGAGGGCTGGCGGTGCAGGAGAGAGAGGGTGGGAGGCCAAGGGGGGAGGGGCGTGTTGGCGCATCTTGCTAATGGAGTTCTCGCTGGTCATTTGCTCCCCCTAAGTGAGCAAGAAGAAAAACCAGGAGGCCAGGCGTGTGGCGTGCTCCCAGCCCTCAGGGAGGAAATGGAAAGCCTTTCCCAGTGAAGGCGCAAAGTATGAGAGGGCGAGAGGGAGAGACGTGTAATATAAAAATGCAAGAGGTGGACAAAAGCCGTTTAATCCGCGGAAGAAAGGGAGAGTGCAGAGAGAAGGGTAAGGTGGTGGTCCGGGTGGTGGGGGGTGGGAGGGCGCCACTGGGACCCCGTCGCTGGGATCAGACTCTTCCTTTCAGTGGGGTTGGTCGCTTCCCAGGAGAGGTTCATCCTCCTGAGAGGAGCAGTTGGTGGTCGAATTAAAGGAGCGTGGGTAAAATCAGCTGTTGAGTTTACCATTTGAGGAGACAGACCACTTCTTTAACAAATGCTTGCTGCCGAAATCAAAAACGTACAAACCTACAGAAACATACAAGCAAATTAAATATCCAAATGATCAGAACGAATTTCGTCTCCCTTACAGTTTGACAGACGAAAGGGCCCTTTCGAGGTCCACTCCAGCATGGCTTCATCCGAGCATGGCGTGGCTGACCGGGGCAACACCCCACGGGCAACAAGCCCCGGGCAAAAGGCCCTGGGCAAAAAGCCCCGGGCTCGGGTGCACGTGTTTTCAACCCACTAAATTAGCCCTGTATGGCATTCAACAGACGCTAATTAATCATTATCTACACCGCGGCCTGTTAGTATGACCTCTTCGCAGGCCGTGAGTTAGTGTTTGTGTGGATGGGGGGGCGAGGGCGTCGAAACATACGAGGCGATGATGTCGTTCGCCGCGGCGCGTTGTCCTGTTGAATAAGAGCACTCAGCCGATTGATTCAAATGTGTGTGATCTCACGCCTCTTTCACACCCACTCTTTGTTACCTTCAGAATGGAGGGGTCATTATGGGTCAGTGGACTTGTGCGCACACACGCACACACACCCAGACACACAGCGCACAACACAACACACACACACAGCCATTGACAGGATATGTTTTGTTTTGTTGCCCTGCCCTGGTTGTGTGTTTGTGTGTGTGTGTGTGTGTGTGTGTGTGTGTGTGTGTGTGTGTGTGTGTGTGTGTGTGTGTGTGAGTGTGTGTGTCTGTGCCTGGCACAGGTCTGTCGACAATGTGTGTTGGGTGAGACGATTTTTGTGGTTTATTTTCTGTCATTGTGTTTTTAACCCTCTCCTTGATGTAAGCGAGTCTATCTCTGTAATGTGTTTGCTGTTTTCAGTCTTTATGTGAATTTCTGTGATTGTGTCCGCGCAAATGTGTATGCGTCCATGTCCATAACGGGGAAAGGTGCTTATTGAGTGCTAAAGATACATTCTCCCTACCCCCCCCAACTGTGTATTTTACTCAGGGTACCAAACTCCCCCCCCCCCCCCCCCCTTTCCAAATCTTGGCCTCAGGAGGTACAAGGAGGTCTTGTGGTTAAGGATTAGCCCCCATCAGACCTTCAGCAACTGGCCCACACTGGCGTACAATGCCCCCCCCACCCCCTCCATGTCAGCAAGCAACGGGACCTGAGTGTTCCCCCCTCCAACTGGTTTAACACCTGCCTTTCCCCTGCTAAGCCACTAATGTGAACATGGGGACACAACGGGTCCAGTAGCGCTGAAATAAGGGAAAAGATCCAATGAACAAAGTATCAAATTGTACAGGCGCACACCTCTTCTTGCCTCCCTTCGTTCTTGGATTTCCTTTGCACACAAACACCTGCAAGTTTCTATTTCAGAGTTGGTTATGTGATTCAAAATTGAAATTCATATTCAACAAATGATTAAAAAAAATGCATTATTGCATGTAGTGTACTTTTTTAATGGAGTGTGTCACAAACGCGTGTTTGTGTGTATGTGTGTTTGCGTGTGTCCGAGCCGAGGACCTGTGACTTATTTATTCAGCTTGCTTCGTACGAATCCAGTTGCAATTATATGACGGTAAGGATATGAATATTGTATTATTATTCTAATGTATCTAACCACAGTTAGTAACACATTTAAACGGGGGTGGGGGGTAGGTGGTAAATGCAGGTTTTGCAAACTGATATTTGTAATGTCGACCTACTGACATGTGCCCTGTTGGTAAAATTATCTGAGACTAAAGGGTTACAATTCGGTCAACTACATCCCAACTAGTCCGACACTTGGGTGTTTCTGTTTGTGTGCATGGGTGCACATGTGTGTGTGCGGGTGTGCAAATGGAGGGAGGGCAACAGGAATAATTAACAAGTTCATAAGGCAATCTTTCTAATTATTCCCTTTTGGCGGGTGCTAGCGTCTTAGGATGTGCTCATTACATTCCTATTGACTGCGAATCAAACCAAATGTTCCCCGCTCCGCTTCCTAATGGAGTCTAAAAGAGGAGTCATTTACAAATGACTTTATTAGCCAGAGTGCCTAGACGGGGGCCTCCGTCTGTTACTGCAAAATGCAATTTAACCTGCCGTTTGCAGGAGGCTTTCATGCACTTAAGCAGAGGTCACACAAACAGCAATGCAATTAGCACGGCCTACCTTTTACAGAGTCGGCTTGATTCGAAAAGCGTTGCACACCTTTCCCCCCCCCCCCCCCCCCCCCCCCCCCCCTGCCCTCACCACAGCCCACCCCCTTCCATTCAGTGCTAATCATTTTTTTCCATGGGCAAAATTGCCAGGGCCTATGAAAGACAAAATGTCACCCTGGCTGTTGCTGCATTGTGGTCGGGCACCGCGTGAGATCTGCTTGGAATACATTTGTTTGGCATACGCAGGGAGGCCTGAACGCAATGTGTGGCTTTGGTCAACCTGGGTGAGGCCGGCATTCATTTGATTTTCAGTTTTTCTTTCAGTACTCTGTAGACATTTTGGGACGCTCGGTATTAAACAAGTATCAATCGATGATTCATATGTCAGGGTTGTCAGTCATCTTGAAGGGTGGGGATTTTCCTTTGTTTTTTTTTACAACATTTTAAAACTTCTGTGAGGGAGCTACGATGTGGACATAAAGGAAACCATTCATTAAGAATCAAAACATGAAAGACAAAGTTAGAACCTTTTTTGATTTTAAGATAGCTTATTCAACATATTAAACCATTACACATAAATATAGTCTCAGTCCGCTAAAACAAAGAAGAAAGGGGTACATAGACATTATTAATTATAAAATTAAGCGAATACCGAAAATATCTTATTGAATTACAATTATTAGACGAAACAAATCATCTTTTAATGGCTCTGTGAATAATCCCCAGCCGCCACAAGGAACGCAGGGAGCGTGTTAAATGCATGACCTCTCCTGCCTCATACCTCCACCTCGCACTCCACCTCAAGCGCAACTCAGCATGAGCACAGATGCAGATAACCAAGAAATGGAGAAAGGGAGCCTAAATTGACCCTTTCACAGCAGGGCCAGTTAGTTTGTATGGGTACCGGCGGGGGCCAGCCCCTTCCCATCAATAAAATAATTTAAGAACACATTATACTCCTTTAAAAACGGCCCATTTGTTGGACCAGGTGACTCTTAAAAGACCCCGCGGATTACAGACGCCCTGCATCAGGTGCTTTTAATCCGGCGCACGATCGATAGGATTTAGCCCGTCGTTTGTGTGTGTAAGGGGGGGAGGTTAATATAAAAAGAAGAAGGAAATGTTGCATTTGAAACGTCCCGGTAGGTCAAGTCGATAACAAATGGGACAGAATGCTCCAAAGAGTGTTTGAAAACCTTTTCCTTTCACAGCCTTCAATTTTGCATTCTGTCTCTTTTATGGTAATACCCATAATGGTTATCATGGGGCTTGTACAATGCCGAGGAACAATAGTACTTTCAGATGACAGAACAGCTCTGTGAATTACAACTGGATTAATATGATTGTCAGTGAAGTTCATTAGCTGAGACCATATACTGTCTTAAATGCTATATATATATATATATATATATATATATATATATATATATGGTTCAATTACAGCGGTCTAGAAATTGTAACGGCAAGGCTTTCGATAATTGTAAAATCATGAGAAATCTGTATTCTTATTTGCAGTGAATTGTTCACAATATTACAACATTAGCAACACTCGGATATCTCGAATCAGGTCTGCTTTAGTTAGATAATACCAGAACTCAGGACAATGCAGTCCTAACCGAGGGTCAATGGAACCTGCTAGAATGAATGGAGGATTACCACCACTGGTCAGCATGCTCCTCACATGGACTGATTTTAGGCAAGACCCCCAGCAGTTTCCATTCTGAGTGACAGATGGATATAAGAGACGAAAATGAAGGTAATTGTTGGGTAAGAAAGAGGAAAGGTGTTGGAATATTGGATCAATATATGTAATGACAGGTGAATGAATGAACTCTTTCCCAGTAATGGCCCTCAGCCATAATTTGCCCATTAACCATTGTGCGCACTGCGCACACACACGCACACACTTCCACAAACCATGTTAACACAGATTCTACTTGAGGTTTTTGCATTTCAAAGCATTTTTATAAATCGTATCACCACGTGGCATCTAATTCAGCAGGTGTACAAATCCAAATCCCATTATTAAGATAGAAATGTTCTAAATGTGCGTATTGTTTTTGATTAATTTCTTATAAAGTTTGAAAAAAACAGCGTCCCCTAGATGAGCCATTCAACGGCAGCGGGGAATGCATCCTGTTTACACCACACATCTTAAGCATCCGTAACAACACAAATTGAGGCGACGTTGCTGCTGCTTCTCGGTAAACACATTTGTCATCCACACTGCTGCTCCAAACCATCTGCTAGCAAGCCAGCATGTGCTTCTTGCCGTATTTATTTATTTTTACTTATTTTTATTTTCTTCCCCCTCTCTCCCCTCTATCTGTGAGTGGAGGTTCGCGGGAGCCACACGAAGCAGTGATTTGGCATGTTAGCGGGTGTGTTGAGGCTAATAAGACAGAGGGGCCACCGTAATGGACAGAATCTGGGCAGAATCACAGCCAGAGCCGCGCGGCAGCGGGCGGGTAATACAACTAATTTCTCCTCTGTCTCAGCGAGCGTACCGACGGAGATGGGGGTCAACAAAGGTGCAGGCAGCATCAAATGAACAGCTGTTGCCACACTCCTTAGCACGGAGGAGCCCAAGACAGAGGCATACCAAAGCCCCCCCCCCCACACCACACACACACCCTTTTTTGTATAAATGTAGAAGTATGTGTGAACAAATTAAGGGCAGGACCTGTGCATATTACTTTGCTTCTTCCTGCCTATCGACCGCGGTAGATTCTGGAAACACTCAAAAGAGATGCCGGCATGATGAAATGTGCATATAAGGCTGGGCGTAGAATCCTTTTATTTATTTATTTTTACAGTGGGGGATGCTTGGAATTTGTTGTGATGAAGAAACAATTGGCTATTATAAGGATGGTCCTTGTAGGGAAATACGTGTGTACATCGGCAGGGCTTGAGAAGGTGGTGTCGCCTGTGAAGTCTATGCCTTCCTGATCAGAAGTCACAAATGCATCAATGCAGATTTTAGGGGTGCATTTCACAGATTCTCTTTGAATGTATTTGTCCAATTTCTCCATGATTGGACTTTGGTCAGTGAAGTGATGCACAAGGCTTTTGATTGATTGGATCAAGGGGGGTAGTACGGCATACTGTGAGGGCCTACCCTATTTTGAAAGATGTGAAAAGACATATCAATAGAAGCAGGCATAAGCCTAAACATCTACAAATGTTATTCAGAGACAATGGAGTTTTTTGCATACCTGCAAAACGTGAGAGAGAGAGAGGATTCCGCATAATCATGTATTTTTACATCGAGAGCTATCATCCACACACCTCCTGTTATCATACCTGTATCAACATAAGCCTTCATATAAAGTCCTAATTCATCATAACAATATATAAAGTATGTTTTGTTAAGATGCTTTGATTTCCGGTTTTACTTCAAAAGAGTGTCCTTACGGACAACGGATAAGATTCATTCTAAACATTAGCTTTATTTTCTAGCCTGGTGATCACGACTACTCTAAATCATCATATAAACTATCTTAACCCCTGCAAGGAAAAAAATATTGCTTGAATTTAAGCCTTTTCATGGAAAAGGGAAATTAAGTAGACCGTGAGTGGCTTTAAGGCAAAAAAAAGTGGGTTAAGGCAAATCTTCAATGTGGCCTCAAAGTTTATGGAGACACATGGCTTCCATATGAGATTAGGCCTACTTCCAATCATCACAAAGTGAATAGGTGGTTTAAACATTGTGCAAAGTTTTGAAAAAATTGCACGGCAGTGGTATTCATTGAGAGAAATCAAACAGGCTTGATTGTGTGGACGGATTGCCATAAAAAACACTGCTATCTATTCTATGCATGTTTCTTAAATTAACAAACCGTTGGCCTTATTAGAAGGTTGAGTCTTTCGTATACTTTGGCCTTGTTTAAATATTGAAATAGCTGCAAAATATCATCAGCATTAAAACCTTTCTAAAGCCATTAATTAGCCCCCCAGCATGCGGCAACCTCTTATTCCTATGGCCACAACTGAGGAGTGGGAGTACCACCCTGGAAAACCAAATCTTGTGGAGGAACCCTTGGACAATTTATGTTATGTTATTATTATTACAAACTGTTAGTTTAACATGTGACTGTCTGTCGTGCAGATTCTCACACTGAATGGCAGGTGTCAAAGTGCAACAACAGATTCACATAGTGTTATAACCGGGATATCACTGTGATATTAGGACGAAACGTAACCGTACCTTCTACTTGCACATCGCAAATATAGGCATTTAAACTAGATTTTGATTTATAAAAGCAAAGACCATTAAAAAAAACGGAAGCATTCGCTTACTGAATTGAGGTTTGAATACTTCCGTAACTAACAAATATCTGAATATTGAAATATTCTGGCTCAGCAATTTTGACAGGCTAGATGGATTCCCTGAAGCAATCATGAAGAGTTGTCCTGATTGGCCAGAAATCTGCCGGGAATGCTCTTAATCTAAATTGTCTCATACAGAGACAGCCCAAAAAGGAAATTCTCAGAGAGCATTTCACTCTTTTAAATCTGGTGGATGGCTATGGCATTTCTAACAAATTACACTTATAAATAATAAAGAATAGTTCTTTAATCTTGCCTACAGCAGCTTTAAACTATGCGCTTCCCAGGAGTATCCCCGGATCTCAATAGATAACATTATGCTACATCTACCACTGAGGCACTGTTTAGCTCATTCAGCACGGCCTATTGCACAACGTCCACTTCTAGCTCTATACCTCATCAGTATGCAGTCCCTCGGCCTGGATGAGTGACCTTGTGTTCGTGAGTCCCATAACTCCAGCCCAGGGAGAGTGTCCGCAGGCTGCAGCATCACCTCCCTGGCTGCCCCATGCTGACTGATCACCGAGGCGTGGAGGTTGTCCAGCTACTATCTCCATTAGGAGTGATTCTGCACCATGGTAACACACCTGATCTGCTGGCGTCATGCAGACCCACTACACACACACGGGCAGATTACGGATGCACCCATATACCGGCCACCGGCTGTAAGCACTCAAAATGTGCATTATCCGGAGCCTGATGGTGGTAAGATGGCTTGAAAATTGCTGATTTTTCTAATATAGGAAAATCATAATGTTATTGCCCATGTAGCTGTGATCATATGCAACAGACAACAACTGTTGATTCATGAAAAATGGAGATCAGTATTATTATTGTATTTGTATAAACGATCCCTCCATTTGACCTGAATTTTATTATTTTGGACTACTGGTAAATGTTGGCTACCTCTTATTTATTTAACGCTGCCATCCAAACTGCTCCAGCATTGTCACTTATGTTTCCTACTTCCTGTCCACCTCCTGCTCTCTCAATGTTTTCATGCTGCAGTAAACCACATGAACTACGTAGACTAAACCATGTAAAGTATATGCTATGAGTAACCTTGTACTTAAGCTATGTCTTTGAACAGCAGTTGCCCAGCCTTTGTATTATTTTGAATAAAGACATTTTTTATTTATTATTTCACCTATTTCTCTCATAGCTACCCACAAATTGAGTACTTTCTAATAATAACTGTAAATTCTCATCTTCTGATCTCAGCTTTATTTACAAAAAAATACTTTTTCAGATTTGATGATTTGGGGAGTGATCTGACTTTCATTTTTTTTTCGTTTTTTTAAATGACTGACTTTGACATACTTATCGCCCAAAGTGTGACCAAAGCACATTAAGAGCCTCCCCCAAATCCCCTAACACTTCTTATTGTTGATGACGGCAACTCAACTTGCTTTTTCAGGCCGGCCAAAGGTCAACCGAACCTATTCATTTTATATTTGAACAAAGCAAGTGCACAAGGCAGATGTTCATTAAAAGCATTCAGTTGGGGTACTACATAATACATACATAGCATAACTGTTCATTCAGAGAGAGAGAGAGAGGGAGAGGGAGAGGGAGAGAGAGAGAGAGAGCGAGCGCGCTGTGGGAGCCATCTCGTGTGAGATGCATTAAAACCCTTCCCAACAGGAGTAATAGATTAAAGGCTGCTGTGGCTCTGCAGTTTGCCAGTCAATGTTTTTTCACTCTCGCCTAACCACAGAACCACCTCACACCATACCCAACCCACCTCACACCAAAACACCCCCCTCCTCTCCCGCTGGAGGAAGATGATTTGCCGTCCATTGCCATCTTGGCTGGTGCCATTAATGCACACCCACAAAAAGGATGACACATCGCATTATCACCTCACTCCCTTTCAAATTAGAGGCCAGCGCCGCCTCGGCCCAGCTTGTGACTGGTTAACACTATCAGCTATTTGTAGAGATTGTTCCTAATACGCGGCGGCTAAAGATTTCATCAGGCATTTGATGACGGAAATAAACCACTGCCCACAGGGAAATTGGTCTGATTAATGGAATTATGCGTCGGGAGGGGAAGTCAATACAAGCGGCAGACAGGCTTCCTTTCCTACAACAAGGGCGGCTCGAGATGGCGTCTGTGATGGACGGAGGCTGTGGTTAGTGTCCAGAAGGCCGGCGTGCCAGAGCTGAACAAGGCCCCTTTAGTGGACAACCACTCGCTTATGTGTAACTATATACTATAGTAGGCCTAAACTAGAGACATAGAAACGGGGTCCATTGCTATGTGAGTTCCAGAGAGTCCTAGCCAGGGTTCGGATGGAGAAAGATCATTTTAAAAAAGCACTATGCGCCTGGAAGCAGGACAACTGTCCAGGCAGAGGGCACACCACCTTCAACATAATTTATTTAGGATTCCTTTATTCCCATCTTCTCAAGGGGACGGTCCCATCTGTTGACTTTATGACGCCTGAAACATTCTTCGGCACCTACAATAGTGCGCATGTGCAAGAACTTATCGAGCACAGACCATTGTTGTGTGTCGTGTGAACATAAGGGGGCTGCATTTGATGACGTAGATACTGGTCACCGTGACCTGGCTATTGGTGTAGTAGCATATCAGAGGGCCGTACTAGTGTACCAGGGATCTCATCAGGGCTTTTGCTGTTTGGTTCAACGTCTGTGTCTCTATCATATTTGATCAAACATTGGATCACAGATTTTGGAGGTGTGCACTGCGTTGCCTGCCCCATGGGCGCCTTTGACATGCTGCCGCCACACCCTCCAAAAGGTTTTGCTACGTTAATGGTATGCTAACGTTAATATTCTCAGAAGTATTTGTTCACCGTAGCCCAGTAAGTGCAGGAAGCACAAAATGACAACCACATTTTGGCCTCACCAGACATGTCCATCCTTTTTTGACTGAAATGTGTACTTTACTTTCATGGACTCTTTGCCTTCAAAGATAACATTGTGATAATAGAAACTGGAAAGTGGCTTGAGGAAGGGAGGGAATAACATTTAGCATATGGCTACAGGTCTGAGCCTAGGTTCCATGGTTGCTACCACAAGGTGTGTTGCCTAAAAAGATAGCACATTCGTGAGTATAGACTCCAGTCCATCGTGAAACACAAAAATATACAAATAGATTTTTTGCATCATTGGTTACCACATACATGTACCATGTAGTTAATGTTGTAATTTGTATGCGGCACAAAATGGTTTGTGAATCCATATGTTACACTGTAGAATAAAACCGGGATTCATCTGTGCTGATTGACATTTGTATTCAATGAGAGAACTTAAGATAAAAAAATAAAACTAATGTCATGATATACTAATTTATTATTATGTAAACTGAGCTCAGAGTACAATTAAGATTAAAGGTTCATTAAAAAAAGTGTTTGAACTGAATGTTTTCATTTTATATAATTTTTGATATAATCAAACTAAGCCTTGTTTCCATATCTGAAAGTATCGACATGAAAGTGCAATTCATTTTGTCAAAATTGGCCAAACGCAAAAGCTATGCAAATTTGAAAGTATTAATTAATTGCTGCATCTCCTGCTCTTACTGTCGTTTAATATCTCTTCCTTTAAAAGCGTAACTAATCAGTTATCTTGTAAACAGCCGATAAAATGGAAAACAGTTGACAGTTTATTAAGGGGAATTACTTTATCATACAATTATTGATAAACTGATGAATTGCCTGTCAATATACTAAGATTTCCATTCTCTAAATCATCCATATTCAAGACATTAGCTAAGAGTACATGAAGATGGAATTGCATAACACATATTAATTTGTTTTATTGTATATATACCTTTTTTTATAATTCTCACCAAGAATACGAATTGAAAACTAAAGAAACCACCACAAATATCTACTTATGAAAAGTTAATTTTGGTCTAGGACATCCATTTTCTCGGACCTGAACACAAATCATTTTATATCGTTCAAAACGTGTGGGGAGTCTAGCCAAACACATCATCACTGGAAGAAAGATACAAACCACACACCATTTTTTAATTCAAGACAAAGGGAATTATTCATGACCCGTGTTTGTTAACTTGATGTCACTGAACCACCTCCTGTTCCCACACTTCTTCTCAATTTATATTACCGGATGGTTCAACTGCTAATCATCAAGTGTGAAAACAGGGATTCTGGCCCAGTGGTTAAACATTTTTTAAAGCCCTCTCAGGAAAACTCTTTAAAAGTATATACTGAGGGTTGTTATAATGAGCTTACCGTTCATTGTATATAATTGGCAAGCACAATGGCAGTGTGCAGGGGTCACCAAACGTCTCTGAAGTGGGATAGTGATTAAATGAACCCTTTTTGGCATTTCCCACCCACATAATATGCCCATAGGTGGGTCCTGGAAAATAGCAGATAGAAGGATGAGGGAGATTAAGGGGGGTGTTTCTGTGTTTTGTATGGTTTTGAGAAGTTTACGTTGAAAGATGTCACAAATGTTCATGTCATCCCCTTCATGTCTAGATTCAATAAGACAAAGAATGTCATTTGAATATTATGTTTTAATTTGTTACTATTTTTTTTTTTTATTATTATTATTATTATAGGCCTATTTGTTTAATACTGCAATATTATTGTATTTGCATTTCGTTTGTAGGAAGAAACGGTAATCTTGTCAGATTGCCGTTTCTTGACAAAAGTCAATTTACGTTGTGGTGCCATAGCAAAGAATTAGCTTAGCATTTTTAAGATAAGGCTATATAACCTATTATAAAATGTAGAGGTAATACAATTAAAATGGTAGGGCGATTAAGACAACATCAAAGAGGCACGAATTAGGCTGACGGTAACTCATTTTGAGGCATTTACAGGCCTATTTTAAATCAGAATATAACAATAATGCTGATATTCCTTGTCAGGTCATTGTATTCGATAAGCAGACTACTCAATAGTGTCTCCAAAGCTTATCAAGAGTATGCCTGCTGATAGGTTTATTAGTTAATACTCAGGTTTGCCATCACCTCATCATTTCCGAACTGAGTATTCACGTTACAACTTTAATTTCTTCCAAACTTATTCTTTGGAGGGCTGCTTGACGTCTCCTCAAAGCTTTAGCGAGAGCGACCTCTTGTGGACAGGCAACACACTGCTTTTTAGAGCTGGGTAAGTAATTTGCATCATGAAATCATGATGCGAATTACTCAAGCACACGTTTATTCGTTAGCTTTGTCTTTCAAATCCGCATATCTAGTTGTTGTTGTTGAAAAGATTAAATAAATAATCTACTTTGTAGACCCAGCTATGAATCATAGCATAAAAACCTATGTAATAAAATAAAGAAATATTTCTCAATATTTTTTTAGAAATGAGATGAAGAAGAAATATAACAAGCAAACCTTCAAATCCATTTCAACCTTGATTATGTTTTCCTTTGGAAATATTTAAACTTTCGACCTGAAAGAGGATTTCTGTCCTTCTCTTCAACTCTGTATAGGCCTAGGGGTTGTTGTATTTTATCCTAATTTTTCTTTTCAACCTGCTCCCTCAGACAGTGGGCTGGCTAGCCTCCTGTATTTTTATACACAGTTGGCTCCGTCAAAGGGCATATCTGTATTAGCAACGCTGTAGCTGGCGCACTGCTATCAGCGACAGAGCAATAAGCCCCTCTGACTCTGCTACCTGCCAAAAGCTTTGTATTCATTATCAAGTAATTAGCAAGCTAACCGAATAGGCCTGATTCCCTCAATAATAATAACTGGGATTTTTGTTAGCAGTTGTAGACGACATAGTACCATGTCCACTATGTGGAAAAATTCTAGAAATAGCCACTTAAAACCAAACTGAAAAAACAAATGATCTGAACGGATGGGCCTGATGTCACGTCCTTTATGCTTCTGAAGAAGAGACACGAAGACATCTTAGTTTTCAATGAATATTTAGAGACCTTTAGCCCATCGCCACAACAAAATACGAGGTAACCCCCCCCCCAACAAAAAACATGGTGCCATACTGTGAACTGAGGGACGGCAGCGAGGGTTCAAATGAACAAATTGAATACACAGACGGGCCAATTAGGCATCCAGTTTGAAAGCCCAGGGATAAGATATCCATCAAGTACCCCTCTCTCCAATCCCCTTAGTCAAGGCTGCTCTGCTGTGATCTTCTTTGTGGCGGATCCGGCTGAAACCCGCAGGCTAACTCTCATGCCGGGAACAAAACCGACCTTTCACCCATTAACCCCCAAGCACTAGCCAGACATATGCTTGGACAACCAGGGCAAATACAAGTGCTTATGTATACACATGACGTATACACTCAACCAGCATGGATGAATGCACAGGCCACACATACAAGTACACCATTATACGTGTAAACCCACTTAGGTTTCTCATCATGGCACACACACGGGCTTGCACACAAACACGCATGCACGCACAAACACACGCACATACATGTACTAACATCTCACACACAGGTAAACATTTTGCATACATAAAGACATAAGCATAAATCCACTCATCCTCACAGAGCAACACACCCACACCCACACCCACACCCACACCCACACACACACACACACACACACACACACACACACAATACACACACACACACAATACACAACGCATACCCAACACACCCACACATTAATTGTCATTCTGCATCCACAACATTTCAGTTGGCCAACACAATATCACAGGTAAGTGGTGGAGGATTGGAAGTGGTGGAGTGGTGTGTGTGTGTGTGTGTGTGTGCGTGTGTGTGTGTGTGTGTGTGTGTGTGTGTGTGTGTGTGTGTGTGTGTGTGTGTGTGTGTGTGTGTGTGTGTGTGTGTGTGTGTGTGTGTGTGGGGTGATGGGGGGGGGGGGGGCGGGGTAAGTTGGAGAGTGGAAAGAGTGTGTGAGAGAGGTTGTTAGTGGAGGACAGACAGCAAAGCCATTTCTCTAATCTGGAATTAATGGTGGAAATCTTCGGGGTGGAGAACAGAGAAGTGCATTATGGGGTCTTTTCACCAGGTGCTGTGACATGACTGGCGCAGGGAACAGAGTGGCTACGACTTAATCACCTTGTATTTGTTCCTCTATCCCAGGTCCCCTCCAATGCCCCACACACACACACACACACACACACACACACACACACACACACACACACACACACACACACACACACACACACACACACACACACACACACACACAGAGGATTACTGATTGTGCACTCCGGCTGATTCTTTTTCACTGCTAAGGAGCCATATGCTACACTTGAGTGTGGGTTACAATGAATCAAGCTGAGTTAAAGAGAGGAAGAAACTGTTTATTTGGCCTATGGTAGTTGTTAGTATAGATAATGTAATCAAAATGTGTGTGTGGGGGTAAGGTGGTTGGTGGCTCTTTATTGTTTGCATTTTTTTGTGTAATTGCTCCTGTGTTTGTTCTACACGTTCGCTTTTCCCATGAGAGATTACAAACATGAAGACACTTTGAACTAGAGTCCAGGCCCTGCAGCGCTGGAAATCTGACACTGATTAATGTGGGAGAAATGTAGCCATAATTTAACCAGCAGCTAAGTGCATACAAGAAGGGGCACCTACACTCGGGCATATATAACATTAATATTAATAATATATTTTACAGAAAATAATGGTAATTCAACACTTTTTCTAATCTATGCAAATATATTAGAAAAAGAGAATAATACCAAATTCTCGCTTTTCAATAATTTCTAGTCTTGGTTTACGAGTGCAGTGTATCATCGACAGAGGGCAGCAGTCAGTCTGTGTGAAGAACAAACGCCTATAATACAGTTTCCTCTAATTTCTGCAATTCCCTTTACAGTTATGTCAACAAGATGATTATTTGATTACAAATATTGATATTTTTGCAATGTGTTGTAGTTAATTTAGGCCTACCTCACTTTGAAATGCAATAGATAAATACAGAATACAAAGAAGGGTTACTTGAAAGGAACTTCAACTGGGCTGTACCAATGTAGCCACCAGGCGGAGCCAATGCTCCAATGAAAACACTCCAATGAAGACTTAACATTGATTGGGTCATTTGCACAAAACAATTTCATTTAAACGAATTACTCAACACTAATACTCAGTGAGGGGCTTTCATTTTCATAAAAGATTTGCTCTGTTTCATCTGCTGTACAGCAATATAAAAGTCATGACATTACTTAAACATTAAAGATATATTTGGCCTATAGATTGGTGATTGTGATGTATATTTCATTTACACAAAAATGCATCCATCATTTACTTACATAGTTCTTGCTGTGTTGAGATACTATTTTATATGTAAAATAGCCTAACCCGCATTTTATTATTATTTTTTTGGTGAGAACGTAGTTTACACAATATTTAATATCGCTAAGATAGAGACACATTGTAAGAGAGAATAAAGATGATTCATTAAGGTTGGCATACAAGAAAGACTTGATTTAACGGTACCATTATTCAGTAATTGGTGAAGTGTATGAAAAGGTTTCTATTAAAATGTCAAAGTGGTTTTATAAAGAAGTAGAGCTAAAAATAAAAGAGACTGACATTTCTTCATATCGATTCTAGCTATTCGTTCAAATAGCTATCCGTTGAGAAGCCTGGTAATACTAGGTATTTACTCTATGAAAACTCAAAATAGTGTGAAATTCTCGTCATGAGTCCTGGTTTAATGTGTTACCCCTTGGAATGTAGCATATCTACCATCACAGTTGATCATTTATGTAAAACCAACCATTTCTGACATATTAACATTTGTGTGTGAATTTGTTCATGAAGCAATCGTTGTTTATCCCCTACCATTACATTTACCCTGTTTAGAATCAATTTGCAGTTCATTTTTCTTTAGCCAGGGAAGTGTAAACAGCATAGAAGCCCCCTGAACACTCCATCACGTAGCCCTTCAGTCCGTAAACACATAGTCTACTGCAGTCCAACCAGTGAGAGCCTCCACAGATCTGCAATCATTTCAAACCTATCTTTGATCCCTCTCATGTTGATAAAAGGGCCTAAGGGGGCTGCTTCATCGTATCAAGGACATTTCCCGACCTTCTAGATCCACATCATCCAAATGAGGGTAGCCTACTCGACGTGGTACAGTTGAATACCTAGCCTATATCTGTTTCGGGCACAGCCCTCTGTTTCTGTGACATCCATGTTCGTACTTAATTTGCAAGTCAAATGATGGGCAGAAACCCAGGCTCCTTCAAGTGTAGTAAGAATATTATATGATTCCATTTAATATATTGAACAGTTTCGATCACCGTAAACCACCATAAAAAGAAAAAAACGGATACAGTTAAATAAATCGGGGCAACAAACCATAACTAGTAACACTTTACATGAGTAATGTTAATTAATGCACAAATAAGTATTATTGTATTAAAGAGTACGCAATAGGGTTAGGGTTATGACCTAATGGGTTAACCATTAACTAATGTGCACATTAATAACTTAGTCCACATAAACACCATTAGTAAACATGAACACCATGAGTGAATGATTACTAGACCATTAGTTAACTGTTTGTTAACTAAGTTAATGCTTATAACTCCACACCACTCAGCTAATGTTGTTAATTAATGGATAATAAAAGTACCCTGATTTTCATGTGTTATCAGGATAACTCTTTGTCTGAAAGTTGTTTATCAATAATGGATCCAGACCAATCCTAATGGAACCGTAACCAACTGGCAGAACAAGATCAATCCCCACCAACATTAAAGGGGCCGCTTTGCACGGCTGCTGTTACTGAGGCCTGCCCTGAAAAAGCACGCACATAACTCAATCTGTGGTGTGTGTATGTGTGTGTTTGTGTGTGTCCTCCACCACAAACACATGCTCCAAAGCACATGCAGTAGCGCATACAGACACTTGTAAACACATGCTGGGTAGATGTGTCTAGTGCGGTGTGTGTGTGTTAGTGTGTCTGTTCAAGTGTGCACGCGCACAATATATAAACATCTACACAGCATAAGAGAGAAGAAAGGTAACTCAGAACATCAGCACATGAAAAAAAAAGAAATGTTCTTCCAGATGCTCCTACTACTTACTTTGCTCCAGTATCTGATTAAAAGTTGCTGTCAATATAGTGTGTAAAAAAAAAACCCACAAATAACCATCTTTTAATTAAACATGCTCTCTGTTTTCACCAACAGCAATAGTGGAGTATTGCACCAACATGTCAGTCAAGTTGAAAATAAATCAAATATTCTTGAAGGGCACCGCCCTGGGAGTGTACCAGCTTGCTTGTCACTCAAATATTGCACTTTCCCCCACAGAGAAGTAGTGTGTGGGACCCAGGCCCTCAAAACATTTGCCAGGAGTCATTGACTAGGCCTAGATCACTGAAGTCAACCAGTGTTAGACAATATCTCTTTGTTGGCTAAGCCACAATTAGTTTAAAGGCCAGCTCACAGCAATACATATTGGGTGTGTTGAGTTTTGATTGAGGACCCACATCCACCTGCAAGTGTCTTTGTGTGTGTTTGTGTGTGTGTGCGTGTGTGCGTGTGCGTGCGTGCGTGTGTGGGTGTACCTTGCTTTCTAAAACCGTAAATAATCATATGACGATGCCATCCATCGAAAATGATTCTCAAAGAGCAGCCTCATGCTTCTCCCTTTCCTCTCCTTAGGAGCCACCTCACCTTTCCTCCCCTGTGCGCCTTCATCCCCTGTGCACCAACCTCCCTTTACTCTCCTTAGCACCAACCTCCCCTTCCCTCCCCATTGCACCAACCTCCCCTTCCCTCCCCTGTGCACCCCCAACCTCCCCTTCCCTCTGCTGACCACCAGCCCTATTGGCGTGCTATGCTGAGTGGACAGCAGACTGCCTGCTGCCAACCCAAATGGGTCAGGAATAAAACCCAGACAGATTGCGTCTGACCTTGAACTCCAAACAGCAGCAAAAAGAGGGAAAAAACACCACTCCTCTGGGAAACGTTGGCCAGCCAACCTGCTCGTCAACTCCCCCGCCCGTCTGTCACTCCATCCACAGCCACGGTTCTGCGCCATTTTGCTGTTTTCTCTTCCCGATGCTTATGGAAATCGATCTTAAAGGTCCCATGGCATGAAAATCTCACTTTATGAGGTTTTCTAACATGAATATGAGTTCCCCTAGCCTGCCTATGTGCCCCCAGTGGCTAAAACTTGCGTTCGATCTAAAACGAGCACTAGGTGTCCTGCTCGCCTTTGAAAAAACGAAGGCTCCAGCGCGCTGATTTGGAATGTGGTCCCATATGTCGTCATAAAGGATCTAAGCTCCTCCCCTTTCTCTGCCTTGCCCGCCCAGAGAATTTGGCCCGCCAATTAGACACGACTGTGCAAGGGCCACATGTGTGTGTGTGCGTGTGTGATTACACACACTGTAACACAAGTGTTTGCTTTCGGTGTTATGGCGCATAACACGTCGGTTCTTTGACGTCTCTTGTATTTCCACAACGAGACTGTAGTTGGGGTTATCTCAGCCATGGTTGAGAAGGAATTGGGGGAAAGGAACTTTGGCTTTGTCTCCCTGAAGTATGAACTGCGACATGCTGCCTGCCGCTGGTTGCTGCCAGTCACCACCGCCGCGAAGCACCACCGCCCGGCAGCAGGCAGCGCACGGTTCAGTCTACTTCAGATTGATGTGGAAGTGGAAGAACACAGCTTTTGGCCGTGATAACATGTATCATATGATATAGATATCTCTATATTACTTTGATATAGAGCTCCAGGACTGTAACGCAAGTGTTGTACACTTCCTTGTTATTTGGATAACGTCCTGCTGTTGGTGTTATGGGGCATAACACGTCAGACTCTCGTCTCTGGTATTTCCACAATGAGACTCGTAGTGGGGGTTATCTCAGCCATGGTTGACAATGAATTGGGGGAAAGGAACTTTGGCTTTGACTCCCTGAAGTACATGAACCACGATATGGAGGAGAAAGGGACTGTTGGCCTGAATGTCTCCCGCTTGAGCCCCGCTTCCCGCTGCTGAGGGACCACCGCCTCGCGCTGCAGGAGGCGGTGGTGCCTAAGCGCTGACCGCTGCCGAGGCGTTGGTCCCTCGGCAGCGGCCCCTCGGCAGCGAGGCTCCGGCAGGAGACAATCGCGGGCAACGATCCCTTTCTCCTCCATGTCGTGGGAAGAACCAGAGATGTCGGAGAACCCGACGCGGTCGTTTGAGATTCATATCATCTGGAGGCTCACACAGCTTTTGGCCGTGATAATATATATTATATGATATAGATATCTATGTATAATATGATATTATTTAGATATAGAGCTTCAGGCCTCCCGTGTGTTCTAGAATATTTACAGAAAACGGCTAAAGGCTGTGTGCACTCGCCACATTGCGATACATCCACTGTAAACAGAGCGCATGGTACCGTGGCTGCAAGCTGCTCAGGGCCACACCCCCACCCTCCTCCTTGACCCGCCTCTCTCCTCCTCATTTGCATAAAAGCTACAGACACCGAAACAACGCATTTGGGGAAAGCTCAATGTGCGACTGGCTCGTAGTGGCTGTAATTCTGCACCACGGCTGAATAAAAGCATCCATAAAGTAAATGCCATGGCACCTTTAACACACTTAGTTCTGGCAATATCAGCGTCTCTTATCTCAGCATGCCTTTAGCGTCTGTGCCTCTCTTTGCTAGAATGCCTTATGTACTACCTGCTGTTTCTTATTATGTATAGTTTCTGGACACAGATTCTGGGTTTCATGGTGGCTTTATTTATATATAAGTTCAGAGTCTTTTATTTCTTTATTATTATATCTGACATAAATGTATGCTTTGCACTTCAATTCTTAGAACTACTATTCAGAACCGCTGCTTGGAACCAGTAACCTGTGAAGAGCGAGCAATTTCTCTTATCCCTCTAATAAAGTCCTCTACTGCAGCACACAGGCTTAATGCACATTTGGGAAATGAAATTCTAGATAATGCGGAGTTAATTTCAACACTTTTAACATCGTTTTCAAATCGTGATTGAAATGATAATCATAATTCTTGTTCCATGACTAAACTGGCGGAAACACTTTGAATACGAGAGATTTAGAAAACAGTTTTTACAAGCCACCTCAGTCAGTCGTTGTACGAGTCACACAGCAGACAAGATTATCGCAGGATTGCTGCCAGTCTATGGAGTGATGTCTCTATAATCTCCCCAAGCTTCACCAAAGTCCTATAGCTACTCTCTGTTCCGGGGAGCGAAAGCTATGTCGTGGGGATACATTGTCGAGTCGAGTTCTTGTCGAGTTCTTACTCACATTTGCTATTGCGTGCCTGCACCAATGGGTCTCAATCCTGTGACTCAATGCTGCATTGAGTCACTTGTACTACCTTTGCTGGTCAAGTTCAAGGATTTTTCCGGCAAATCTTGGCCCTAGAATTGGGTTAGAAATCTAATTAGAATCTGGTTATCGGGCTAGAATCCAGCAAGGATCCGTTTTGAATCTGATTAGAATATGGTTTGAGTCTTGTTGAAATGTGGTTATAACGAGCCACTCGTTCCTCCTCCACTCTCACCCTGACTACACCAATATCCCGATTAAAAACTTTTGGCGACAGAGCATTCTCACGCACAGCACCCCGACTCTGGAATTCCCTCCCCCAATCTGTTCGCCACTCTCCCTCACTCACAACATTCAAGTCCCGCCTCAAAACTTACCTCTTCACCCAAGCCTATGATCTTCCCTATCCCTAGCCACCATAACTGCCTACACTTCTACCCCCTGTTACATCTCAATAACTCTGTTTTTTTTTATTTCTGCCTGTGCTGTGTATGCTTGTGTTGTCCCCCTTGTCTGTAATACCCCCCCCACTTCTTTGCCTGTAAATGTACATGTGTCCTGCTTGTACTGTCCCCCTGTCTGTAATACCCCCCCCCCCCCCCCCCCCCCCCCCCCCTCTATGACTTTGTAATCTGCGACTTTGGGTACCTGAAAAGCGCATTATAAAATGAAGATATTATTATTATTATAATTTGTATAAACATATTCACAAGCCGTCACAAAAGGATGGGGCTGCATTGTAGAACCACACATAAAACAGTCAGACACCGTTACAACCTTCAAGTCACAACTCAAAACTCACCTGTTCAAACTCGCACACAACGTCTAACTGATCACTGTTTTGATTGTTTGTTTGTTTTGTCTTGTTTTTGTTTTATTTATTTGTATTTATTATGTTTATTTATTTTTATTTTTTTATTATTATTTTATTATTATTATTATTTTTTTATTTTCACAATGTCTTGTTTTTTTTTTTAAAACGATTTATGATGACTATATGCTCTGTAAGGTGACCTTGGGTGTCTTGAAAGGCACCTCTAAATGAAATGTATTATTATCATTATTATTGTACACTCCATTTAAACAGATTGAGCTTCGGGAATCCAATTGCTCCATTCTATCTCTCTGTTGACGCAAAGGTTTGTATTGTTGTCGACCTTTGTAGAATCTAGATGGATAGAATTGTCATCCAAAACCCATCTAAGATGGCAAACAATCACATGACAAATCTATCAGAAACTCATTCTCAACCCAATCTGGGAAAAATGGCCCATTCTCGATCACCATTTGAAAACTCACGATAACCCTTGTCTTAATCCAGTCTTAATGTGGTGTGTGCGCTGATCAAATATCTAACAGTTGTGCTTATTAACATTTCACGGAACAGCAGTCCTCCTGCTGTCATGGTGTGACAATATGCACTTGATCGATAGTCCATACAATGCATTTCCTACACTAATGCCAGCAGCATCAACAACAACAACCAAAATCGTCACTCTAGAATGCCTGGCTTTGTATTCTACCCACTTCAGTCCGGTTCTCCTTGATTAAACACCCCTCCATATCCACCTCCACCATCACCAGCCTCCCCCCTTTCCTTTATTGTGATAGATTAACACACCTGCACTGCTATGGACCATTACTGGCCAAAAAGCAGAAAGATGATTACCACAGAGCTTTTTTTTCCTAAATAATTTTTCGCAAACAGGCTGACACAGAAAGGCAAAAGGAAAGGTTCACCGCCCTCTCTCATCCTTCTCGGTGTAGGCTCATTTCAGTGGACTGATAAGCCGGCCCCCCAGTGGAAATTACGTCCGCCCATCGGATGCTGGAGTTATCGTTGTTTTTATTAGAGGGTCTGTTGTTGGCGTCAGACATGAACTCCCATGGTGGCAAACACGCAATATGTGCTCATAAACCAGTGCTTACATGCATGGCAGTTATATTAACACCAAATTAAAAATGAATCTCAGGTTAACGAGGGCTGCAGTGTAACGACACTAAGAGCTCCTTGTTGCCTAATTTCCAAGAGCGCTAAATCAATGACACTCCTCGATAACGCACGGTGATAACAACCCGATCGCAGGCGTTGCTATGGCTCCATAATCTCCCAATAGTTAACCCTAGACAAGCTAATGAAACCGGGTCCTGGAGGAGCAGTTTCAGTTATGGTTTTGTTTTCCTCCGTTTGCAATGATTTAGCACCCATGAGTTTGCCCAACAACAAGGCAGTCCCAGAGGTGTTGACTATTCTACACTGGATGAACTCGAGAGGGTAGCAGAAGAGCAATACTTTTGACCTGAGACAAACCACTTACCGTTGTGAGGGTTGAATTGGCAGAGGGGAAAAGGCAGTTTATTTTTGAGCTATCCCATTCTGGACAGTCACAGCCTTAGATATACGCATGGACGTTTTAAGTTTAAGAAGTAAAATAAGATAAAGCCTGTTGTAGTTTGTGTCTTCAATAATACAAAAACACACACACACACACACACACACACACACACACACACACACACACACACACACACACACACACACACACACACACACACACACACACACACACACATTATTTATTCAAGTATATCTTCTCATAAACCATCGCGGTCAACACATAAACACAGCAGACCTTAAATGCAAATCGGATGTAGGTTCCTGGACTGTTGTAAACCCTTGGAAGCTGATAGATGTTGACTGCTTCTCAGTGGTAAAGAATCCCTCCTGAACTCATGGGTACAATTGATTGAGTGTGTTAAATGGCGCGAGGCTGATCCCTCCACGGGCTCTGTCCAGCCGACGGGCAAGGGAGGAAGACTCATCATTCAACCTTCAACACTTCTTTTTTGTAATTAGCCTCATTGACTCCTCCCTCTGGGTCTCGCTCACTGAAGGCAATGGTTCGTGTGGGGAGGAAAAGATCAATTCTCTGCAACAAAACATTTGCAAGTAAGAAAATAAAAAGGTTGTGCATGCATAATATCAGGAAAGGCACGAATCTCACATGGATGGCGTTTTAAGTGAAACTTTTTGAGATTAACAAGAGTTTTACATCCAGCTGTTTGAACATGCATAGATTCACCTTGATCCACAGGCGCCTGGAACGAGTTTCCATGAATGTGCGTACGTCGGTGAGAGAGAGAAGGCGGGACGAACAATGTCCCGTGCGGGATCTAGGTTAGGTTTGACGGCTGAAAATGCCTGGGAGCGGAGTTCAAAAAGAAAGTGGAGGGACTCGATCAATTCAGATCAAGATCAACTAAATCTACACCCACTAAGTTGTTCTTGTTCGTCTTGTTCCGGAGGCTGTTTACTGATGTACTCAGCTCGTTGGAAGTAAGCGTATGGAAGTTATGTTTGGCAAGACCTGATGTATGCGATAAAACTCATGACCTTCTCCTAGCCTAGAAACAGACGCAAGCTGTCCACTCTATTTCTAGAGGGCTGTGTTCCTGCCTGTGACTTTTTCTTCCATTAAATACGGTTCTGGTTTGTATTTAATTAGGAATTACTTGTAGGCGGAAGACAACAACAACAGACGCATTTGTTTTTGCAAATCCTTTGCAAACATTAAGGAACAGTACCAAAATGGAACAAATTCCAGCTTAAAAATTGGACGAACGCACAGTACAGAACGCAAGTCTGACAAAAAGGTCCCTTTTTTTTGCGTGCCGTCATTCATCCAGCCCAACAGATGGCACTAAGCAGCTTTGTGAGTGTGGCTGCCTTTGCTTGAGAGCTCTCCTCAGTGGGATTCTTGTTCAATGGGCCACACTTCTTTGTTTTTTTGCCACTCATGGTTTCATTTGCCATTGTTGCCACTGTCAGCTATTTCTCTAGTGGTTTCTCTCTGTGGTCTAGATACAAGATCGACTAATAGCCTCCGCATCCACTGAACCTTACCTATCCACTTGCAAGACACACGCAGGCAATCACACACACACACGCACACATGCACGCACATGCACCCACACTTTCGTTTACGCTCAATACCTTGTCATTCATTTCCGAAATCTGGGATTTCACATTTCTAAATCATTAAAATATGCCCGGGTGGGCGGGATGAATAATAAAAAAAATGGGTGAGCCGCACGTAGGCATTGGTTCATCCTAATTAACCAAAGTTCATCATAGTACATCTCAAAGCTTTACCATTATCCTCCAGATGTTATGGCTTTTGTCATTTCCCTCTTGTCCTGCCCTTTCCTGCATCGACTATTGTTGTCCTCCCATTACCATTCACCAGGGCTTCCTATCGCATATTGTAAGACTCTGAAATGAAACCTTTGTTAATGGCTATGTTCAAACGGCATGGGGTTGAACTTGGTTGAATAACTTAATTATTGAAGAAAATTGGATGCAGCATGTCATGGAGCCTAGATTTGTAATTCCACTAATTGGTTTTCCTATTGCCCTGATTTGTCACTGTGATTGTAGTGTTGATTATTTACAGGCGTTGCATGTGACAGGTAAACCATATAAAAGTGGGCAATGGTAATCTATTTCAAAATTGTATGAACACAAAACGACCAGAATATGCTAATTGAGTATGGCATCTGAAAAGCAGCCTTTTCATTTGAACAGAAAACTGTCATCGTGTCATTTCATGTCAAAATTGTATCCGCTGCTGAATCTGAATGTCTCCTCTGAATTACCATCTACTCTCCTATTCTTAACTCCAGTCTCTGCTTTTAGTCCGACTTCTTTTTATAATCTGCCCTGTCACATGTAACGTTATCTTCAGAGCTTGTACAAGTCAGACAATGATAATAGGCTACTTTTTTCTCTCCGGTCCTTTCAAGTCTAATGAAAACCAAACCCAGACTCTATTTCTAAATATGAAATGTAATAATGAAATGAATTTAATTCATAACATTTTTTTTTTCCCCCCTTTGGGCCATGGCTCAACGCAACAGACAACATAACAAGGCTTGCCTGCTTGTTCCTCTAATTTGTGTTGTGATGTGTGATGATTACTCTGTGCTTTTAAACAACTTCCGTGAAGTAGGGGAGAGCAAGGACAGTGGCACTTGCGCTCCTTGTTTATCATTGGCGGTTGGCTGTAGGCCTGCGCTCTGATGTTAGCGCCAGAGACTGTACTCTCAGCTCATTACACATGAAGTCTGGGCGTTGAGGAGAATACGAGGGGTTCAAAATGGTAGATAATAGAAACTCCTTCTCCAAACAAATGTCAGAGTAAGTCTGCTTCTCATCCGTCTTCTGGACAGAAGAATCATACGCCTCCCCCCACCCGATTGAAATATTTTTTTCTGATGAGCGAGCGCCGACATCCACTTGGTAGGAAACACAGGACCCGTGAACACATCAAACACAGCGCTGCAGACTCATTAGCAGTCGCCCGTCGATCGGCCCGAACCTCCTCTTCTTTCACGCCAACAACCTTCCACAACCCCCTTCCACAATCCAAAAATGCAAATATTCATTAGCCATCTCTCCCTTCCCCTTCAGGTGTGCTCATCCTTTGGGGCGGTCCATCGGCACTCTATATTAATAGTGCCGGTGCTTCCTTGTTCCCAAAAAGCCCCCCAGTCCCCTGTCTAGGACCCCCACGGTTTCATCCCTTGCTCTCTCATCTGCCATTCTCTACACAGAGTAACCGCAAATCCCAGTGCGCCGCCTATGAAAGAGAACTGACAGATGTGATTGAAATTTAGATGTGAATTAATATGACCGGGCTGCGCTTTTGTATGCAACGCAAAGGACGCTTATGGGGGATGAAAATGCATGAAAGTGCTGGCACTAAATATGCCCCCCTGGTCCCTTGGGTCAGAACTTTTGGTATACTCATCTTACTTTCTTACTTCTCTCTCAAAAAAAACTGCAAATCCCCCAACTTTGCAGATGATCTTTCACTCTACCGAGAGATATTTCCTTGTTATATTCCCTCAAAGTTCCGAGCTTTGTGCAAATACTGTATATACTAGAGACATAATAGCCCTCTCCATGATATAATGATTCTACGGGCCGGTAAAGGAAGTTCATAAATACAATACTTAAATTTAACGAGAGAGAGAGAGAGAGAGAGAGAGAGAGAGAGAGAGAGAGAGAGAGAGAGAGAGAGAGAGAGAGAGAGAGAGAGAGAGAGAGAGAGAGAGAGAGAGAGAGAGAGAGAGAGAGAGAGAGAGAGAGAGAGAGAGAGAGAGAGAGAGAGAGAGAGAGAGAGAGAGATTGTTGAGCATGCCCGATGGCCGTCTTAATCCCGAAGGCTTTGGAGTCGCCTCTAAAGCCTTCTATCTGATTCAACCTGCACGCCTTCCTCCACTCATCTGAACCATCTCTCTCTACTGCCAACTCTAAGTGACAGAAATAATAAATAACGGCCGGAGATGCTACAGGGGGGCGTTGGATGGGGGTTAGACGGTCATTGCTGAGGGGGTTGAGAGCAGAATGCAAGAGGAAGACATGCAATTTTAAACCACCACTGCAGGATTTGTATTATCTGAGTCTTATGTCAAGCTTTCCTAGATAGGACTTTATGCCTTGGGTTGTTGTGACGTAATGTACTTCTATTACTGAGGGATTACGTTTAATTGTCGCACAAGACCACCATTCCTTGACGTCAAAATTGGACAAGGCACTGAGTTATGATTTCCTATTCTGCTATTGGGTCTTCGGGGGCTATGGGGTCCAAAGCAATCAAACATCATACCTAGTGGAATGGGCTGTTTGGAATTCAGCCAGAGATATATGCATATATACTGAATAAAAACACATAATCCAAGCGATATTTCTCAGAAATGTTTGTTGACTTTGTTTGAGACTTAAAGATCACATTTTCCCAGGGAAGCAAATCAAGTTAGGTGCAACTAGAACATTGGCAAATCATATCTGCACGTTAAAAAAAACACATTTATTCTTCAAGATGACAGCGTTTGGTGGCTCGTGATTGGCCATTAGACACTGGGTAAGAGAATGAGAGGTAGCGTTGTGCTACGATGGATGCTGCTGTGTGTAGCCTGTGGTTCAGGTAGGGCCGGTCGTGTTTACCCCGGGCTTCCTCAGGCTTGTCTGGACTATTTGTGTGAGTGATTGTCCACAAGTTTAATGATAATCAATTTGGCTTGGCTTGACACATGGAGTTAAGCAGGATTGTCAAATAATCAATCCGCCCCTTGTGCCTTGCTTCTATTTTTTCTTGTTTTATTTGTGTCTCGCTGCTCTGCCATTCCTATCGGGATTTGTTCTCGATTCCCTGCGATTGATCCCAGGGATTTTATAGACACGCGGTGGGAGGGCTTGGCTGTTATTGCATTTTGCTGAACTCGACAGGAGCTTCGCTTGCTTAGGCTGCTTAATGATTATTTTTTTCTCCCCTTGAATATTTATCCTCCGAGATGCCTCTGTTCGCAAATGTAGAGCGATTTGTTTTTAAATGTTTTATGCTACATCAACAATTCACCCTGTGGCCTCACAAATTAAGTACTCGATGGACGAGCTCCTGAGACCCCCCAGAGACCGTGTGTGTGCCGATAGGGCTGTGGAACAACAACGTAGGGAGGTATTTTCAAGTAATGTCAGTGTAGCTGCGTGGAGAAGGAGGTCGACATGAGCCGTCCTTCTGCACAGCACTTGGCGCTTGACGGTGGTGTGACAAAATCAGGGCTTGCTCTTGACTGACAATGACTTGGCTTTTAATGAGCAAGGAGGACACAAATTATAGATCAAGCAAAGCCACTCTATGTTCTTCAGCAGCATTGATGCTAATACTCCTTCAAGTGATACAAATGAAAAGGACAAACGGCGATACGAGGGGACGCGGTGTGGTGACAGTGACTTGGTTTTTAATGATCACGGAGGACGAGAAATGTAGATCAGCCAAGCCTCTACACGGCCAGCGTTGACGGTCACAGCGCGTCGGCTTATTCAAATGAACGCGACAAATGACAATCCAAGTGATACAGTGTGATGGGGGACACAGCAGTATGAAAACACCATTTGAGAACGACGTTGTTATGATAGGCCTGTATGGAACCCCAAGGTGATATTGAAACCTCTTTATCGACTCTGCGCAAGAGGCGGTGTTTTGCTCACTTTTTAATGATTATCCCCCGCCTATTTTAGGTGAAAGGGTGTAAACAGCGGAACATGGAAAAAGCAATCAAATTTCTTTACGACTGTCTTTAAGCCCAATGCCATGAACCACAACTCTCGCTCTCATCTCCCGCCTCACTCTGTGCAAACGGCCCCTGCACCCCCTTTGACATTGAATCTGGGATCTGAAGACGTGATTTATTATGTGTTTACATCTGGATTTACTCTGAGAACCTGTTCTCGATGAGGGGAAAAAGCGGCGGCGAGCCGACGAAGTTATTGTACCGAATACCTTGAATCATTTCCACCTACGGTAGCTTTCTTCTCCGTCGATATTGCTATTTTCGGACTCACTATTCATTATAACTCCCCTCACACACCAGCGACGGCTCTGGCGAGGTTGAACCAAACTGACAGAGTTTGATGTCGGTTTTGATCCAAAGCGCCCGTGACGTTGATATACAAGTGGGCTAAAGGGGCCTCTTGCCCCTGTCAAGGAGAAGTTCACAATGAGGGACACATTCGTGTACCCTGTGTCCAAGACTCCATGTCTGATATTGACCGTTTCCCTAAAAACGGTAATTGTGGCAGAAAAGCAGCGATCGCTGTGCCATCCATAACATATTGAGTAGCCCTTCAGCATCACTGCCAGGTGCGTCTCCCCGTCTCATCAAAAGACGCTTAGAAGCTATTTATCAACCAAAAATGTCACCTGAGGAGCTGCTTCAAAGCAGCGGCCCTTGGGGGAGTTGCGTTGGCGTAGGGGGAAACATCACAAGTTATGAGGCGGACAGCAGGTAAAGAGATTGAACAGGATTTATTTCCTTTATTGGTTGCAGACTTACTTCTGGAAGCCTGGCAAAAAGCTCAGTGTGCAACCGCCACAAACAGCCTGGCGCCCGGGCTTCGTTTGTGAGTGGAGCCTCCAAAGTCTGATTTGTCGGAGCGCAGAAGTGTGTTTTATGCGTGTGCTGTGTTTGTTTGTGTTTGTGTTTGAAGGTGTTTCAGTGTGTACTGTGGTTGTATTTATACATTCTGTATGATATTCTGTTGGCTTGCTTGTTTGCTCCACTATGAGTGAGTGTGTGTATACGTGTGTACACAAAATGCATAACACTGTGTTTTTGTATTGTTTCTTTGTTTGTTTTATAGATTTGTTGTTGTTCTAATTGTGCACATGTGTGCAAAACAACAATATAGTAGAGGTGGGCTAATGTACTAGCGTGAGGGTGGGGATTTTAACCCAAATGTACGCATTCTACCTGTAGAGCGTCCCTTGATGATAAAACAAGTCGCTTTGGATAAAAGCTTAGCTTTCTGCTTAAAAGAAAATTGCAGTTCAATACCAAGCCTGACGTCACCGTAGTCATTGCAGAGGGCCATCTTGGGTGGTTTTCAGTTAAGAGCGACCACACAGCTGTCGGAGGTTTGGTGTGGGGGGGGGGGGCAGTGGCAGGGATTTCTTGGCATCGACAGTTGACCATCCATTTCCAACTGAATGCGAGTGAGATCCAATCAATTGTAATTAACCTACGATTTGCTGAGGAGAAAATAAGATTTGGCTCATTAACAAGTGCGTTCAACAGAGCGAGGGGAAGGCGTGAACATATATAACCCTGTGGGTAAATGTTCTACTTCTTATAGGTTTCTTCAAAACTTCTACATACAACTTAATCCAGCCAGGGTCTCTCTCTCTCTCTCTCTCTCTCTCTCTCTCTCTCTCTCTCTCTCTCTCTCTCTCTCTCTCTCTCTCTCTCTCTCTCTCTCTCTCTCTCTCTCTCTCTCTCTCTCTCTCTCTCTCTCTCTCTCTCTCTCTGGGGAAAATAATAATTTGAACTGGAAGTCATGGCTGCTGTGAGCGGGATTAACCATTTAAATTGCTATAGACGTGCCGATGATGAGATAAAAGACATTTCAAATCTAATAAATGGGTAACGTGCATGCATTTTCAATGTACTGTACTGTGCAGATGTTCATTGTCATGCATGTCTCACATCTAAGAGCTCGGCAAACAGACCATCCACCAGCGGTCTGAAGACACGCAATAGACAACAACAATTGATCCTTTTACCAAAACGTGCATGAACATTTCTTTCATGCTTATTGACCATCTAAATGATATAGGAGAGAGAGAATAAGTAAAACGAAGGGAATGGACACTTCAGAAAATATACAGACATTTACAGTTTTACGACAATTATGTGTGTCACTGCCCGACTGTTGAGGTTAATAAGACTAATGCTTAAAGTCTGGTATGCCTTGCAGAGTTAAGTTGGGATTAAAAGGAGGCAGCGATCGTGCCCCACTTTACAGCTAATTTGTGTCGACAGTGGGTCTGCCAAAACCTAATCTTCTCCATGCTCCAGATCGTCCCATTGCATCAATGGAGACCAAGTGTATATGTAAATGTATATAGAAGAACAAATACAAATCCTTTTTACATCATGGTTCGAGACAATGCAGAGGTTGTGAGCCTTTTGTCTGCTCGTGGTCCTCACTGACAACCGTAGCCTACCAACATCACGCTCTGTAATGCTTCTCTGGATCTTTTCTGAAGAGCGAGTTAGACTTAACAGAAATGTGTTTCAGAGATGGGCTGAATCCTGTTCGTCTGTGTGTCTCTTCACGTAGTGGCACTAATGAAAACACACTGCTCAGTTCGATGCCAAATCCTCTCTCTGTGTATATATATAGTATTGAAACCCAGGTCGGATTTAAATGTGAGGTCAAAAACAGAAAGGACCGAAAATAACAAAACGGATCTGTTTTCATATTTTTCTCTTAATTTTTTACCGTTAATTATATTTAACCACCCGGTTTACAAAGAAGCTAGTGGCTATTTATGGAGTGGAAAGGGCATGGAGTTCAGTCGATAACCACGGCTGCCATGAGTCAGGTGTTTTAACGCACTTGACTTGGGTTAGTTCTCCTCTAAAGGACATGCAGTCCAATTGAGTGAGGAGTCTCTTGTTTCTGGTTAAACATACCAAGTACATTCAGGAATTCATTCTCCAAAGGTCCTTCAATTGTTTAGTTGTGTTCATTTGAATAAGACCATCTGCCTGGCTGTTTGTAAGGCAGTGATAACTTAAGTGCCCATCGGAATTAGATCACAATACGAGCCGTTGCGGGCAGTCTATATGAAGGTGTTTAACCACTTTATGCTGCTTCATTTGAATATAGATTGCAGCTATTACATTATACCTTTTCGATTCAACGCTGCATATTATTTTTTCCCTGATCTTTACAAGAAAGTACAGTTCGATTTGACTCAAGTATAGGTCTAGTTTACCTGCAGGCATACTGCGTGTAGGCAAACAAGGTAAAGGTGGACGAGTTCTTGAATGTGATAATAGTAATTGCCGATGATTGAATTGGGTAAATAACAGGGGGGCTCAGGAGCAGCAGACATCAGCGCCTCTGCGATCAGCCACTCACACACACACACACACGAACCAATACCGCGCTGAAGGAGGGTCTTTGTCGAGCGTGCGTTGGTGGACGCTGTACAGCAGGATAGAAGCGCCGAGGACTCTGTTCCACTTGCACACAACAACACTTTTTCGGGATTTTCAGAGGGGCAAGGTTATTTCAGACATCGCACACTTTGTCCAAGAGAAGACTCGTCCACAACACCGAGAAACATGACAAATCCGCTGTACTGGGCTTTGCTGATCGGAATGAGCGTTTTGCTGATGGAACAAGGTAAGCGATGTGTGCGTGCCGTTCTGATGTGATATCGATCGGTCTCTTGGGTTCACTTTGAAGGCGATGTGATCTGTATAACATGTATACATTAGTGTGCGTTGGACCGGAGCGTGCATGTTTGACGCGGGGAGCTTACTTGACTGTAGTGTTTGACATACGGACGCCATCTAAAGCCGCAGTTGGAATAAAGCGATTAGTGGGATGAAGTGCACTTCTAGATTTCTTTTAATGTTTTCGGGCTTGCCGTTGTTATATAAGAGTGCCGTGAGAGATCAGAATGAGCCGTGGCAGAAAATAAAACGGAAAGCAAAAGTTGCACTAGTTTTCTTTTATTCCGCAATAAAGCAGAAGTGCGACTCCAGAGTGTTGTGTGTCCGCGTCTCTCCACGCTGCGCAGGTGGCGGTAGGCTGCCCAGGACCGGCGAGCAGGAGACAGGTTTTCTCACATTGGGATACGCATAGCCTACCGTAGCCTGAAGGATTTCAGTGGGGGAGGACTTCTTGAAAAATGTCCGTTTTGTTGTTCTAATATTGGTTGTGAACAAGTGTATAACGCAAACAAACGAGTTGAATCAGAATGCCACCTTCACATATCATTTAATTAAAAGTTTTATTTTTCTACGTTTTCGATGCACTCATTTAATGTTAATATTTACGCCTGACATTTATTGATATTCATTAAAAAAATATCCCTCCCAAAAATATTTTGCAGTGGAAAGGGGTGGTGGAAAGGGGTTTGCCCTACACCGCCCCCCTCCCTTCGAGGGGGGCTCACATTTGTTAAAATACTTTGAGGACCACTGGTCCAGTAGCCTAGAAACTTGTTTTTTTTTTGGCGCGACCTTGCGTTGCTCCCATCCTATCCGTGTATCATTTTGACGTGTTTGGCGCTCTTTCCCTAAAGTAGATTTAGGAGCCTATTAGTTCTAAATTCAAATCGGGTGCGTGTTCAGGTCAACCAAGTTAAGCCCTGTATTAGCAAGAGGTCCACGTAATTGAAAATGGTGGTGGGCTACGTTTGTGATTCGGTAGTGCATAGCCTGCTTAAATCAAATTCCCACTATATTGTCTTCTTCGCCTTTTACTTGCATAGGGAACCCTCTGTTTAGGTACCCTGTTAAACTAGGCATAATTTAACAACGTTTGTATGGCACACAAGTCTGGTTGGCTACTGTTACCTTTTTGGCTCCCCTTATTAAAAACAAGAGAGCTTCAGGATATTGGCAAGTGGTAGCATCCATAGCATTGGCATATGAATAATTGTACATATTTTTCTAGGAAATCGTCTTTTTAAGACTATTCTCACTAGTTCCGAGGCTTATGAGTCACAGAATGGGGAATTGGCATTTAAGGGAACATTTTAGGGTCGACTTGTTCTTTGCTGCCAAATGTAGGCCTACACTATAAAACAAGTAGGCCTACATTTGGTTAAACATTACTAAACGCCAACAAATCAAACTCCATAACAGCAGTGAACAATCGCAATTCATGATTTTCTCAAATAACTAGATGCCACTAACTGTAGGCCTAGTTTGTATTCAGAGCTTACAACGTGCTCAAACCACTCAAAACACATAACATAAGCTCTGTAAATTGCAAGATTGTGCATCATGAGGTTTGGACTTGGTAGAGTCTTTCCACAGGAAGGCTTGCTTGAACCGCACACCGAGGAAGTCAACAGCCTATTGGAAAAGTGAAGCTCGCACTTGTTGAAACGCCGGACAATGCTGTCGGGGGCAAACGTTCTGTCTTCACATCAACATCTGATCACAAATATCCTCCGACGTCAATCACAAATAGACCCGTGTCTACTCGTTTCTACTCTTCTCATAGAGTATCCAACCAGTGCCACATCCACAATTGCATTAAGACCCCCCTTGTTTTTCTCTTTTCTTTCGTCGCTGAGAGACATTTCTGGCAGAGTATTTCCTGGACGCCAGAGAAACGTGTGTGTGTGTGTGTGTGTTTGTGAGTGTGTGTGTGTGTGTGTGTGTGTGTGTGTGTTTCTTGGCAGGCCCCCTTGGAGGCCTGTTTAATATGCCCCCAGTCCCTTTTATGTGCCAGAACATCCAACTGGCAGAGGACAGAATTATTCCTGGTCAAAATCTAAAATTCTTGAGAGGCCGAACATCTGTTGTCAGATGACAGAGAGATAGAAAGAGAGACTGGAGAGAGAGAGACGGGAGAGAATGAAGTGAACATGAGGGAGAGAACGAGAGAGAGAGAAAGAGAGAGAGAGAGAGAGACGGGAGAAAATGAAGTCTACGTGAGGGAGAGAACGAGAGAGAGAGAGAGAGAGAGAAGGGGGTGGTGGCGATACGGGTGGGGAGGGCATGGCGTGCGGGGTGTATGCCGGCTTTTGTTCAAGACATAAGAGATCATTGTTGATGGGTGCGTAGAGTGTTCCCTTATCAGCGGGTTACAGCCTCGTCTGCATGGCTCTTCCCGAGGCGGAGGAGACAGGCAGAGCTGGGGGCTGGAGCAAAATGCTCTGGTTCAGTCCCTACAGTGCTCACACGTAGCACACGTGTAATGCCACTGCTGCACCCAGGAGGATGGGGGAGAGAGAGAGAGAGAGAGAGAGAGAGAGAGAGAGAGAGAGAGAGAGGGGGGGGGGAGAGAGAGAGAGAATACAGAATTGTCTCCAATCTTGAAGACAATGGCTAGTAGGCCAACTGCACAAGTTGGAGGCGCTGTGGCATAAACAGTGATAAATACAGCCGTCGTGCAAACCCCATGGTTCCATGAGCAGGGGAAACGATTAAGACTCAGCGTTTGATTCCCTCTCACAAGGCAGAACAATATCCTCAGGGAAGAATAATGCACCTTAGATGAGAGATCAGGAGCGTGAACAGTACTGCACAAATGTGCACTTGAGCGAGATGCAGGTTTTTCTCCACATTGCAAGGAGTGTCAATTGTTTACTTTGAAAACGTTATTGATGGGAGTTAATTATCCTACATTTATCACCATGGAGCAAAATCATTTTATTATGTGTAATCTTGCTCTGAACACATTTTAAAACAGCCTGCAGCTTGCATATTTATGCTCTCTATGACAGGCTTGTGTGTGGCGTTTGGTCGAAAAGCACACATCATCAATAAAGTAATAGCGTTAAATAAAAAACAATCACCAAACTACTGGAGACTTGTGCAGCCGAACTTTAATTCTAATCATTTGATTTAAATAGGCACCACAACTCTAAAAAAAATCACAGGGCCGCTTTTCTAGGAAAAGGTATTTTTCCTCTACTCGCCGATGACGTTAACCAAGACCCACTCAAGTGGTCATGTGGCAAGCTCCCAGAAGTTGGCACTGCAGGGAACTGATTACTAAACACCCCAGCCATTCACCCTCTCGGCCAGCTACTTCCAAAGAAACGTTGCAGTATGTAGCCTAGTGCTGACGCTTCGCAACAACACACCTACCTATGTATCCGGCGTTTACACTTTAGGCTCGGCGTGGTGCTGTAAAGCAATCCCCCGACAGAACAAATAAACAAACAGTGTGCCGGGAAGTGTCAAAACTAATTTTGAAACGTGCAATATATACTGCTGCTCTTCTCTTGGTTCTGTGAGGAAGTCTGGAAGTTGGGAGAGTGTCTGCTGAGAGGTATAGTTTACCCCGGTTGTTTAGCTTGGCAGGGAGCTTTACTTAGGAGTCAGTGATCCTGTCTGACATCCGTGATTTATTCATGTGCTTCTATTTCATAATGTGTGCATAAATTCAACTAATGTGGTTAAAAAATATGAAGGAACAAAGCTCTGCACTGGACAAGTCAAGGGACACAGAGTTCATGCTTGAAAAAAACACAAATAAAACTCGGATAGAATATGAATTGGAAAATTAGCATGAATAAAACAAGAGATTGTTGCATTTGTGCTTTATAAGAGGGTAAGAGAGAATCCGTTCATATTTTGTGTAAAAAAAGAGATGCAGTATTTTCCTGACATGTTTTCTGACATATATCTTTTGTGTGTCGGTGAAGAGACTTCCACAGAGCATGCTTGACAGTTGGAACAAGGCTCACTGTTTCTTGCCTCCAGGTGTATACTGTAGAAAGTTATTCATTCCATGTCCTGGCCCCTTTCCTTCCGTTAACACCAGTTGGCACGCCATCCAGTCAATGGTAAAATTGCACACAGCATATTGTATAGTATAAGGCCAATAGGTAGTATTTATGTTAAGTATAGGATGCAATGGTGAGAAATAACAGGAGCTGCCGTGGCCAGCTACCATTTTGGTCAAAGACTGACCGAGTGCCCTGCAGTCGATGATGGTGTTTGTCTTCCATTTTGTCCCACAAGGGAACCACACCTAGAATCAGTGGGGAGTTGCACAGGAGGTTGTCTTTACAACCTTATTTTCCTTTTGGCACAACGGATGTGTGGACAGAGCACATAACTGTCCCTGTTGCTGCCAGGATCGCTTATCAAACACAAGTAGTTCACATATTCATACTAGATGTGTAGTGTTACATCCCTTGCTTAAAAACTGGAAAGTCATTTTTTTTAATATTATTATTTTAGAAAAGAACAACCCCAAACACAAAATAACAACAATCTGATCTAATCCTCATGGCGTTAATTTAACATGTCTGTGAAAATAAACTCTTTTGTTCTTTCTATCTACTTTTCTTCTTATTGAATTTGTTAACACAAATATAGAATTGTTGTAGACCTTTGTTGTCCAAAATATATTCTAGCCTCAGTCAAATAATTGCTCTGTTGCTAGACAATAAAAGCAGTGAGCAGTGATGGTCACCTCAAATAAGCCTCTATCTTCCAGCCCTGAAGACGATACATTTCTAATAAATAGGGTATCTCCTCTATCTTTAACCCAGAACCTGTTTTCCAATAGTTTTGGTCAAAGTGACTAATGTAGACAACCCTTTGTGAAATTGGTCCAATATTGAGCGAGAGCTCCAGCCATTGCAGCCCGTTATGGCTGCAATGTGACCCTTAGAGGCAATAGCGCCTCGCTAATGAATGTCCTCTAAAAGTGCTTGTTTTTGCCAATGACAGGTTCCAATTTTTATAAGTGTCTGAAAACATTATGAAAAGGATCCCATGAGCTCTTAAGAGTTGAGTTGTTACAGGAATCACTTTTGTCAATACAATCTCAACCCTACTTCAGCCAAATATTTTAGATAATGCTAAGCTAAAGTTTCAATAGTCAACAGAATTATCTCTAAGCGGCACTCGTCTATCTAATTCTCACTCACGTTTCCACCGGTCTCTTCCAGTACGCTCGCGATATTTCAGAGCATGGCTTCTCTTTGAGTGAGACATGGTCAAACATTGTAACAAACAGACTGGTTCAAGCAAAAGGTAAAGAAAAAAGTTTGATTTCTCTGTAGGGACCTTTCCATAATGTTTTCAGACACTTATAATAACAATCTGAATGTGTCAGTTGCATAAACAAGCACTTTTAAGGACGTACATTTACACAGGCGCTACTGCCCCTACGGGTTACATTATGGGCTGAAGTGCTCTCGCTCAACATTGGACCAATTTCTAAAATTGTTGCCTGTATGAGTCACTTAGACCTAAAAAAAAAAGGGAAAATAAAGCAAAGGTTTAAAAATCCGGAAGTTGCCCTGTAATACAGCATTTTTACTGTTTCATGGGCCATTCTGCCAATAATCTTATTTTGATTGGGGTAGTTCTTCCCTCAGTTGGCTTTACCACAAATGCAGTAACCGTGTCCTTATATTGTATGGCAGTCATGTATCGTATGGGAATCATCTACGTGGTCGGAAATAGTTTGCTCAACCTCCAATATGGTCCCTTTTCTAATCTGATTTGATGTCTCCAGCTGAGGTAAAGGCTTTACTTTAGGTTGGCAGGTAGCTAGATTCTCCTATCATCAGGAACCCTCACTTGAACAGATTCTCGAGATTATTTCCCCGATAGAGGGAAAAACACTTAAGATAATAAACCCACCCAACTGCATTTAAAAAGATGGAAGAAGCTTGCGGCTGGGAATAGGAGGAGGGGGAGAGGGGGGAGCTCAGCCTCAACAACACACAGGGCTGTGGCTTTCATTTTGGTCCGGACAGAGTTGGTGGTTAGAAAGCGCGATGGTCTGATTTTAATGAGCTGTGTGTAATTATTGGGTGCTTGCCTGGGCATTAGTGTGAGGCGCACAAGATAATATTTCAATTAGTGCTATCATTGATTGAGCTTGAAGCCCCTTTAGCTATGGCCTTTTGTGGTGGCAATCTGTGCGAGCGTGTTCATAAGAAACCCTGGTTCCTCTGGAGAGTCAGGGCGTTCATCAAGGATGAAGTTGTCATTTTTTCTGGGGTTTGGCCCGTATAATTGAGGTATGAAGTCTTGAGAAAAAAAAGGGCATGTCTGTGATGCTCTGAACATTATTTTGTCATCTCTGGTGAGCGTTATGGCATTGGTGTGTTTCAACAACGAAAGTACTACCCGTAAACACCTTTTAGTGTGTGTGTGTGTGTGTGTGTGTGTGTGTGTGTGTGTGTGACACACACACACACACACACACCCACACCCACACACACACACTGTATGTCTGTGTTTTGTAAATAAACATTACGCAATGACATTGATGTTAAATGTTGCAGCCCGGATATTTCATCGCTTTCGGCTTAATATCTACCTTCTACTTTCTGTATATGATGGTCTAAGGAAGACGCTTTGGTATGCTACCAGTATCAAAACTTCCTATTTCCATCTTGCCTCTTGACTCATACCCCTCTTGACACACAAATCCTCTCAAAAGAATGATTATTTATACATTATTCATGAGTTATCTTTGCTACGTATTGTGTCTCCGGTTACCTTGGGAATCCGTATGGGAAACATTTACAGAAAAACATGACATGCATGCATACGTTATGAATTTGCACTCCTCTGGCTGATGATCTCATTCGCTTAGGTCAATACAGATTACGCATACAAATTCAATCATCATTCATAGCTGATGAAATCATCATATTGATGCTTTTTTGTAGGGCTTTTAAGAGGTCAACAAAAAAAGAGGAAGCTGTTTTACAGAATCACATTGACTTACATGGGCCAACAGGGGGAAATGGAGTGACCTTGGGTAACCTTGGACAAACATGTTGACCTTGATTCGATCGGTCTTAGTGGAGCATCTGGTGCATGTCCTTGCCTCTTGATATCTGTGTCCACAGATGATTATGAAATGTCATGTTGACGATTCCTTTCGCCATATTCAGTTTTTTTAATTTGACGATGGCTCTGTCCTCTACATGGACATGTAACTTTGGGTGGGGATGGGGATGGTGGTGGTGGTGTCTTGGGTATTGTCCTCTACCGACATTGCCAGATGGTTGCAGTGGTGGCTCAGGACAGGCTTCAGGGTTAACATAAACCTAGCTTTGAATTTACATTTACACCATTGGTGGCCGTCAACCGTCACATTTATGTATCCTTATCATTTTTAAACCTAGAAGGGGAAGAATATATTATAAGGGTGTCCACTTATACCAGAGTTCAATATGGTGATGTTTTTAGGCTGTGCATTTTAAAGTCTCTGCAAAACTTTTGTTGTATTTCTCAGTGTGGGACTTTGCCTTGCTCATTAAATTCAATGGAAGCTTATGTAGGCCTCCCCTATAATTAATGCTCAACGCTTGAGTGGCAATCTTAATAGTTTTTTAAATGGTCAATACAGAAATGAATGTTTCTCATTAATCAAAATCCAGTTGCAGTGATTTCTCCAAAGCTTTTCCATTAATGCATCTTTCTTTTAATCCAGAGTGAGGTAACGCCAACCAAAAAATAGCTGCAGCACCCTTAAAGGCGACTACAGCTATCTAGAGCTATATTTTAACAATGTGAAAATTCCTTGAGAGCCCTTTAAAAAATAGATACATCCTCGCCATATATCACTCTTTTAATGAAAAGTTGTTGTCCAGAAATTGCACTGGTCGCTTAATCTTCACAAATCCTGGCATTCCAAATGAGTGTAGAAATTACAATGTTCATGAAGTCTCTGGCTGGGTTGCTCTGATTCACTGCTGGACGTGGGCTGAGACTGTCAATATGTTCACAGTTGTATGTGCAAATTGCTCATTATTCCCCAAGAAAGAAAAGGAATGGAGGAAATGGGACTTTGACAAGTGACAACCAAGATTGCATGAGGGCCAATTAAAAAGTTTATTTACTTAACTTTATTTTAATCAATGTCAAATGTATTACATGTATAGATAGATAGATATATATGTCTTTATATATACACGCCCACACACACAATTAACTTAAAGCATGTACACTCGCTTACATTGTTTTTTTAATATATTTAAGCTGGCTTCTTTTGGCCATTACTGACGGGCGGGTGAATAGAGGGCAGGAACGTGGGTTGAACGAGAGGAAATGACATGGAGCACATGTGGGACTCAGACCTGGGTCACCACAAGGTGTATTGCCTACGTGCTGATTGCACCAGCAGGTTGAGCCACCAAGCCACCCTGTACATTCTTCATATGGGTCTGACACCTTGCACTCTTTTGGTGACGAGCAGCTTATCTAGTCAGTGCCCTTGCAGGGTGGCAAATGTCTGGCAGCACTGGCTGTTCCCCCCGAAAATCGGTTTGTTTCTGCCAAGACATTTTAATTCATATTTATTCGGAAGGCACTTCCGTTGTTTTACTGTTCATTCCAGTGATCTCAAATGAACCTTTGTTGTGTTTGGCGACACGCACGCTGCATACCTGGCGCCCATTGGAGACATTTTCAATTTTGATTGAAAAAATATATGCTCAAAATATATGCTCAATCTCAATCACTCCGATTGAGAGGTTTTTATTGTCCTGTCTGCAGAGATGGTTTTACTTTTTATCTGCAACCCATACACTCTCCCTGCTATCTGTGATTTACTTGTTGTCAGTTAATTGAAGCAGCTCTCAATCGCCTGACTTCAATTCTCTAAAGTGATTGTTTTGCCAAGTCTCGGCCCCACGCTTTCGACAAGCGTTTAAGAACAGCAAACAACAAAATGACTACCCAACACATTATAATGTGTAATATTTTGTTACTTTATACCTTCCCTCTTATAAATAGTTTAGTGTATTCAACACTAGGCTGCAACAAACAAATAATGCATTGCTTTTCAAAGGGATTTTCTTGCATTTGGTGACTTAAAACCTTACAAAAAGGATATACGTGTAACAATGTCAGTGCTACACGTCAACTAGGTGGCTGCCACACTCCTCCTAGGTGACTTTAACTGGGCTCCTCCGGACAAGAACGGTGGTGTTGGAAGACTGGTTTATTGTAAAAGATTTTAGACAATGACACATGACCTACTGCTCAATGTTGCCATGCAGGAGATCTCTCTCTGAGTCTGTGTGGCGATGGCAGGTTTAACCTGTGCACATTGATTTCTCAACGTTCAAGAGGTGCTCAGCCTCACCCAGCCCCAGAGTCCAATCAATCTGACTCAGGCCAGGTTAGGCTGCTTAAACCAGCCATCATCCACACACTCCCTCAATATAATTGTCCCCATTTCTACTCTTCACCTGTTTGCAGGTCCGTGAATGAAACCCTTATTCTGTCATTGAAGGTTACCGACCTTCAATATTCCTTTTTTAGTTATCTTACCTTTTTGATGGTGCATATGATGAAAACCTAATATTGAACATACTATTTCCTTTTGTTTTATATAGTACCGTATTTTCGCAATTATAGAACACATTGTACATAATCCGCACTTGTTAACAACTGAGGCTTGAGAATAACAAACCTGTATGTAGGCCTCACCCGTGCAAATGCCCAATTTAAGCTACATCAAATCATATCCGAAGGCTACCACGTGTTGCTGCAAGTTGCAAAGTCTCGCAAAGATACTCTTGTGGTTTGAACTTTATTACAGGTGATTTGCATTGAAAAGCTGCAGCATAACCAATCAATGAGTCCATAAAAAGCCTTTGAAATTCTGTGATGTTTTTATCTAGGCACTTCTATGCGATTGGCAGGGCATTGTCAAAGGATATTATGAAGGACTCAAGAGGACCAAAATGGTAGATTCGCAGCCATTTAACATTTGGATGCAAGCTCATTTATTCATAGTTCAACCCAAACAATAAAGCCTAATAGTTGCGATGCGCCACCATTTAACATTTTAAATGGGGCCGTCGCGACGACGACATACAATTTCTGAAGGTCGAAATGGTTCGACGAGTTGTAGTTCAACGCTTTAACGCTTCAAAAATCCAAACTGCACTGACACACAGGTAATGTCTGGAGGAAGTCAGTGTCTTTGGGATCCACTCTTGGTCCGGGACGGATTCAGCTACGGCAGAGTTTCGATGTAAAGCGGATTGCACACCAGACGAGCCAGGGAGCCCCGCATCAGGCAGCGTCCAGTAAAAGAAGGCACAAAACTGCCTGGAAGATGGTGTTGCTCTGTGTTCAATATAATCAGTGGTGTTGATGGCATTGCGATACGCGCCAAGGTTTTGAGCGGTGTTGAAAGACATAATGCGGCTGTATGGAGTTGCCGGTGCGAGTGCTCCATTTGGAAACACGACCCACTTAAGTTCCAATGATGACACACTGCTTTGATCGTAAATACAAAAACTGTGGTTTAAACATTGTGCAAAGTTTCAATGAAATTGCGTCGCAGCACTAGCGCTATTCGAGAGCTTGGGATTAAATGCACTATACTGGATGACAGATCACCAGAAAATAAAATAATTAGGAATCAGAGTATATTCCCCATTTAGAGGCTTGTTATTATGAGTAGGTAACTTGTTCCACCTGTTTCGGCCAGTGGGGCATTACCATTAAGTGGATATTGATCGGGTCACAAACTTTTTGAAAGGTATTTGTATAGAACACGGGGCATAATCATCGCAGAGCGGCGAAATGCTCGCATTACAGATTTCTTTATGCAACTTTGTATTTAGGCCGCACTCCTACGACGGTCGCACCACCGTGAAGGTCAGAAAGAATCGTCTATAGGCCACGGCCTTTATTCATGCAATTACTGTACTTGATGTAGCAGCACACAGATGCATTGCATTCAATATGATCCTGCCTCATGAAACATTAAGGAAGTGATCCTCTAGGATAAATCTGAAAGGACAGTTTTGACAAATGCCAGTGGCCACTTTGGAAGTATGACACACATAAGCTTCTGTTCTAAATTCATCCATAATTCAAGTGTCCCTCGTGGATCGCCATTTTCCTCTCGTAATTAGTTCAGCCGCTCAAAGCAGAATTAACTAATATTTCGAAAGAAAACGGCATGGCAAAGGTTCCTTGCTGTATGGAAGAACTGACACAGACTTTCTTCAGTGCCCCACTGCCCGACTAAGAACAGCTGGTTTGTTTGTGTTTACTTCTTGGTAAAAGAGTCCTGCCTGCAGCCTGGATGCTGATCCACATTCCTGGTTTTATATTTTTGTTTACTGCCTCTGATTATAGTTAGGACTGGACTGGATAAGAGGAAAGTGTTAATGGGGTTTTGGTTCAAGTTGAACAGAGTAAAGGGCAATGTAACCTGTGTGTACGGAGTCATTTTAATAAAAAAAATCTAAAGTTATTTGACTTAAAATGGGTAAGGGTAGCAGATGTAGCCTATATGTCAAAGTTAGTTCCGTTGAAATGATAGGCCTGCCAGCGCCGCCTTGGTGATGTAATTCCAAGTCTTTTCTGTTTAAGAGGAATTATCTGACAAGTTAAAATGTGCATTTCCATTCGGCGTTGTCTTCAAAGGAGGAAATGTCTCGGTAATAATACTCTTTGCCATCCGTAAAGATCATGCTTTCGCACAAATCGGCTTTAAATATGGGTACTTGATGCCTGCCAATACTGTATTCATCTAGGTCAAGTGGAGACTGCAAAGAAAAAATACTATAGACATTTATGACAAACGGCAATAAATGTGTTGCCCTTTTGTTTAACTATAAAATGGTTATGCCCGTGTGATGTTTACAATTGAAGAACTAGCCCTTTGACAGTAAACATAAGTATTGACTGTTGGGGGCTGCAGCGATGACATTAATGGCCACATAAACCAGAGCACCTTTATTGGCCGTCTCCATTTTATTGGCTTAGGCCACCATTTTGAGAGAAGAAAACCCATCCCATCCACATCAAGGTCAACCACCACTTGTTTGAACAAACAGACTGTTGGCATTTTGCGTTTCATGTTGCATCTGGTAATTAAATCAACCAAATTATGAACCAATTTGGCATACTAACTACGTCCTTATCCATTGCTGATACGACGAACACAGACACGCACGCACGCACACACACACCAGGTTATTTTCGGTCTGATTTGACAGCATTTTTGAGTCGCTTCAAGGGACCATGATGGCTTCATGTAGAGAGTTAAAGCTCTCATAGTCATAAAATACTAAGACAGCATGCATAATGGTTCATCATAATTATGGTTAGATTCAAATCTACTCAGTCGTTCCATACTTTTATTCCATTTATGCTGCCTAACATCTGAAATATACAAATAAACAAATCCCCCTTTCTAAAGCTTTATGGATCTGAAAGATCAACTGTACTCTTTATAAACGTAAAATAAGCTGCATTTTAAAATGATAAGATGCACAAAATAGTTTATTCGCACCATACATGTAATGATTGAAGCCTTAATGTCCACCAAACAAGTGTTTTTAACGGCATAATACGGTTGCTTACAACCTGTAGAGTGTGTAGTTAGTCAACAAAACAGTTCATTTCTAAAAAGTATTTTCAGCACAGATGAATGCAAAATATGCCCAATGCAAGCGTACGCATGCTTCTAAAACGTTGTCTTTAATGAGCAAGATGTGTTAACTTCGGGCATTACCGCCTTATAACATACTTCAAATAACAACATGCTTCAAATAACTGGATTTGAGGAGGCGTTGAGTGTTGCGTCGATCTCATATCATTTTTTTAACAAAAGCTTTAAAAGTGAAATAACAAAGGATAAGCATCTGTCATCAAACGGGTTGATTAGTCTCACCGCTCAGAGCACTGAGATAAAATGTCGTGACACGGACTCCTGAAAATGTGTTTTGGGGCACATTTTTTAATTTCTAATTTAGCATTAATTTGTCTAATGAATTACTCTTTGTGTCTGCTTCAAAACCAGTGGAGCGACGCCACTGAGACTTAGCAAATTTCCTTGTTCAGCCTCAAGAGTGAACCAAGTTAAGCAATACAAAATATGCATAATTAAATACTGCATAACGACAATACAATAAGGCAACCTTAACTTTTGGTCGCACTCTTCTCAGGGACATTTGTTTGAGCATGGCATGCCATAAAGAACTTGGGGTACTTTTGTGACATGATATGTGTTTAAAGTTTAACCTCTAATTAACTTCATCTTGGGGTATTACAGCCCAGCTGTCGGCCCCTTTTTGGCATGCATCCTGTCTTTTCTTTTCCCTCGCTGCAGAACTGATGAAGCTCTAATAGGCTTGCTGTCATCTGAGCATTTATATGATCTGTCTATAAGTAACATGGAATATAATAACATCCAGTATAGCTCATGTTTAAATTATATATATTATACATTAATGCACTGTAGGGTAGCATGTGTGTGCATTGCAAAATGACACGTCCTATATTTTTACTCTTTATCCTCCAGTTCTAAGAGCAATGCATCATAGGGCTTACAGGAGAAAACAGGTCCACTGACACTCATTTATTGAGATGAATAAATGAAACTAGCAATTATCCTTTCCCGGAAGTTTCTTGAAAAGCCTTCGCCCTTACATCTCCCTCTCCGAGGGACATGTCTCCGAGGGACAGAGAAATCAGGGAAAACTTTAACTGCTGCAGAATACATTTTCCTTAAAATGGCACCCACAAGGATGTTCTGAATCCATTCTTCAATAGTCAGCCCCTCAGCTGGGGGCTAAGGTCTGTGCAGCCGGCCTCCATCCTTCCCTCTTCTCTTTGTGTGCATGTCCAAGGCCACGAGCCGAGGTTGTTGCCCTCCTGCGTTTGTTCGTCTGATTCCGTGTGGGAGATTGACAGCAGCCTATTTGCACTCCTGGTCGTATAGCGATGCTGTGTGCCTGCGGGTGGGAGTTTACTCAGGCTGATTGGCTAAAGGTTGCCGTGTGTGTCTTATGTTTCCAAGACCTTGCTACACTATGTTATTCTCCGTCTTCCTATCAACGTCTGTCAGCATCGCTAAACCTATTCAGTCAGGCAAACAGCCTTATCATGGGCGCTGTGATACATCCTCCCCGCCAAAGCTTTTCCTGCACTTCCCCCTGTTTCATTTTCCCTCCATTCTTTCTTCTTGGCATTTGCGTGCTCTGCGATCCCCCACACAGAGGATATGCGAGGTAGACGTATGTGTGTGTGTGTGTGTGGATGTACCCCCTCGTTCTAAAGCAAAGGTGAGCACACACGCTGGCATCTCGGATGTACCCACATACTCCGGTAGGCTCTGGAGCGCAGAGGTTAAAATAATATAGGCGAAGTGAAGCTGCAGGAACATGGAGGGACGGAAATGAATCACTGCTGTCTGCTAGCGTTCTCCACGGCTCTTGTTCCCTTAAAAATACCCAGACACTCTGTATCTCCATCGCCAGATGGTGGAACCCTCGGTAGCGGGTGTTGATCGCCCAGTGTCCCTTTCCAGCGATGCTACGTTGTGCTATATTGTGAGATAATTTGGAAGCAACCGTTATTTATTAGTATGCTAACACCTGTTTTGTTTCGTACAGGATGGAATCCACTTGGGTTTTAGCGTGTTATTTCTTTCTTGAGGGGCAATTTGATTAAGACCACGCTACGGAGCCATTGCAAGTTTGCGTATCTGGTTCATCCACAGGGTATCAGCCAGGGTTAGCATCTTGGTCCAAAAAGGACCATTTTCTGACAAAGATTGTCAGAAAATCATGAGAAAGAAGAAAAACCGCATACACACAATCACAACATCAGACCAAGCTATGCAAGAATACCTGTGGACTTAATGTGCTCTGGAATGACATGCAGGTCGGTTGTGGTGACACCAAAAGCAATCCAAACTCAATCCAGGCTCCCGTCATCTTTGGCCATTATCAAACTATACATAATTTCAGCCTCAATTCCTATTCAATTTCAATGCAGAATAAGGAATATTCAGTTACACAGAAACTGATTGTTTCGTTTGTTACCTTTTCCTGGTACTGAATGTTAATATCACAGAGAAAGTGCCAGCTAATATTATTCAGACACGCTTTGATGCATTATTTCCTTGCTTGGGGTTGCTTCTTTATCCAGGTTTAATTAAAAAATGAAATGGGGGAGCGGGGGGAGGAGGTGTTCTTTAGGCCCATGACTTCTTCGCCCTCCGGGGGCAAAATTCTGTGAAATGCTTCTTTCATTTAGGTGTGCTATTTTGCCTGCTCTTTAGACGAGAGAGAGAGAGAGAGAGAGAGAGAGAGAGAGAGAGAGAGAGAGAGAGAGAGAGAGAGAGAGAGAGAGAGAGAGAGAGAGAGAGAGAGAGAGAGAGAGAGAGAGAGAGAGAGAGAGAGAGAGAGAGAGAGAGAGAGAGAGACCTCAAACACACTGACTTTAGGCCCGCTTATCGAGTAAACATGCGCTTAAGGTTTCTAAATATTTATATGAAACATAGATTTACCATCTATACTGTAAGAAAAACCTCTTACTGAATGCACAAGGATGATACACCTATAAATCAAGTTTCTTACCTTAAACACAGATTTGAAATCCTATCTAAATGAAACCTCTTACCACTTTGATGGCTCTCTCGGAACAAATTGTTCCAAAAATGACTGCAGTTCAGATTTGATTAAGCAAAGTGTCCTACCCAAAAACATCCAACCTTGTTCTCTCTCTTTAGGTTTGTGTTTGTGCTAACGTTATGATGGAGGAGAGCATGTCCTCTCTATGAGAATAAGTGCTTTAGAAAATGTATTTCTTTGCTGTGCGTACTGAATGCTCCCAGGGCTACCAGGTTGTATGCACATTGCATGCTTTAAAATAACGTTAGAAAGAAAACCATGTGAAAGACCTGGCTTCCTATTGGTTGATTTGTTTAGGAAAAACCATGTCGATACTCTAGAGATTAATTTGATACAGAACTTGTTATCATGGCATTGTTATTTTACATCTTTCCTCGGGGCGAAGTCAGATATTTTATGCAGAACAGAGCATATGGGCATAACATTGAATAATTTAGACTTTAGTTTTTGATACTAATAATCTTGTACAGTTGGCTTGGTCCCACTTTCCAAATTGATAGGCGAGATGTCATGGAGGAACGGGGAACTAAGGAGAGGCCGGACTTTTAAATGCTAGTCGGCGATGCTGTCAAGCTGAACCGGCGGTGCATGGCATTAAAACTTTGGGTCCCGCCGTGCCAACCCATTTAAAGAATGTAGTCACTCAAGATATTGCACCCACATTCAACGGCATACATTAGTCTGATAAAGGTGAACCTATTGGCCCTTCAGATCCAACGTTTCCGATGTCACGGCAGGATTGCCCCAATCACTGCACAGTGTGCAAATATATGCAAATGGTGTGCTCGGCTCAACTCCAGAGGGAGGGATGAGGGAAAATGGGGTTTACAAGAATATACATCCCTCTGAAATCAAGCCCTTGTGTGTAATTACGGTGAGGGTCCACTGACAACGCTCTGACACGCGGATATGCTGCGCTTAATAATGGTGGACACTTGTGGGCGTGGATGCGGACGGCTGAAGCGCTGTTTGGCGATACAGACAACTCGAATTTGCACTGCCTTAATGCCTTAATGTCGCTGCCACGCTTGGGAAATTTGGCTCGGGTAAAGTCTCGTCCCGCAATCTCCTATAATGTTTTGACTGCTTTGGTTATTTAAATTTAGTAAATGTATAACGTTGCACATGAGGATCAGTTTACTATTACGGTTTCTGTTTCTATCCTTTTGGTCCTTTTCGCAGATGGTTTTATCCAAAGAAAAAACAACTGTTTGCATGGTCATAAAGGAGCAGGTAGAGGTTTGGCAATGGGCATATCACTCAATAGGCCTGAAGGGAGACTGGCCATTGGATTAGTGCCCCTGAACCCTGAACCTCATTCAGCTGGGTCTGGAACCCATGTAGCCAACACACTCTCCTGGCATAACAGTTCTGGTTAAAAATAAAATAAATTGGACTTGTATCCAATTGATTTATTTCTTTGTAATAACAACCATGCAATGGATGCCAATGGATGATCTGCACATTTTATTCAGAAGAGGTCAGTGCTGTCAAGGTGGCTCCTGCAGTAATTCCAGCAGGTGTTTGTGAACCTGTTGTGTGAACAGGGCTGGCGCCTTGGTTCCATGGCTGTGTGTGATCTACAGGGACCTCTATCCGCTCGTTCTCTCACTAACACACCGCTCTCTGTCAGGCTCACTCGGTCAGCCTGTAAATCCAGTCCTTCAACTCCAATCGCTCAGCAATCCTGGTCAAAGCCCCTTTTAATTAGCCTGGGTTTCATCTTTTTGTTTTCCCTTTTTTTTTTTTCAGACGCTTGGATATCACTGCAAAAAACATCCTGTGAAAGCAAGGATGAGTTATTGTCATCCCCCCACTTGTGGGACTTTGGGTGTGTGTGTGTGTGTAGGGGGGATAGTTGGGTGGGCTCCATGGGGGGGCGGAATGTTTGCACATGCTTAACTAAGCCCATCCGCTTTGGTTGTGAAGTTAATTACCAGGAACTCCTAAGTGGCTCCGAATTAAAATCCCACCCAACTCCACCGCAACACACACACACACACACACACACACACACACACACACACACACACACACACACACACACACACACACACACACACACAGAGTGATCTGAATGAGGGGAGGCCTGTGAATTTGGATTTCAATTTCACTAGAGAGTTCCCCTCCCAACCTATGCCCGCCCCGGTGAATCAATACACACATGCTGCTCCACAGAGCTCAGCTCTCTGTAGCTCATGCCCGGGCCCACATGCGGGAAAATTGTGTTGGGAAGAAAAACGATCAGTGCATCTGACTCCAAGCCCCTCCCCCTCCCCCTTCCCCTCGCCTCCTCCTCCGTCCTCCACAGAAATCCGTCTGTAATACTGGGTGACAGACAGCAGCCAAGACACGTCTGTGTCCACGCCAAGGCCCTTGTCTGGGAGGGCGGGGTGTTCTATGCGATGCCAGGCTCCGTCGGCAGGTTGAAATAGTAGCAACGCTAAGCATTATGCTTGGCGACCGATCACTCCTCTTGTCTGCCTCCCTGGCCGACGTTGGCCGATGAAGTCCTGGCCATCAATACTTTCTTTTCTCATTTTCTCCCTCTCTCTCCTTCTTGTTATTTGTCTCTTTCTCTCTCTCTCTCTCTCTCTCTCTCTACGATTCTCAATCTCTTTCGTTCTCTCTTTCACTCTGTCCTCATTTACTGCTTGTTCATTCTTTTCACTCTCTGTCTGTTTCTTGTTACCTTTTTTCTCTCTCAACCTTGTTCTCACTCCCTCATTATACTCCTCCTCTCTCTCTCTCTCTCTCTCTCTCTCTCTCTCTCTCTCTCTCTCTCTCTCTCTCTCACCCATTTTCCCTTTTTAATGTCATTCTCTCCGTTTCTCGCTGGCTCTCTTCCTGTTTCTCTCTCTTCTCTCATCTCTTTCTCTTCATACATTTTTTTCTCTCGCTGTCTCTGGCTTTGCATTCATACCCCTTTCCAAGTCTGGCATCAGACATGCTGGTACTTTCTCATCCTTGAGAAGAAAAACCGGACCATGACGTCAGAGACTCCTCAAGACGGGGCGGGGGGGGGGGGTATGAGTCGAAGGTAACGGTGCGTGAACGTGTGCAATGTGTGTCTGCGACCGGTGTGCGGAGGCAGCTGGAAATAAATCTTCAGGCTGGAGAAGCGAGGTTGCGAGGGCGAAGATACCTTAAGTAGCTTCCAAAGTGATGTGGGAGGTCGGCAGATTACCAGGGTGAGACGTGACGGAGGCGAGCTCGGAGAGAGAAAAGGGGGGGATTATCTTTCACGTGTAGACCCGGCCACACCACGACACGGTGGGGACATCAGACAAAGCGTCAGAGGGAGAGAGGGAGCGGGAGTTCATCTCTCTTTTGTGTGAGTCGTGATCCCTGCAGCATCTGATTGGCTGGGCTTTGTCCTTTTTTCTGATTTGGCCAAACGGGGAGAGTTTGTGAAAGTGGAAGTTTAGTTTTTATACGTTGACCAGAGCACTCTGCAGGCAGGGCTAAGGGGTCATTGGTGTCATCATATAAGGTGAAGGAAGTTTACTTTTTAATGTTCACTTTCAGTAGACTCAGTAACATTAAATCTTATCTGTTATCTTTAAAATGGAATTGGGTTATATTTTGGGATTTTTCTAATTTCTGAATTATTGTGCACTCTCTCAGGGACACGCACGCACGCACGCACGCACGCACGCACGCATGCACGCATGCAAGCTGTCTGTGCATTCAATAAATCTGTTCACTGATCTTCTTTCTATCGCCTTACTTCTGTCTGTGCGTTAAATAAATCTGTTCACTGATCTTTTATCTATAGCTTTACTTCTGTCTGTGTGTCTGTTTGGCAGATTCATTATTTGATACAAACAAACGGACAGGCCGCGTTCTGTGCCCCTGCCACGACTGGCTTAAGTAATAGGATTAGGATTTTGTAGCCATGTATATCTTTAACAGCAAGCTGATTCAGATGAAGTGTTGCGAACTACGCTGTCTTCGTAAGAAAGAGGCCATAACAGACGCTGGACACCATTGCAATACGTTTAGATTAGTTTAGTGGCCTACCCTATCTGAATCTGAAGAATAAATCTGAAAAAATCACCACACAATAATTTCTTTCCCATCCCTGTAAGTAGCGTGTGAGCCCCAGATAACAAAGGTCAATGATAAAGCTAAAGACCGAATGGAACACACAAGTCAGTCGCAACTGATTAATCCCATTTCAGTGGATCTCTTAATAAATAGCTTAAAAGCTTTGATACAAGCTTTGATAATGACAGTCCTTGGGTTGTACTTTCTATAACTTAGATGATGGCCTCTTGACCCCTGAACTCACTGTAGACTTAAAAGTCCTTTTTTAAAAGAGGCTCATCGAATTCCTGTCATTATGTCGCCAACTCAAGATTGTGAATTATTTGTAACTCAAGATTCCTCTACAAATGATTCAATACAAAAACAACCCATAACAAAGAAAGGGACAGCAAAAGTGCAGGGAGGAAATTGGTGATTTGAGTGTTTGCTGCGGTTACTTGATTTATTTATTCCTATTCATGTTTGTTTGTGTGTCTGTGTTATGTGGTTTGCCTTTCAAGGAGTGGATGGTCATCGACTTTCTCATTACAAACATGGTTTGCTTGTTAACAAGGCCGCCTGCCGGGCCCCATACAGTTTGTGAAGCGAACGGCTCCTCCCAGTGAAGCCTTGCCAGTTGAAATGGAACACCTCGTCTCATAAGGAAAACAATCTCTCAGCCTTTGATTTTTAAAAAAGTTTTTCATCCCGAAGCAAAAATAAAAGCTTAAAGGGAATTTTTACACTGATTAAGTTTAAGTTAATGTTCACCGATTTATATGCCATTAAAATGCCTCGCAGTGTGTTTTCTTTCCAACAGTATACCGCAAACACTGCCTCAGGGTATATATATATATATATATAATACGGTAGATTTGCTTGGAGAATATTGCTAGCTGGGTGTTTGAAGAGGATTTCATTCCTGTCAGGCATTACAGATCACTGAGGAGCCATGACCCCCCCACACTCTCGCCTCGACGTTTATGAAGGCTCACTGTGTGTGTGTGTGTGTGTGTGTGTGTGTGTGTGTGTGTGTGTGTGTGTGTGTGTGTGTGTGTGTGTGTGTGTGTGTGTGTGTGTGTGTGTGTGTGTGTGTGAGAGAGACAGCTTATTGGGCCACTCCCTGGCTGGTGTGTGACAGCTTATGGGGACATTGCTCCGGGCCAGCTCAAGGGGACATTCTACAGCGCACACACGGAGCCTCACTAGATGCAAACTGCACACATGTGCAACTCTATACTGGGGAGCGACCAGTTAACCTCCTGTTTCAGTGTCCGAACGGAGGGAGCATCTGTCTGCAGCGGTGGGACGTTGCGATGCATAATCCTATTAGAGGACACATTCAGGGGCACGTTTCTGCCTGCAAGCCCTAACTGAAGCAAGAGCTCTTTGGGGGGAGTCAAAAATCTCTTTTTTTTTTCTACCTCCTTTCCCCCTACCTCCCCACCAACCCTGTAAACTGGGGATGTCTTGGCTTCAAGGAATGAACCACTTCTGTTGCTTGATGACAGCTGTCTTGCAGAGGCACCTGCTCCTCTTGTTGAAAAAGAACCCCAGCAAGAAAAAAAGACACTACATAACGTGTCTTATTTTGTTCGTTATGTACTCCTTCTGTGGTAAGGTGCCGTTGTTTGCCCCGAATATGTTGTATTCTTTGTCTGGTATTATTTTTTGGGGGGTCCCGGGTTGTTTTTACCTCTTGGCAGTGCTGTTCGATGGCGACGTCTAAGGTTGGGTTTAGAGCTCTTTTACCTACTTTCCAACATTTCCATTCCTCAAAATTCCCATCGGGTATACTTCCGCTCAGGTGCGTTAGGATGTATTTTATCATGTCTCAATGCTTCACCCTTGACCATCAGCGCAATTGAAACATTAATTATTTCTGACAAGCCATTGGAAAAAACATTTATTGAACAGAAAGAAAGACTGCAATTGAATAAAAAATGTCATGCTGACGGTATGGTTAAAGGAATAATGAACCACTGTCCGAAAGCTATTGTCTAACTTATAATGCCTTACCTTTTTTATTATTATTATGAATGATTCATCAATTGATTTACTGTGGAAAGCGTTTTCCGGTCCAGTGAAATGACCTCACAGACAACCACAAGATAGACTGTGGTGTATATTAAATACAGGGATTGCAAAACATAAACTGAAAGGCTTTGTTGGTAATTACATTCTGTTCCTATCCTTACACAGATGTTAAAGAAACATCTTCAAGATACATTGTGTATTTATTTGTTGGACTTGCGGTTCGTATTATCCACTTAAGATAACTATAACAGTAAAGCCTGGTTTTAAGAGCCCCTGAGGAGTTTTTGTCCTCCACAAATGAAGGTTGTGTGGGGGACCCTAAACTCGAGGGCCGTTGAAATGGCAAAAATATGACAAGTGGGCATGGGGCCGTCTGTCACCCTCGTCTTGACTTAGCGTTGTCCTTTCGCAGAGCGTGACCGATCCTATCTATCCTTCACACTACATTGTTCGAAGGAACTGTCCCCAACAACGAAAGTACCAACAACAAACAAACCCCTATCACAAACTTAATGTTGCGTTTTTTGTTAGGACAATCTAGGGCAGTGTAGTATTTTTCGTCAAGGTATACTTTGATGTGCGGTGGTTTGTCATTGTTTGTCATTGCATCACCGCACTACGACAAAAGCGATAATCTCTTTTACCAAAATATTTCTATTTCATTCTTTTACGGTTGGCTGTCTGGATAATTGCACCGATAAAAAAATACAATGATGGTGTAGCTGCCTTGGAACTTTGACAGGGAAGCTTTCTGCAGGTGTGTGCGGAAACGTACAACACACAACGCATTGCCAAAAGACTGCTCAGACGTCTACATTCCACGCAATATTATTTGACCTCTGGTTGTTCCCTGAGTAGTTGTTGTTGATGATGACACACCATTAAAAGCTACGTGTGAATCTTGCCCGATTCCTTGTCTGCTGCTCCATCAGTATTCAGCAGCAGAAGGGTACGTGAGGAGCAAGGCAACCTGCAGGCCCACTGCCATGTCCTCAAATCCTCCCTCCCTGCCAAACAAAAGATACACACACACACACACACACACACACACACACACACACACACACACACACACACACACACACACACACACACACACAGACACACACACTCGAAACACACAGGAGAAACTTGGGTTCAGCAGGATAGTTAAGGTCATGGATCTTTTCCTTGCTCTCCAAATGCCTGACGGGCTGAAGAGAAATGAAAGGCGTTCAGGGGAGCACTGCGTAGAGGCACCTACTGCGCAGCGTCTGATAACACCCAGCTACCCCCCAAAACACCACCACCACCACCCCAGCCCAAATCTCAGACACAACCCCCAATCCCATGCTTTACCTGATGTAGCCTCTTGCTCTCTGCCACCTCTCTGTTATTAACCTAACCTCAGAGCTTGTTGCTCACATGTTGGCTGACGGTGCATCTGGAGGGCGGAGTCCCTCCTCTTAACAAATCAACGCGTGAAATTGCAGGAGAGCGCAGGAATGTGCTAAGCTATGTGCTTGTGCTTGTGGTGTGTGTGTGTGTGTGTGTGTGTGTGTGTGAGATGACGCAGTGGTGCCTTGATTCAGCCTCGGAGCGAGCCAGTCGCGTGGCATCAGGACGCGTGGAGGGGGAGCTTTAATCCAAGTCAATGTTTGCGGGGGACCGCTATCGACGTGTCGGGAGGAGGGGGTCTCCGGGCGCCGTAACTGCTCCCGCGGGGGCGGCGATAAGAGGCTGAGCGTCGGCCGCATACTTAGCAGTTTTCTAACCGGAGACTATTTTTCCATGTCTGGCTTGGTATGCGTCACGTCTAGCGAGGTGAATTGGGGGGGGGGGGGGGTCAGTTAACCGAACGTGAACCCTTGTGGAGTGGCTACGTCGTGTCCAGTATTTAACGGCGACCAGGGGAAGAAGCTAAACCGCAGTTTATTAGGAAAACCGCCTTGGATTCAGGAGTGAGAATTCACACCAAACAGCAGCGGGAGCAAAGGGAAGCTTTATAAAATATAGTTGAATAGACGGCTCATTAGTTGCTGGGATAGTTAGTTGATGATTTTTGTTTTGATATGACATGCACATACTTTTGATGTTATAGTGTCCCCAGATTTCCTTGTTGTTGACACTATTCTAAGTTTGTTGGCCAATGTTTATTTGCCGGCCCAGGTAGATGGAATTCCACCAAATGTGACTTGTTCTACAATAATGACTCCATCATCAAAGTATCAAATAATCTGCCCCTGTCGTAGATATATCGTATCGTCCTATTTGTTTTCCGATATGAGTCGATGTGAAACTTTAGAAATGGTGACGATTTGTAAACGTAATTACCTCCTTATTAATCGTCTACAGTGGTGGCTGAACCTCTCAATGCTTTAACTGAGGAAATCCACGGGAACACTCCCAACACTAACAGTTTTATATCATGTTCTCTATGCAGGTTAGTTGCTCATACAGGTAATTGCATCTCTGATAATAATCAATGTAGAAACTAAATAAATATCAAGTCATCAAGCTGAAGCTGACTAATGCTCTGTATGGACTGCTTTTAGTCGCCTAATGAAAATGTTAGTCGGGGAAAGCCCCACAGATACGATGCTAGTTAACCGTTCCGTAAGATCACATATTTCCCGCTCCATAATAGGTCCAGGGGTGAATACCTGACTGGTGTGAAGACGGACTGATTTGATTTGCAGGGGAACAAGTGAGTGTGGGTGTGTGTGTGTTTACACACATGGCCCGGGTATGTTTTTATGTGTAAACGGTATTGAGCCGTCCTGAATGATATCCCGTAGACGGCTGTCCTCTGGCAGAGTCCTTCCCCCGCTCCCAGCTAATTCCTGTTGAGTGGGCAGATGGATTGGGACGCCTGTCTGATGAACTGTGCAAATCGCGTTCATTTTGCTCCTGGCTAGCCGTCTGAATACCTTGTCCCTGAGCGAGAGGTGAACAGGGGTCGATGGAGACCTAGCTTCAGACCTTGAAACAGACATAATGGGCTGCTGTTGCAAATTCTTGTCCACACTTGTGGGGATGGTTGTTTTTGTTTTTGTTGTGCATGCTCAGTCGCTGGGGTAACGAACAAACAAGCAAAGAGGCCATCGCCGTCAAAACTGGAGACGATGTTGATCCAAACCACGTCTCCGAAATAAAATGTATCATAACATAATCCGCTAGTCCCGGAACCCCAACCCTCTTTACAGGCTTTGGCACAAGAAAAAAACCAATTAAAAAAACACCAATAATCCTCGAATTGAGGGAACGGATGGATTTTGCTTTACATGGTTGAGGCGAGTACTCCTTACCAGCATTACCCCTAAGTCATCGTTGGCTGTAATTTACCCGCATAGCAATAAACCCGAGAACGGTAATGACTCAAAGGTCAGGCAAAAAAAGTCCCTGCTAGTGCGGTATAGTCCCATTTATTCCTTAATACCCTGAGAAACTGACGTTATCGATCGGCCCCACTGCATGACTTTGAAAAGTAATTGCGGGGTTCTATGGGGTTTCTCTCCCCATGGAACGCCTTTATTACCGCAATATAACACTCCCTCTTTCCTCCCTAAAGAAATATAAGGCAGTCAATATGCCCCCCCCCTCAAACCCTGCTCTGTTTGCATAGCTGGAGAAGCAGATAGGCGATAGGTATATCACCGGTGTGATTAGTTGATTGTAGTTAGTTTAAATTGCAAATAATTTTTTTTTACAAAAAATGGTTGGCAAGGAGATGAGAAGGAACAACATCCCAATTTCTGCATGCACAGAAATATGTTTTTCGTATATAGATTTGGGTGCGTTGCTGATGATTCACTCTCGGTCGGAAAACCAGCCTATTTAGAACGTTTGTTGTGTTCCTGCCGGCTTTTTTTTTGTTTTCATCTTGAGAGATCAGAATGAGTTTTCGAGGTGCTTATAAGAGAGAGGAGTCTTGAGGGCTTTCGGGGAGAGACAGAGACACACAGAGAGATGGAGAGCAACAGTGGAAGGGAAACAAACAGTAGAACAGAGAGAAAGAGAAGAAAGAAAATACAGAGAGAGCAATTCCGACACAGGGAAAGATGAGAGAATACAAGTGAGCAAGTGCACCAAACCAAGGAAAGTGCGTTTGAGAGTTAGAGTTTGGCAGAGAGAGGGCCGACATATGTGGTGGAGTTGTGTTTACTATGCCTCATGATGTTTCGCATGGCTCCTCTTCCCAATAGCCTGAAGCGACCACAGCTCATATTTGGGCTGCCCACCAAAAGGTGGATATCAGCATTCCTTTGAGCATCCCTGTCTCCTTCTCCCCCCCCTTAAGCACACTTCAGAACTACACATACACCTCTTCAACGTATTCCGGCGTGTGCTGTGGCTTTGAAGTGGAAGCTACGGGGCTGATTCTGATCATTCTGTTCCATCGCGTCGTTTATGGCTACGGTATTAATTGTCGACGAGCACGACGAGGAAGGGCTTCTCGGCCAACTCAGGAACGGAACATATGGCCCTCTGAAAATCACACAAGATGGCAAGACGATTGGAGAAAGCTAGCTGTGGAAATGACGGAGGGATTTCGGTGCCAGAATTTTTAAAGTCAAACTTTTTTGATCTCAAAACCTTTTTTAAAAGATTCAAAAGGAGTCGCACTGTAGATCGTCGAAAAGTTTCACCGCCCCGATCCACCAAGCTGTTTATGGCGAAATTGCAATAACAGTGGGCATTGGATGCTTTACATTAGGGATGAGGCAGAGAGGGGTAATCTAGGTTTGAATAGTTGCCTGTCAGGAGCTAAAACAATGAGTGTGTGAGTGAAGCCATGCAGATAAGTCGTTGGCCCTTGGCGCCAGCGCGGGTTCTCTGATCCTTGCTGCGTAGCTACCAAAGTTGGTCCTCCCTGTATACGCTTTGGATAAACACTTTTCTTAACATCACTTATGTTCCGCCCCATAGAACCCTGACACTGGTTGGCGTCACACTGCTCTGCTTCTCCCTACTGTACTTCGTATATTAAGGGCTCACGTCCATTCAAAAAAAACAAAAGACCTCGTCAGACCTATACCAGGTCTGACGACGTCAGACCTGGTATACAACAAGATGTTTTTCCCCCCATCCTAGAATTTGACTGCTGTAAAAACATTTATTCAGCATATTATTCATTCTGCGTTATTATGTTCTACAACTCTTGCCTCTCCCTTTTGATCTCATTTCGGTTCGTTTTGCTCCATGATCAAGAGAGCACAAGAGGACTTACAGTGCGGTTCTCCTTAGCTGTCAGCTACCCCAACTAGGGTGTCTAATGAAGGAAAAGACAATAAAAAGAAGCTCAGAGGCGGTTCTCTGGGTTTGACAATGTGCCATTAAGCCATCCACAGCCCCAGTCCAGCAGATGCTTCCTGATTAATGCCTGTTACTCTCCCCCTCTCTTTTAGGGCCTCCCCAGTAATGATACAGAATTAGTGGGTTCACACTCCTGGTGATGAGCGATGCAAGCAGCTCAACAACACCGCTGTCTTGTTTAATTGTAAACCTGGCCGTACATGTTTGAGGGCCTCCTCAAATAGATTGATGCTGCTGCTATAACTGCTGTGCGGGTTGCATTGTTGGAGTGCACAGACGGACGCGGTTTAACGAGGGTCATTTGCAGAGAGTTGAGGCTAATGTACAAAGTTCCATGAACAAATTACACTTCAGGCATGGTGAAGGAATGGCTTTTAGGCCGAAATGGATCATGGCTCCACTGTAATGGATAGAAAACTCATGTTGAACAATAATCTTTCCACTCACATTTTAGTGGAACCACAATTTTACTTAGTTACAGTTCTGAGAACTTAATTGTGCTCTCGTTCTCATAATAATAGAAGCAATTCATAGCAATGATTCAAATATGTCCTTTCAAAACCAGGCAACGCAAGTGCAACCACCATTGGACTATATATACTCCAAAAGAAAGGTTTCAGCCTGTACGTCATCATAAATGGATTCTGCTGAAATAGCTTTTCCAGTAAAGCAAGACACCTTGTCAGAAAGAGTTTGTTTTTTTTACCTTGTGTTAATCCATGCATAGTGCAGGTTGAAATTAGAATTTCACATTCAATTTTATATAAAGGGGACTCAGGGGCAGGGTTCGTTATGCTGTTATGCTGTGACATTTACGGTATCTATAGCTTTCATTTTTCAATTTTGGCCGTATTGTGACACATGTCAGGATGCGTCATGTGTTGAATGTCAGGGCCCGCATAAAATCAGATTACATTTGGATTACCTTTGGTCAACAGAAGAGCGTCAGATATATCGGTGCTCATAAAATACATATTAACCCAAAAAGATGATGATGGTTGTTGGCCTGACCTTCTCACAGTTCACTTGGTGTTTAGTATACTGTCTTGTATTTAATAGTCTTATGTACTCTGGGCTAAACAATGAAATGTTAATGATGACAAAAATATTTATGTAGTGGAAACGCTTTAAAAGAGTGCTTAATGCAATTTATAGCCATATATTTCTGATCATTTTAGTGTATTTGCTTTTGGGCAAAGATTCTTACTGCAGGTGTTGGAAAATAAAAATGTTTTTCAGGACCAGATCCCACTGTAAATAGTTATGAGGCACAACAATTAATATAACTCTAACTCCTAAGACTCCCTTAGAGATATGTTTAACCTAATAATAATTAGGTCATAATTGGATACAAAATATAATACAAACATATTTTTGGAGATCATACTTCCAACAACAAAGTTGCTTACTGCAGTAGCCCTACCTAGCTATAATTGAATACATATTAATAAAGTTACATTTATTTAATTCTTTGTATTTCTGTTAAGGCAGTATTGTAAAACAATGGCTGCCAAAAAACCTTCCTACTCCCCACCTCAGTATTAACCACTACCTTTACCATTACCCTTTGTCCATAGAATCCTCTTTACCGTTTGACCTTAGTTTCTCTGTTGAGGATCGTTGCGCTTAGGGAATGGATCACTGGGGGAGAGGAGGCTAATTTCCTCCACTCAAGACAATCTCTACGAAGGAAGCAGAGAGCTAAAGCTCTTTGCTGTACACCCGTCCAAAAAGCTTTCCAGATAGTGCAGCGGCAGCTCTGGCAGAAAAGCCTGTTATTAATGGAAAGGTCAATGCCAGTTGGGCGGTTAGATAGTTGCACGGAGATACTGTCACTTCTCTTGCCTTACCCCCCTCCTGAGGAAGAGAGGCAATGAGAGAGAATAACAAGACCCCGGCTCTTAGGGGTATTACGGTACTCTCGCTCCCTCTCTCTGTCCCTCTCTCGCTCTCTAACTCTCCTTATAGAAATTGGAATTCCAGTCATGTTGGATTAGCTCTTGTCAACCTCCCCCCCTTCTTTATGTTAGTGTCATCAGTGACTGAAAAACGGGGGACCTGTCTCCCTTTTCAGGGGGATTCACGGCCACACAATGCGTCCCTCTTATTTTGGTGAAGCATTTGGCCAATTTCGAAATCGTTATCCCCAAAGGATAAGTTTACTTTGCTATAAAGAGGATATGAAAATGTCAGATGTTTTTGTGGGGTGGGAAAAAAATGTAATTGCAATCATGGGAACCAGAGTGTGTAATTATCCATAAGCATAAGAGGATATTATCATTGTATGGCTAAAGATGAAGAGAACATCCAATATTGATCGCTAGCAGATCGGTCGATAAACATTGTTTCTATGTTTTATTTCCTGCTATTGTTTTCTTAATCATTTTTGCAATATTGATATATATTCATTTGTGTGTGTGTCTGTCTGTGTCTTTGTAGGTGTCTGTGTGTGTGTTTGTCGGCCCTGTGCGCTAACAATTCCACTACAGCTGAAGGGGGTGGATTGTCATTGTTTTTGTCGGCATGTTCCAGAAGGGTCCTTCTCTGTGATTAGCTAACCGATCGCTGTATAGCATCCTTGCTCTGTTCAGAACGTGTTCATGTCAAAGGTGTCACAGGGCGCCGCTGGAACCATTCCCCTCCTCAGATGTCAAAAAAGACCAGCTAACTGTTTAATTATGGCAACACCATCGAAATAAGTGAGAATTGCTCTGTTGATTAGATTTTTCCTTCTCCCTCTCTTTTCACTTCCTACACACCTGGGAAGGAGCTGGGTTCTGCACAGAGGTTTGAGTGCTATAAACTGAGCTTTGCCGTGTCCTGCTTAATGGACATGAATAGGGCACTCTTTCTGAGTGAAACGTTTGACATGTTTGGGATGCAAATTGCCCATATCTCCCAAGTATCAATGAAGTGCCCACATCTTTTATAAAGTATAGTGCGCTGATATATAAAACCCTCCCTACGAAAATATGTACGGTAAATGGTTTTAAAAGGATCTGAATGTAGTTTGGAAGAAAGTGCAGGCCTGTGTATTCTAGAGAGGTGTGTGGGGGAGAGTTAATGGTTAGGGTTTGACGCATGCATGTGACTATATATTTGGGGGCTGTAGTGTTGTCGTGTGATGTGACGTTGTGAGTATGTGAGTATGCTTCAAATACTAACACCCTCACATCCTGCGTAGTATGCGTCATTAGAAATCTAAGCCGTATAAACTGGTTTCTTCTTGTAAGGCTTGGAAAATATGATTTTGAAATAAGGGCAAAGCCCTACAAATTTCTCCTTAATTAAAAAAAGAATGTGTTTTTTGCTGGCACAAGGAAAAATGTTTCCATCTTCCATCTAGAGCCATCTTCCAGATAGATAAAGTTCAATCAGTTTTGCTCAAGACTGTTTGCCCAGCTACCTTATTTGTGCCACTCTGCTGCATGGTCCAAACTCCCTGTAGATCACCTCAGCCTGTCAATAATTGCATAGCAACAGAGCCGCTTTTGTAAGAGAGGCCTGAATGCAGGGAACGCAGACTACGCACTCAAGGCTGCATGATGTTGGAATTGCCTTCCATAAGAGCACTCTCTGCATTGGATAAATAAAAAATATGTAACTGCCATAACAGTGACCTACATAGGGGGGCAGGTGATTAACTGCACGGTGCTTCTCTTATGTGTAATGCGCTGATGTAAGACCACTCGCCAAGACTTTTAACTTGTTATACCCGGCTAGCAACTGGGGACGAATGGTCATGGTAACTGATGAAAATGATTGTAATATATATAAAGATAGAGCTACCCTTGAGTTCATGTTCAGAATTCATTTCAAATGTAGATGAATAGTTGCAATCACTGCCTTTTGCAAATGAAACACATGAAAGACCCTTAATTACTTGTATTCCCCCCCGGTTAAATAAGGAGAACAAGAGCACTTCAATAGCTGCGATCCTGGGTAGAAAGCGGAGCACATTGAGGAAGAGTCCAATGCAAAGCTTCCGCACATTATGTCCTCATGAGTCTCATCTGGCCTGCTTTGTTGGTTTGTGGTAACGGTGTTACAGAGACAATGCTGCTTGTCATCTCCACTACAGACTCAATGTACTGTGGATTTGGCACATTGTCGCTTTCCTCAGGGAGACTGTGGTAAAACGGTGAATGTGCTCTAGTACCAAGTACTGAAATATTTGGAGAGAAAACCAACACCTACTGTAATCAATGAATCACTCCGCACGGGAGACAGATGACAGCTTTTTTATAGATTTTCTAATTTTAGCCTACTTTTCGATACATCTTCCATAGCAAGTGAGGCAAACATTTTTGGACTTACTACAGATACAAATGTCTCAAGGCGGGTCCGAGCCGGGTGCCCTGGTTCAAGTGGCAGTCTCAGTCATCTTCAAAAGCTGGCAGAAGTGAACTTTCCTCTGTTCTTGGAACTGATTAGGGAAATATAATTTCCTCTCCCTTTCTCGTTCTAAGGTGTCTGTACACCAAGTTTTCCATGTCTGTCTTGTATTCCGCTGACACTTGAGGGAAAGTGGAGTTTCAAAGACAAACTTCAGCTCAGCGAAAAATCTCCCCTTTCCCCTTGGTGACTGTAGTTTTATTTTTGCCCAATTCGGATTGTCAAAGGATTTCTTCTCATAAACGGATTATACTTCATTGACAGCCAAAATGAATGATTTTTGCAGTTATTCTATCAAAAATCTGAATTTGAAAATGTGTTAAACTTTTCTCATATACACATATGAATCTTACTATCTTTATCTTATCTTTTATTTTTTTCGCTTCAGTCAGTCAAAGGTGTTAATAATTTAGCAGACAGAAGTTTGTACAAAATCATATGCAGGGAAGCTGGGATCCTGCTCACCATACTTTCCTTCTGGGATAGCACTGACTTTAAATCGGGTGGTGTAGTCTACGTGATACTCAGGTATACGCCGTATACCCACTAGGAACGCTCCAGTATTTGCGTATACCCACTTAAAAATGTGCACGGATACGTATCAATCGTTTTATGACAGGACTTTCCCTTCAGTGTTTATTTTTCGCAAATACTGGTAAAACTGCAATAAAATACCTTTAGCAGGGGAAGTTATCTCCTACATTCACCATTCATAAAATTCCCCCTGCGTGCTCGTGCTCTACCCTGTCTCTGTTACGAAGCGCGAAGCTGCCCCTGCATCTCTGTATGTTAGTCGGCGGGCCAATCCCCTCCCTCTCGCGCCCGCACAAATTGAAAGTTAAACGCGGGAACAATTGGCATAACAGTTAAAACAACTGGTTACAATGATAAAAAACAGAACACAAACACTGAAAGAGTCCCAGGCTAAATGCTACAATCACATTCAACATTACAAATTTGAAAAGCAAACTACACTACCCTGCAGCAGCAGATGCCACTACCAGAGCTACAGAGACTAGCAAAGACACAACAGAAAAGTGTGTGTGTGTGTTTTTGTGTGTGTGTGTGTGTGTGTGTGTGTGTGTGTGTGCGTGTCCAGTCCTCCCATATTAATGTGTATACCACATAACAAGTAGCCAACAGAAGAAAATGTTTTAATCCCACTGTATATCTCCTTGTTACTTTTAGATGAGAACCCCTGACCAGCCTTTCGGGACTGAGTGTCGGGTTTGTCACGTTTTTTAAGAAAGTACCGGTAGTCCAATCCTTGGGAGCTTTTAACTCACTTTATTTGTCAAGTATTTCGGTATGGTAACTATGAAGCAAAAGGGAGGGAATTGTATCTAACACGTATGAGAGAAAGACCGTGAACTACTTCGAGACCCGGGCTTAGGCCCGAGTCTCTCCGCGGGTCTACCTATGAGCTCTGGCCTAAATCTGAACTCCGCGCTGGCTTCTATCAAGTGGGCGTGGCCTATGTGAATTGGGTGTGGCTGGTGTGACGTAATGGCTCCGCACTCCTCACCTGTCTAAAGGTGCTGCCATCTGTGGCTGGAGTAGTTATTGCAGCTTATGTGTTCGATCCTGCTTCCTAGTGGCTATGTGAGGATAATGCAGCTTGTGTGTTCGATCCTGCTTCCTAGTGGCTATGTGGGGGCAGCTTATGTGCATAAAATACGTAACAGGCTAGGGAATTTAAAAACAGGCATCCTTGGTTAGAGTGGAGGGAAAGAAAGTTAGGTACAGGTCAGCCAACATGCAGTTGGTATACACAATTTAAATTCATGAAGTTAATTACTTCTTTACTTAGTTAATTACTTAATTAGTATGTTAGATAACAACAGTTAGAGCTAAAATTAGAGCAATTGAAAGAGTAAATCATTTTGAGTAGATTTTAACCTTGTTTAGCAGGTGCAATTGGATGCATCATAACTTGGTGGAAAAGGGTTATGAAATAAAAAAAGGTGCGATTGCTACTACAGATACACAAAGGACAACTTGTAATTTTTGTGTTCTATTTGTTCATACTGTTATTAAAACTGATAAGCCTATTCAGCTTTCCATGATTGCTGATAATTGTTGCACTCTTAAATCCATGCAGCGGGTTGTAGACCCCTGCGTTAGTGAGTGTGGTGTGACACCCAATAAGCGCCACACACGTACACGTACCGGCGGGACGGGTGTGTACGAGGCTGGGAGGGAATCATCACAGTATACCCACTTCAATAAAATAGACAACACCGGTACAACGTATATTGTTCATAAATGATTTTGTGAAATTATCCTTCTTTTTTTTTTTCACACAGTTTTGCTAAAAGTCACCTGGGTGTGTTGGTGCCTACTTGTCATGGAATACCTCCGTTGTCATGTGCACAGGGAACCCAGATTGACCTCAGAAATTTTAGCTCATAGAAGAGAACTGCTGCAGATTGAGGATTGTGGTTTCAGCCTGCTTCTCCAAAATTTCCCTTCGCTTTTGACGCTTTTGACATACTGAAGCTTACTCACTGTTTATCACTCTAGGATTTGTGTCACACGCATCAGAACATGAGCAGAGGAAGGCACACATGATATCCAAGTCTACAATTATGGTAGAGTAGAATTCCAGGAGGTATACATATCTGAAGTTAATCGTTAATACGTTTCCAAATGTCTTCAAAGAGTAACCAGAGTAGGAAGAAACAACAGGAAATGTAGGGGAGGGTATTACTCTATTTCAGAATTGAATGAGGAACAAACCACAATGGCACATAAGTCCATTGTAACTTTGCTTTAGGCTTTCCATAAAGAAATGTCAAAGCAAGACATGTCTCACTCATAAGGAAATTGAATTCATAGTGGTGCTATAATTGTTTATTCACCCGCCAGTGTGACGATGGCAACACATCCAACACGGATATCCACATATTACGCCTGTAGCTCTATAGATAAAACCACTCAACAACTGTTAATATTGTTTTACACCTGCCTCATATTTTTCAAATGAAATTCAATCAGAGACCATTGTCAAAAACCAACCACCCAATGACAATCATCCACGGCCCTCTAATGCCGTTATACACAAACAAGGGCGTGGCAGCTACACCTACTCGATATCCCATTTGTGAATCCTCCCAACGCCTACAATTGAAATGTGTGGTAACAGACGACCTTTCATCCCCACCGGGATTCACCACTCAACAAAGTCAATTGTAATTTGGTGGAACTGCAGGGGGAAAAATAGGCTTCTTCTTTACCTTCGGCAGGCTCAATCCATCAGTTTCCAATTACAATCCTCCAGGGCAGAAGTTCTCAAGTTCAACAACCTTGGCCAAGTTTATTTATGCGGTTGTTATTTTCATCTAGCCAAATAAAGGTCTGTGTACACAGGTCTTTGGTGCGAGGTGCGCAAAATCCTATTGCCTTGATCCAAAAGAACCATCTGTTGTGCGCTGAATGCTAAAGAAAGGTCAATGCCATTGCCGGCAGTAAATCTGGGAATCGCTGCTGTCTGTGTGCGAGATGAACCGTTGTAGCATCGCCGTAATATGAAATCAGTGATGTATTTGCGCGCTTCTCACAGGTTTTTAGCATAACTCTTGTTTCTCTGTCTTGAATAAAGTACTCTTCACATATTTGACTCAGCATAGTGTGGGCGGAATGTCCCATCGTTTAAATAATTTGTACTTTCTGTGCACAGGTCGCTTTTTTAAATAAGAAATGTAAATGTTAAATACTCCCTGTTGCTTGTTTGAGTTATGTGTTTGTTAGTGCCCAAGCTGCCACTGTTCTCCTGAGTGCTACTACGTATATTTATATTATACATATATGGGAATCAACAGTTCCCCTTGAATAGCACATTGCCAGACAATTCCTTATTCACATCCACAGTAGCAGCAATATCTAGAGGCAATAAAAATTCCCCAAACACCTAGGTGTCAATAAACCTTTGGAGAATTCCCTTTCATATTGACATCAATGGACACACTCAGAGACGGTTCAGCCAATATAACCCGGGCACATGCCTCATCCGTTTTAAGCCACTCATGGGGCTTCAGAAATGAGACGCAATGACCTGTGCTTTTCTGGAATGACCTAAGGACCAGAGGAAGCTGCATGCTCACACTGACCCCTGAGCAGGAGACAATGAGACATGCCAGCGCCAGAGTAACTAACTCAGATGGAAGGAGTCAATAGGACGATATGGTAGGATAGTGAGGGTGTTTTGAATCCCAGAGGAGAGTTCAGGGTTCGATCCCCAATATCTAACGGTAGGGCATCCATCATGTCGGCCCATGAATAAATAATGTATCTGAAGTGAAAGTAACTTCGGATGAATAACAAAAATAACTTTGGCAAACCTTAGAAAAAAACGAATCTTAAAAAATAAGCTGAATATAAATAAAAGCTGTTTGTGCGGCGGTCCAAAGGATCTGCCACCCTCACATGCCTGGGACCACTCCTGAGACATCTCTGATGCTTGCCTAAAAAGAAATAATCGCACTGACAGGTGAGCTTAAGAGATATCGCTGCATCTCTCCCACTGAGAGGGAGTGTCGACCTTTCTGTGACGGCTCCTGCAAAATCAGCACATAACAAATGTCCTTCACCACACCACACACCACACGCCAGGGACCAGTGTTGGGCTGTTTTTTTTAACAAATCGCCCCTTTGGATGGTATCATTGTTTTTGCTCATTATCAGTTTAATCAATCTTAGGAGGAATTAAGCATTCTACATCTGAATCTGTAATAACCTTTGAGATCTTTTTTTCTTTTTTTTATCACTTTATCAAAGATGTCTGGATGGGGTTGCCACAACTGCTGTGTTGCGGTTTGAATGGGAATGCAGAAGGATACAGATCCTTAGGAGTTTGGTGTCTACCTTTTTGAAAAGTAGCATTTTATTATAGTTATAGTTTTGTTAAGTTATAGGGATTTTATAAGGATATTTTAACAATGTCAAAAAGTTAAAGAGAGGTCATCTACATTTTATTGCATTATAAAATATCATTTTGTGTGTATAATGGAACACAGAATGGGAATTCTGCTTCTGTAAACCTTCTTTTTGGCCAGGTCCAGTGAATCCTGATGGAATATGGAACGACTTCAGGGTCTTACCTGGTTGAATTTCAGAAAAGGTTTTACCTTATGTTCGCCCTCCCCCGAGACGTCAAACCACACAAAGACATGCAATTTGGCGACAGCTGGCCTGGCACTGACTGGGTTGATCATTGACAGTGAAATAAATACAATAGAATACCTCCACGTTCTTTCCCCCAATTACAATGTTAAATGAGCACCTGAATAACGGAGAAAGCCTTCGCTTGTGTGAATGGGATGGCCTTGGTCCCTGTCTGTCAGAAGGTTCCATCTCCCTGTGGGCATGTGGCTGTGTCTGTCAGGGTCAAACTGCGGTAAAAGCATGTGTCAGAGCTGAGCGTGAGGACGGTCGGGGCCTTGCGAGTGCAGCTCTTCACCGATGGTCAGAGTCCGAGAAATCCAATTCACAATGAGATCCCAGCGGAGCCGGGACTCACAGCAATTTGTCTGACGCTGTAATTGATATTTGTCAGAGGGAAAAGGGTGTTCTTTGTCTGCGCTAAGGGGAGGGGAGGAGGGGGGGGGGGGGGGGGGTTGGATGGGTGGTTGCATCGAAGCAAGAGCAAGAATCGAAGCCTAAAGAGACATTTAAGCCTTTGTGTGGTCTCATAACAGGCCTGTCTATGTTTGGACATGGGTTGGTTGTTAGGCTGTTCTGATGTGGGGTCGACTTTTTTTCTCCCGTCATATTTCCGTTTTCATTTGTTGGAACAAGCGCCGACCTGTTGCAGGTGAGTTGGAGCAGGAGCAGGAGCAAGGGCATGGACTGAGGAGATTCGTAGCCCCCCCACTGTTTTCAAATAACTATCATGGAGCGAAACCGATTCTGCCAACCCCACTCAAAAGCTGGGCCTGTTGCGGAGATTATGTTGTCCTGAGGTCATTCTGTCTTTTTGTCTAGACTCCCACGGTCTCTCTCTCTCTCTCTCTCTCTCTCTCTCTCTCTCTCTCTCTCTCTCTCTCTCTCTCTGTCTGTCTCTCTGTCTCTCTGTTTCTCTGTCTCTCAAAAGCAGAAACAAAACATAGAGGAAAAAATCCCTGAAAGACAGACACTTCGGGACTGGCAAGCCGTTGGGGAAAATGCCTTGGGAAGACAACTGGCTGAGTGGCGAGCACTCAGGGTCGGTCTTTGTGCTCCACGTAGGTCACCCTAGTTATTTCTTTAACTCCCTTGAGAACCTCCCCACCCCTTCTCCCTTCCTGGTGGCAGTGGTGGGGTCACAGCAGACTGCCTCTCATACACTGAAAGCTTCCAACTATATGGATGCATGAGTTCTGTCAGTATTGGCCACACCGCTCGGTGCTGGGGCCCCCATACAGCTGAGTGCCTCTGAGAGGTGGGGGACAGCCGCACGAGGCCGGTGTTTACTGCAGTTAGGTACATGGGAGCTACAGCAGTGCTCCAAGTAAATGGTAGAGTAGCTCAGCGCTTGGCCAAGCATTTTTCCTGTTGTCGTTTTCGTTTTTGGTGTTCTGCATTTCAGGTACAATGGTTATACACCATGGTTATAGGATGGTTCAGTGATGTTGATAGGTTTTCAATGTAGTGAGTCCCCGGGACCCACAGGTGGCGAGTTGGGTGGGTCCCTGAGAAATTCAATGGGTCTCGACTCCCCAGTTTAAAAACTGTGTTTCTTTTTTATTATTATTCTATTTCTTAAATTAAATGAATAGTGTTAAACTCCTTGATGGTGGTATGATATGGTTAGAGCTGGAGTACTCAACCGTTCATGTTTAACACTAGAAACGCCGGGCCATTTTTACTTACTCCTAGCGCCGCAAGAGGGGTCAAATGACCCCTAAGTCATTTTAATGAGAGGCTGTGCATTTGCACATAATGATCACTAGGTTGCGCCAATGAGCTATTACCGCGCGAGCGCCACATTTGTGTGTGTGTGTGTGTCACAAGCCTAGTCCTCACGATTTTGTCATAAATGTACATATATTCAATCAGAAGGATTGCAAAAAAATCCTGTTTGATTTGCTCATTCGACACGAATGAGCACAGCATCGAGCAGTGGAAACGTGGGTTTATTTACTATGAAGTTCGTATTTTTAATTGTTGAAATGAAATCAGCGGTGACGAGCTAGTTGTTTTGGTAGCGGCTAAATTAGCATGTCGCGATACTTGGTACAGGGGATCACGTCTGCACCGAGTAGATGCGCAGAGGGTTGAAACAGCGCTTGTCCGATCTGCTCACAAGAAGGTTTCTTTGGCCAGTTACTGTGATTAAACGAGTTGTTTAATGTTCACAATGTATCGTTTCTCATGGGGAAAATGAGATGCGTCCCCGGGACGCATGGATAGTGAGTTTAGTGCGTCCTTTCAGATTTTAATGCGTCAGGGACGCAGGACGCGTACCTAGCAACATCACTGATGGTTATACACCAAGGCTTAACTTTTTATTTTTTCCTACAAAACTTCACTTTAAAGCTAGTCGCTCCACACATAAACGTTCGCGTAGAGACCCAGTGTAAGTGCTGCTCGGGTCTAATCATGCTGCGTTTAGGTGCTTGTAAGGCTCTGGGGGGGGGAGGCAGCCTTTTATTTAGGCTTCCAGCGGATTTCTCTGGGCCCTTTTGTTCACTGAAACTCATGGAGTTCAATGTGACCTTCCCTGAACGACTGCTGCTCACTAAATCTCCCTTCACGTGTGGTTTCAGTAAGCCTTTTTAATAGACCGTCTCTGTATGACAGGACAATGTCTGCTTTTTTTTTTCTCTGTGACTGGGAAGTGAAAAGAAATGGAAATGAGACAGAGATTAATTTGTCACTGCTGCTTCTCATCAGCTGGTGGATCATCCGAGGACTAAAAGTAGGAGGTGCCTTCGACGCGCGTTCTTTAGCTTTTTTGCGTAATAACGCTTTCAGCAAGCAGCAGTGGGTTACTTAATTTAATCCCGTCCCGGGGTCTGAAACGATTTTGCACAATAACGTACCACGCGGAATACACATTGCTTGATGAAACCGAATTAGGCCTCTTCATTCCCTACTGATGGCGCTCCACTCATGGCAAAGACTGCTGCAGTCTGGTGAGCGTCATATCACTGTGAACCTGTTGTTGGAAAGACTAGGGCAAAGACCATCTCTCTGTCTCTGCTTTACATACAGTGATTCCACTCAAGACACTGTTTTGTGAATCTTTGGCAATGGGTTGGTGGGCGCCAGCGAGCGTGGGATGCACTGTTTTAAAAGTATGCATGTGGAGAGGTAGTGCTCTGCATAGTCAAATGGATCTGGAAGCTATGAATTGGGCTGCGCCAAAAAACACACTGTTGTGTACAAAGAATGGTACCAAATCTAACAAATGCAAGTCTATTATTTGATTCAATTATTCAGCCATACTTAATATCGTAGCATTTGCCTTTTTTGATTTTAAAGTAAATGTTCTTTTCAGTTGTCTCTGACGACTATTGATTCAGACAGTGAAAGACACACTGTGAATTTCCCTTTTCCTTTTCAAATCGTGTTCTCAGCGGTGTTCTAAGAAAAGAAGAAAGAAAATTCACCGCCGTGAATATTTTGCAACACTGCTGTATTCACAGGCTGCACTCAGCGTTCATCCAAAGCAGCAGGGGGGAGGGGAAAAGCAAAGGAGTGTTTGGGTACACAATTTGGCTTGTAGATGATGTACAACATAGGTAGAGGAAATTCAATTTGTTGCTTTATCTACATAGCGAATTTCAAACCTCAAATTGAAAACGATCTGTGAGCACAGGAAAAAACGATTGTGAATAACATTTGTTATAATAACACGTTATTAGGATCTCATATGCTTATTCAAATATATCTCCACATGCAACAGAACCCCCATGGTTTTCTATCTGTGCAGCTGAGGCGGCAGGAGGTTAGGTAACTAAATCTACGGTTGATTTCTCCACACCGTTGTTACCGTACGACCAGACCAGGCCTGGCTCTTAGACCCGGATCTCTTGAGCGAACCCTAATGTAGGGTTACCAGTTTGAGTGTGCTTTGGAACTCTCTCTCGATTGATAAATTAATTCATAGTGCATATCTATCCCTGCATGAACAGTAGCCTGTGGAGGCCACTGCTGCAGAATCGTAATTTTATCCACCAATCCTTTTTTTTCTGAAATTTCTAGTGTTATTTTAATAAAACAAAGGGCAAAAGTACAGAATAATGTAGGATTGTTGCTTGGGCAACATCGGCTTTCAGATCCACTCCTGTTTCGAAGTTTACCAAACCCCCCCCCCCACACACACACTTAATCCCTGTGACATAGTGTTTTTTTATGATGATCTATCGCAACCAAAATGATGTGATTGGCATGACCTTTGTCAACCCATTTCAACTGGAAATGACCTCAACAGCACTGAAACATATTGAATATAGACAGTGATTGCATTTGCATTTGAGATTCCTTTCTTTAAGGTAGTTTGCTCATGACTAACTATGCATAGCTTTTTTCCCCCTAAATCAGGCAGAGTACGATGAAGCATTGCTTTGTGGTGCAAAGTTATATACAGTTACTGATTACAGTTAGTTACTTCAGCTTTACTCATTATTACATAATCAACACAGGTGCAATCTCGTGAGTGTAATTTGGCAGCGTTCTATACGGAATACATGTTGATCGTCAGATTTATTTATTTACGGGCTCCTGCTTATAAGCATTCGACGGGGGGGAACCACAGAAGGTCAGACACCTTCTAGAAAATTACTGATCTAATCACACACTAAAATTATGTATTGATCGGCAGCACCACACAGGTGGCTCATGGAGAGATCCTCAGCTTTATCATCAAGCACATTTCATCCCTCGTCTGACGTGCGAGGGAGAGAGCAATGTTTCAGATGTTGCCTATTTTTCACACTAACTACGTCTTAAGGCGGGGGACCACCATTAATCTCATCATCCCAAATATCCAGCGCTATATCCATAATGCACTTAAGACTTTTTTCGATAGAGCTTGTGATGTTTTGACCAAATTGTGTGTGACATTATGCGCTCACACTTTTCTCTACACAGCTCCCCAGCTTCGTAGTCGATATTTTACAACACTGTCGTAACAACTCTTGACGACCCTTCCCCATGCACTTCTACGCTAGCCATATGCATTTGTTTTCAAAGAAGCCGGAAAATGCGTGGAGCCATGTCCGAGGTAGATGTTCATAAAGAGAAGACAAGGTTATACATTTTGAAATGGTAACAATTAACGGTTAATGGTTACAACAAACATAAATCCATCCTTTTTTATAGTTGACAGGGAGATTTTATATCCTAGATTAGAATTGTTCATCTTTGGTTGAACAGAACGATCAGTGTTAGAGTGTTGTCCAACATAATACATAACGATAGCATGAACAAATTGCACAGCAATCCTACATTTATGTATCTGCTGAAGTACGTCACTTGTGTACGGAATTGCAGGGAGTTGGATTCAGACATCGAAAGGGTATGCAGTCGCCAGTCCCCGCAGGAGAGTTGTCATAGCCAAATGCTGCGTGTGAAGATTAGGGACACATTTATGTTTACATGTAAATGTTTGCAAATAAACATTGTAAATAAAAATTATTGTATATGGTTTTAAAATGTTTCCCTTTTTTAAATATAGCAGATGTTTGCACCACCTTTCTTTCATTTGTTCAATAATGAAGAACTGTCACTTTTTGGTTAGAAAAGTGACAGTTCTTCAGGTTTGTTTTTTTGCCTTACGGCTATTGTGTAGCATCTTCTTGATGGTTCTCTGGATTTCCTCGTACCCGCACAAGTTCGGATGCGGGTGGTGGTCCAGATGTGGGAGGTGGTCATCGTCTTGGGTCATCGAGCCTCGTAACGATAACTCATAACAATGCTGTTTGCCAACGCTTGTAACTAAGAAAAAATACAAAGCAATCTTTTTACAAACATGTTCACACGTGGGGAACTACACCTAAGGTATAACATTGCTAAAGCTATAATGGAGGTTTACGTCTCGTAAAATGTAACGTTTCTGTTACCGACGGAAATGTGCCAACTAGCAGCTCTCGTGGGTACTGCATTATATCGCCAGCCGGACATACCACATGATATACTGTAGGCTACACTCTTAGAAAAATCGGAGGCATTCGAATAGCGGTCTATGATCTAAATAAACAAGAACCTGGATTAGGGGGTTGAGCCAGTATCTGGGGGACGAGACAGACGAACAGCAAAACAACCAAAACGAAACAAAGGTGTTTGGTAGCGAGTACGCTAACACCCCAGCAAGCAAGCAAGCTAGAAACATACAGGGCTCACAACAAAACGGTCGAGTAAACACATTATAGAGACTTTCAACATCAAGAAAGCCGCAAGGACAGAGTTCACCCAAGGGTACTTACAATTTCAAAAGCAACACGGCCAAGTCAGCGTCCGATTTGCAGTCTTCTTTTCCTTTCAGTTCAAGCCATTCCTGAAGAGCTCGCCCAACGTTTACTCGTGTCTTGCCTCTCTGTCGGTCAGTCTCCCTTTTCTCTTCTGTTCCTCTGACATTGGGTTTCTCTGTCTCTTTTTAGTAGGCTGATCCATGATGAATGTAGCAATCCCTTCGCTGCTTGTGTTTATATCGAGCCGGTTCCGTGTTTGTGGGTCTGTAGTGCCATAAAGCAATTTTTTACTTCGTGAGACCCGAGACTCCCGCGAGAGTTGGCGGCGGGTCGCTGGCAGAAACTTGCATATTCCCTTTCTCCGCCAAGATGCGCTAGGGGGAGTCGAAACAGCGACCAATCGAACCAAAAAGTGTAATAGAACCATCACATTGTCTCTTAACCTGTTATATTAAGGTAAATTACGCCAACAAAGTTGCATAGTTCCCCTTTAAGGGATTTTTCGCCTATTTTTTGGTCATGTTGAAATATAATTTAGCCCGGATTTTGGTTTACCACAACCTATCACAAGTAAGCGCATACAAACTGCTCTGGCTAGGTAGAGTGCCCACTAACAATTTTCAATGATGTGTTTTCATACCACTTTGCTTGCACACAGACTTAAGAGACTGAGAGGCTTCTTCACGTACATTCATACAACTGGGAACCGATCACTTAATTGGATTCAGAAGTAAATGATAAGGCTTTGCACCAATGAGTTAAGAAACACCCCCTCCTACACTCACCCTTGAGACTTCACTCACACTGCCTAAATGGCAACCGCCATCTTCCCTCAGAATCCTGCGTGCCTCTCGGTCTCTCAGTCCTGATCATGCGCAGTGGCTTGTAAACACTGAATAGGAACACAATAAAGGGAACTGATTAACATCATGACTGACATTGACAACAATAAACCTGTGGTCTTATCAAACCTGCCAAATCCTTTAAATCCCTGTCCCAGGGGTTGTGCTTAGGAATGTCTAAAGGCTAGAAACACCATCCAACAAACGATAATGAGCATCAATTACTTCTCCCTATTGCCTTGAATGCCAGAAGGTTGCACATTATCAACCACAAAAAACCAAATATTTGAAACATGACTGAAAGTACAGCCAAAACGCCAGCCGTGCACGTGCCATCCTAATATACCATTTGGTAGGTTATTTTATGCTTTTATACCTGTTGAACCACTATGACTTCATACATTCTTGCCTTGGGTGGCCCCAGTAGGAATCTGAACCCCTAACCCTGGCAAGGTTAGTGCAATGCTTTACCATTGCTTGATGTCCTGATGCAGTAATGCTGTTGCATTGGATCTCCAAGGACCCTGGCACTATTGGTCCATGTAGGAGGGGGGATGGGGGACCTTTCTGTTTGGAGTTTGGATGTTCCACCCGTGGTCTCGTGGGTTTTCTCCAGGGGCTCTAGTTTCCCGTACCATTACAAGTAGTCGACCTGCGCTAGGTCCCTAGGAGCTGCCTTGAGGCAGCCAACTGCTCCTGGTGATACCAGTGATCTTAGGGATGGGGTCAAATGTAGAGTACTTATTTGGTTTTCTAGTACTTTAACAACCCAATTTTTTTCTAAACAGGTAGTCCATTAGCACATTATGACTTACTTGCCTAGCAGTGACGTATTCACTGGTTGCTGAGCGATGGTTGAATGCCACAATGGCCACTCTACCTCAGTCTGAAGCCCAGTCTCATTATCTCATAATGAAGGTAGAAAGGGAGAAGAAATATGTATTTACTTATATAATTTAAGATTTTAGAGAGAACATTTCCGTGTTCTCTTCTTGGCTGATGGCCTTTAATTTCTAAGCCTCATATTTCTTGACCTTCTAGTATGCAGGTCCGCCGAGAGTCCCTAGAACTCGCTGGTAAGCAAGCCTCATTTTCATGCGTTGGTTCTCTGAAAAGTCACTAGAACTCGCTGGTTTACAGGATGACATCAATTGTGAGGCAACCACTCCTCATTTGCATACAGGGGTTATCCTGGCAAAGAAGGAGGAACTCGTGAGAAACAATGAAAGCAGGAAGTGCAAGAGATTGGGATTGGGAAGGGGCGGGGACTGGAGATGATGGAGAGGAAGATGAAGAGAGCTGTGTGCAGTGCAGAGACGAGGGATAACACAGAAAAAGTCGCAAGATTTGCCATCAGTTGCTAGATAAGCTTTTTGGTCGCCATAGATGGCCAAAAGTTTCTTAATCTAGCGACAAAGTCACCAAATTGCCAACCTTGCTTCTATGCCACGTGTATGTGTTTATATGTGTGGCACTATACCAAAAAGCGCTGTGGTATGTTAGTGTATTCTTTAAATGGCCCTAATCCTTGGGAAGCTTGTAAGGGGCAGTCAGCCTTATATTCCAAGGTCCTAGGGCCCTCACCAATTCATATTTATGCAAGGACACAATGTTAAAATGTAATAACATTCTGGCCTTCAACGTAAAAACACCCTCTCTGGACATCATTTTTGCGGATTTGTTCTTGCAGATACGCTTTCAGAATAATTATGATTTTAAAAACGTTTTCGGGGGATTTAAGAGAGGCCATTCACTTAATCTGGGAGATTTCCCGCCATGAATAAACATAAGAATATAAGCTTTATTAGTAAACTGTAAAACAGACATCAGTTTTGAAAGGTTACTGAAAGATTAAATTAGATCATAAAACACATTCCAAGGAAAAAGGGGAAGGACGTGACCTATAATGACCAACATTTTCCTGCCATTTATAAGATGGTACCATGACCTAGTGGTTGATCATGGACATTTTAAGGAATTTGGTGGCATCTAGTGCAGCAGTCTTGGTAGAAATTGAATGTTATATTCATAAATGTTTTAATTAGTGTCTAATCCTATTGAAATAATAAGGTTGTATTTTTGTTACCTTAGAATGAGCTCTTTATATCTACATAGCGGGTCCTCTTCCATGCGAGCTGCCATGCTGCACCGCCATGTTTCTACAGTAGCCCAGAACATACAAAAGGCTCTAGTGAGGACCCATGTCAAATTGATTAATCAGAATCACTGTCTTACTATAGATTTAGCTATGAACTATAGTTTTACAGACTAAATATAATTAATAATGTATCAAATGAGCATGACTGCAATAATAGTCTCTTGTTTAAGGCCTTCTTCACATGTAGACACTTTATTGAACAAATAACTATATTCTTTATTTATCTACCCAGTGGGTTTTGATTAAGGGGATTATTTTAGGATATTGAATTCAAAGGTCATTGGAACATGCTAGGGGCTGCAAAGGATCATAAATATTCTGATTGTGATCTCCAATCTCCTCTCATTCTTTTTCTATTCTGTTACAATGCCGTTCCCAGACGACCGAGATATTGGAAATGTTTGGTAGGTTTTGTAAGCTTACTTTGAAACGTAACAGATTGCATGAATAGATGGTTGGTTTTATGTTTTGACAGTTCCCAAACTCCTTATATCTCACAATTGCATATCAAATGCTTGCTAATGCTTCTTAATTCAAGGTTGAAAAAACAAATCGAACTAGAACTGCAAGCAGTTATGCAGGGGTCCAAGAAATGTGCATTTCGCCGGCACAACGCGAAGCATGTGTTCAAAACACTACCGTGAATCGAACTATTATACTTTCTCACAATTAAGTGTTTTCTCCTTTTTATTAAACATATCTTTTTTAAATCACCATTTTGAGAGACTTTCATGTCTTCTTTTGGAGAGCTGGGTTTATGACCACTTCAAATAGAATTAGTTGAAATGAATGGATGTAACTCCCCGAGCAGATTGCCCTTGGTGGAACTCCCACTTTCAAAAGGAATATGGCTCGGAAAGTTTGTTGGAAATATCTGATTCCTTTTGGTTAATCTTTGTGAATCCTTTGTCTTGTCGCTACCATAAGCAATTGGAGACCGTTTGGTTTCATAGATTTCCTTTTGACCTTTTTTGACCTTCTTTTCTATCCTTCCTGTCAACATTGTCCAAGACGTCGCCTCTTTCAATAAACTGCACTCAATTTGTTCCATGCATGTATAAAAAAATCAATGTTTTCTCTGTAGTGTTTTGGAAACGTGGTTTAATGTAGTGGAGAATGGAAATTTCCAAAGCGCTGTGCCTTGCCCATGAACAGAAGTGGCAAATCCGCACGTTTGAGCAGGGATCAAAGGCATATATTTTGCAGTTGTTATATCGTGGTACAATAATAACTGAATAACTAGCTTCTCACTTTCCACCCTTCAATAAGAAGAAACATGGAAGGGGAAAGTCAACTTGCTGGTGTTTTAACTTCTGAAGAACTATGATCTGGTGCCAAATTGGACAGGAAAAACCTGACGAAATACCCCCTGCATGCTGTATCCTCATTTTTATTATGTAGCAGTCAGAACCAACTGCTTATATTTAATTTTGTTGGAATAGATTCTCATCTGGGTTGAAATTTAAAACAAGGGATCAGCTAAATGTAAAGTATTGATATAAGGCTAAGCTTTATTAGCTCATAATATTTTCCCATAAAAACGAATTTGCATTCTGATGAAATTGGAAATTGGAACTCATTCTCAATTGTAATCAAAAAGACAAATGTGCTGTATCAGTGCTGTGTGAACAAAATATAGTCTCTCGTTAACCAAAACTTGCCAACTTGGTTCACAAGCGCGTGTAAGGCTAATCCAGCCCATTTTGCTCTTCATCTCTTCAGAAGCCCTCAAAGTTTTATAGCATATCAGACATTTCTTGTCCAAGCACTGAGGCTTCCATCTTTCAATACCTTGATTGCTGGGGGGTTGCTTGAAGTCATCATCTTTGGTATTTTCTCGTAGACGGATTGGATTAAGTACAGTAGCAGCTTACATGCCCATTGCTTTGTGCCGCTGCTCGCATGCTCCCCTCAAAAGTGCAGCTTTTCTTAAAAGATTAAATATGACACTCCTGCTTATTTCCCCGCTCAGGCATGGCTTTGAATGTCATTTGGTGACATTTGATCAATTCGGATGGTATCGTGGACATATTTGTGAAGAAGTAAAAGGGCCTTGTGATTCTCCAGCATGGTAAGCTGTGGGGAGAAATTAATGGCCTTGAATGGTGGTAGACCAATACAACCTTATCACTTTGATAACAAAACTTAAAAGTTAAAACATAAAACCACAGTATTGCCATAAAATAGGGGTGGTTTGAAGGACAATGTTGCTAACGTTTGGTACTTTAAGTTATCTATTTTTAAAGATTATTAAAGATAAGTAAATTCCAAATATGATGGTTCCCTGAAAGTGAACATTTGCCAATTATATATTCACAGAGGATCAGCTTTGATATGCAAAGTATAGACCGATGACTCAAACACACACCAATTTCGTTGCATCAGAAGAAAAGCTGGCCTTAATGTCAGCATGTCTTTTAATATTAGAGGAATATTGACTTGTTGCCCTTTTTGACAACGTCAGTGACGGTAATGTCAATCCGTGACTGATTTGGATTATCTCTGACCTCACACAGACTTAAGCCACACTCTGATGACATACACAGAGAAACATGAAGAAATTGAAGTGTTGTAAATTGTGATTAATTTCAAATTAATCTATGTTAGAAATGTAACAATGACGTTTGTTGTCCTTCCCAGAACTATGGGCAAATTAACAGCGGTTTTACAAGCACTAGTTGTGTTTTTAATGGTTTGACGCTTCAGGAACTACATGCATTGACTGCTGCACTTGAATCTGCAAACATTACAGCCAGGGAGAATAAACCGGGCCTGTGGGAGAATCTGCAATGCTCTCAAATCACACAATACAGTCGGGTCATTAGTGTCAGCCATTTTTCAGTGTTTGAGATTTGTATCTAGTAGCTTCTGGATGCTTCCAATAATAATGACACGGCATCATAGTGGCATCATCAGCTGCTGCCCCTCGTTCCTTCCCACCATTTCAATTAATTTTTACGGCCGCTTTTTGTCCATCTCAACACTTTCACAAGAGGATGCTACCGTTGCTCATTTCTGTCTCGTGGCCAGCTCAGCATATTCCACCTGATTAGTAGTGGTGGTTACACTCTGTCATGTCGGCCACAAATAAACACAAGTGAATTGTTTAATCATGGCTAATGATTTGGAAGCCATGTGTTTAAATTGGATGCTGGCTTCCAGCGATGCCGTATCTGGTGCCCACTGTGCCTGGGGGACCCAACAGGGTGCAATCGGGATTGGCTGCATTGGTGCATTTTCTTCTTATTTTTCTCCCTTTCCTTTCAAGTGACAAATTGTGAAACTGTGAATCTTTTTTCAAAGGCGAACTTGCCTGTTCAGATCTTCTGTTTTGCGAAAAAGTTTGTTTTTCTAGTCTTTGAGATGGGATGCTGGTTAATCACCACGGCGTAGCGGCACCTAAGGCTTTCATTACCCCATCGCGATGCGTCCGGGCTCCCTTTATGTCCCCCACCAGCTGAGTGGTGTCAGTCTTATCTCGAGTTAGAGGCCGACGCTCAAAGAGACTGGTGTGACGAGGGCGATAAGTACCAACAGCGACTGGAATGGATATAAAATATAAAAATAAATAAAGGTTGTTTGTAGTTTATGGAGGAGACAAAATATCACTTGTTGTCTTGGGAAATCCTAAGCAGGAAAACCAAAGCCTGAGCAGTGAGTGTCCCTGGAGATATAAAAAAGAGGGAATTAAGTCACTAAGAGTCAATGAACATGAGGAAGACAGCTTTCATACTAGTAGGTAAGTCTGCACGGGGACTGTCTCCAAATTTAAATGAATGAAGGTCACTCCGTTCCCAAAGGAAAGAGAATGAAGCCTTCAAATCCCTTATCCTTTAAGCCAATGTCTTTGTGCTCATTTCTTGTAGTGTGGTATTAGAATCAAATCGAAAGTGATTTCATGGATTTGAATCCGGACATGTGTAGAACACATCTTCAAATAAGGTGGTGTAAATTTAATCTCCATGACTTGCCAAGCAAAACTATGAGGTATGACTGCAGGACATTCTACTTTCATTTTATGTGATGCACAGTAGCACTTGGAATAGATGTTTTAAAATAACAAGAGAAACTTGACGCAGGAGTTTTTTTGGGATGAAAAAGAAAAAGATTTTCGAACCACGTTTGGATTCCTGATCCAGCTTTCCCTGCCCCTGCCTCCGTGTTCATAGTTTTTAAACAAAATCCAAGACAAATACACAGCAGGAATCATGAACAAGACGATCTTCTAAAGCTCTATGTTGTACCTCCTGAGCCTAATTAGGGCCCAAAATAGAAAAAGAGATACGCCTCGCGCAAAAAGAGGAGAAGAAGAGGTACCGAAATTCAAAGAATCAGTTCTAGTGCCGCTGGCTTTTCTTTTCCTTTCGTTGCTGCCCTCTTTTTTTCATGTATTTGGGGGAAACAGGCGTAGTAATTTGCAACTCTCTAGGGAAGCCCTGATATGATTTGCCAAATCTCTGGAGAAGGACGGCTTTGTGGGAGCATGGGAGGTGACAGTGTGTGAGTGGCAGTTCTGTAGCGCGCTAAAAAACTCCAAATATAAAAGGAAAACATCCCATGATTAGAGGGAATCGGAGATACAAATATTGTGCTTTCTACCGCGCCGTTAGGACTTGAAAGATTTGCTGTCAATGGCAAGTATAGATCAGTGCACAGCGGAGAAAGTGGCACGGGGGTTGTAATAGCGAGGTTGAATCCTTCAGCTATGGATTGTTTCTTTCTATGCTCACACACACGCACGCACACAGACACACATTAGCAGACACTAGAACACACACATACACACGAGCACAAACACACACACGCACACTAGCACACAAACACACACACACCCACACACACGGACTGGCACACAAGACATTAACATTTTGCCCACACACAGATGCACGTAGACTGAAACATGTGTAGACATTCATACTTGGTACACTCACACAACTACGCACTCACGCACACACAGGGGCACTGAAAACACCTGCAAACATAGGCAGTGTTTATCAGGCACATGCTCCCACGTGCACGGCTGTCAGGAGGTTGGCGTGCGCACCGTGGTGCTCTAATTAGGTAGGTCCACTGTGATAATCAATGCTCGCTGTTAATGGTGCAATTTGTCGTTTATTGTTTGTTTCTTGACAAAGCCGCAAACGCTGCCATCGACAAATTACCACCAGGCAAACTCTGTAGGCTCTTGACGGGAGCGGCTTATGTTTGATTATTATTAAATGTAGTGTTCTTTTCTAATTGGTAATGTTTAATTTGATCAGACCTTTTTTTTTCGTTGTGATAAAGTCATGCAGCCATGTAGCTACTGGGGTTTGGAGCTGAGCTGCATTGTTGTGCATTTGTTACTGTTCGGCTTTTTGTCTGCACAATTAATAGGGCATGATCTTTTTCTAGGGATTTCAATGTCTGTTCAGAGTTGATTTATTAGTCTGTGTCCAATGTCCATTGTTCTAACTGGAATTTACCCACCCACGCACGCACACACACACACAAATTCTCCCCCCACACACACACACACACACACACACACACACACACACACACACACACACACACACACACACACACACACACACACACACACACACACACACACACACCTATTTTAGACATCTAAACTCCTGGGGAAGAGGAACAAGTTTCAGTTGACCCCTTGAGTTGGTTCTTGGTTGCGGTAGATGTGTCTCTCTCACACACACACACAGACTCTCACTCTGTGTCTATCACACTCAGTGTGTGGGTTGGACCCATAGACAGCTTCATGATGGACATGACCCCCACAGCATTCCACAGTCTGGTGACAGCTTTCATGTACCCTGTCATGGGTGTGATAAGCAACCAATCACACAGACAAAAGAAAGATTGCCGATGACTAGACGCGCAATGAAGAATATAGAAAATAAGGATATTCGTTATTGTAGCTATTTTATTTGCAGGGTTGTCTAATGATAATATAACTGTTTTGCATTATAATCCTTGGGATTAAAGTTAGGCGGTTCAGGCTTGCGATCCGGTCCCTGTGGGCGAGAAAGATGAGCGAAACTGACTTCGGAAGATTAATCTCGCAAAGTTGTAGCACTCATCAGGTGCGGTTCATTTGAGTTGAGAGATAATCTGCAATATGAACCGCAGCTCATTTGCATGCTTGTGGCGCTTGGGACCAATACACTCTGGGTCTGGGTAAGCTCCCTCTTATTGTCGACGATTCCCCGATGTTCTCGCTATGGTCATGTTTTTTCCGAGTCGGCAAAACCATCCAACCCGTAAATCGGTAAAATAACGGATGCAGTGCAGAATTAGTTGTTTTTATTCCTTCATGAAATATCAAGAGACACGACGGGACATTTTCAAATTACGTTTGGGCTGAAAGTTGTACGTCAGTTTAAGGTTATATAAAAAAGGCCCCAAGTTTATACATTTTATAATTCAATTTATAAATTAAACAATGAAAATGAGTCCGATACATATGTAAGATGATAGAAAACAAGATGGTGGGAAAAGTTCAACTGAACGGAAGATGAATAGCTTCTTTTAATGTGATCTCCTCTTTCACTTAATCATTCAGAGATGGCTTCCCTCTCTAAAGAACATCTCATGATCCCCACGTCTTTGATTTCAAATCTGGAAGTCGGAGCCAATGTTAGGTGTTTGTGGTTGCTTGTTGTAATACCAAATGGCTCAAAAGTGCAAGGATTTTTTTCTTCCCGCTAATGTCTGTCAGCACTAACTTGAACATAGACACGGGAGCGTGTCTATGTTCCCCGGGTCCTATGTTTCCCGCTCTTCCCAAAAAGGGTCCTATGTTCTCCGATATGTATGTGACCGGGGAACATAGGACCCTTTTAAAAAAAAAAAGGGTCCTATGTTCCCCGGTCTGTTACTTTTTCCACCATTACTGCCAAATTCCGGCCGAGATAACCACCATTGCATGCCTTTACCTTTTGTGGAAGAGGGAGAGACGTCGGATAACCCGATGCAGTCTATTCATAATATTGTAATGACCACGGAAGAGGCAGTGAATGAAGTATTGATTCGACAGAGATTTATTAGATAGGCCTACCTAATAAACCGTTGGAACACACAAGACCGGAAACTATAGCAACGCCGGTAAACAAACCCCGAGAAGCCTAATCCCTACGAGAGCTCCCCGCGCTACGGCCATCCGGAGGCGCACAGAGCTTTTGGCCGTGATATTACCGTATTGGTCCGAATATAAGACTAGTATTCAGAGCGCAGTTTCTCTTCTTCGCCTCTCCATTTAAATGTCAATACACAATCGTGGCCGCAGGTGGCGCCAGGAATTGATTCCCGGAAGAAGTAGTCCAGCGTCCTTAACAACCAGACCGTTACCGGTGTTTAAAGACAGGCATTTATAGACAAGTGGCTCAAAAGTGGGTCAGGTCAATCAACAACAGCGGAGGAGCTATGATGCCAATTTTTAAATAATGGTCGTCAATAAGGCAGAGTCAAGTAACAACTGCCAAGCTGCCAAGAAGTTCGGGGTCACGGAGTGTAACGTAAGAAGATGGCGAGCACCAAAATAACGTCTCAAAGATGCCAACAGTCAGCACAAATCCTACTGTGGTCCTCAAAGTGGTCGTTTCAGTGAGGTTGACCGGAGAGTTTTTGAATACGTCAGAGAAAACGCGCTTTGGGAGGAGCCGCTGGAAGCGGAGCAGCTGGGGAGCGATGACAGCGAGAGCGAACACAGCGGGGCAGAGGACGCGTGTGAGGGATAGAGAGACATCGGAGGAGAAATTTGGCGAATTTTAGTTAAGTTTAGTTAAATATGTGGCCTGTATTTTCTCTGTTATTTAAAAATATTCACAATGTTGCTTGATTATTGCTTGATATTCATTTTGAATCATACTGTACATATTTTGCCTTGAAAGTGCCGTGGCCTTTACTGGCATTATTATTATTATTAATATAACAAGTGTTTAATTCATTGTGTCTTTAATATTGTTATTAAGAAAAAAAAGTTCTTTGTTCTGCAAATCTTTTTTTCTAAATGTTTGTGTTGAAAAACGGGGGTCGTCTTATAATCAGGGTCGTCTTATATTCGGACCAATACGGTATATACAATTATATTATATTGTATACTATTATATATAGAGCTCCGGGAGTCGCAAACGGCAACAATCACTTTCTCCTCCATGCTGCAGTTCACCCCGGACTGCGCTGCACTGAGTTGGCCGGTTGAACGCTGATTGGCTGTTACGTTACACATGTCACTCGGTGGCCACGCTGTTGAACGCTGATTGGCTGTCATCACGGGTCCTATGATCCCCGAGCGGGGAACATAGGACCCGGGGAACATAGGGATGACCCCACTTGGACTACCTTGTCCTGTACTCTTATCAAGCAGTCTATAAATGTCAGCTTGCTGTCAAACATGTTTCTATAAATGGTTGTGATTCAGACATACTTCGCTGCTATTAGGGCTAAGAACTAGAAGTACAGTTTAGGCCCCTGAAATATTTATGCGGCAATTTTTTTCCAGCCAGTGGTAGCAAAATTGTCTTAAAATGTAGTTAGTCTGTGGTTTCTAAATACATCATAAGTAGCTCATAGTATTTGGCATTAGATGAAATGGTATGACAGAGAAATAGACTCATAGATTAGAGAAAGCTTCATGTATGCAAACATTTCTTTTTTTAGTTTTTCGTTTTATTAATAGGCAAATTAGTATTATTTTTTGATTATATTAGTTATGATTACTGAGATTTTCACACCCTTCCCCATCAGTGAAGTACATCTTGTGTACCTTGGAGGCCAAGTGACTCAAGGTTCACAGAGATGTGTGTGTGCAGTTTGTAAGGCATTTCTGCTTGTCACCCTGGTCAAGCAACAAACATTTGTGTGTGTCAGTGTGTGCTTGTGTGTGTGTGTGTGTGTGGGGGGGGGTGCTCGCACACGCCCAGGCTACAGTGAGTAGGAATTTGAAGTCAGTGCAGGTATGACTTTGCAGCATAGCAGCTAGAAAATGCCTTCATCTGCCACGCTTCCATGGGGAATCGTTCATGTCCTAACCTGAGAAAAAAATGAAACACTCTCAGCTTCTCTCCTTCTAATTCCTGGCACAGTATGTCTCTCTGTCTCTTTCTTGAAATGTTTCTTTCTTTCCAACTTTAGCCTTCTCTCTCTTTCGTAACCCCCTCGCTCTGTCTCTTTATTTATCTCTTGAATTATCCATCCATATACCTATCCTCCCTCTCTCCCTCTCTCAATGGAAATATATTCCATTACACAGCGGGCCGTTTGATTGCGGTTGTAACTTAAAGTGGATTACTCATTACCTTTGTTAGGTACACAAACATCATCAATGTCTTCCCTACAGCTTTCCCCCAAAAAACACTAGGGAAGACATTGAGGTTGTTTCTAGCTTCTAAAAACACACAAAAAAAAAAACGGTTTGGCAAGTTGTCCCTCCTGTTTGTGGACGAAATAAGGGAAGAAAGGACGAAAGGCAAAGCACAATGCTGCCCACAACAGGGGCTTACCTTGTCCCAGGTAATGGGCAGGAGACTGGTGTGGAGTTGGAGCTGCAGTGCCTTGTCCCCTACCATCCAGGAGGAAGTCGCCTCAACACACAAGGTGTAATGATGAATTTAAATGCAAATGGCATACTGACGGGCGAAACAAATTACCCCCATCACTTGGCAAAATTGCGTCAAATGAACGAGGATGAGTTCGGCTCTCCAGCAAAAGAAGAAATAAACATGAGCACATTGTACTGCTGGAGTATTGGAACACGCGGGCAAAAATATGGGAATATGGGAAACAATGTAATGGCTAAATGATGGTCTGTCTCGATAATGGAGGGGGGAGCCTGAGGATATAAGGGTCGGAACAGGCGCCGATCATACATCATAAACATATGGAAATGGTTCTCCTGGTTATGTGGAGCAATGCTCATACCTGGATGCCAAGGGGTTAGAAATGTGGATTTATTTGTGACACCGGAAATTATTTGCGCGATGAGTAGCAGAGGTACAGGAACCGGGGTATGAATGATCGATGGGTTGCACCGGGATAGTAAGGGGGTACGGGAGAGTACCCCGAAACAAACATCAGAGAGCAAGGAGCCATATCACACATAGCAGATGTTAAGGCACGCGGACACACAGAGGCTGTAATGGATTTTGTGTCAACGCCGCCACTCTGGATGACCTTCAAGTGCTTGTCTAAGTCTACACTATTTAAAGTAATGGAGTGGATCAGTCTGCCCTATCAGTCAGGACTAAAAGTTTTTAGCATTCAAACTCGGTGTCGGCACTGAACAAGTGGTACTGTGCATCCCTAATCAGTTGTGTGTGTGTGGGTGTCTTGCGTTCTTATGTGTGTCTGTCTATTTATGAGTGTGTGTGTGTGTGTGTGTGTGTAAGAATGGCTTGTCTTTGTGTGTGTGCATGTGGCAATAAGGGAAGAATATGTGTGTGTGGTTGTGTGCTGGGTGGGTTACCAGTGTGTGTGTGTGTGTGTGTGTGTGTGTGTGTGTGTGTGTGTGTAAGTGTATGAGAGGGGGGGGGATAAGGTGAGGTTATGTGCCTGCGTGTGTGTGTGTGTATTTATGTGTGTATGTGGGGGGGGGGGGGGGGGGGAGGTAACCTGTGTGTGTGTGTGTGTGTGTGTGTGTTTGCATGCGTGTCTGTGTGCGCCGGAACACGGGACGGTCGAATGACGTCCCCCAGAGCGTTTTATAGCCCTGTCGTTGCCGTTGTTTCCATTGCTGTGTCAGACACACTCCATCACGCCGCCCGCAGATAATGTGGAATCATGGTCAGCTCTTATTGGCCCACTCTGTCTTCCGTTCCGGCTTCTCCCCCAGCCCCCTTCCCTCGCTCCTCCTCCTCCCCTCACTCCTCCTCCTCCCTGTTCCTCCTCCTGGTTCTGTTTGTTGTCCGGGGGGGGGGGGGGGGTCCATACCGTCCGTCCGTCGCTCGCCTGACAGATGAGTGCGTGACACAGCGATGACCTTTCTCCGCGTCCCTGATCCGTGGCGTCCCCTTTCATTTGTTTCACGGGCTTGTATCTGTTGTTGTTTTTTTGGTTGTTGGTGCGTGCTCCTAGATCGCGGGCGCGGTGCGGACCGGGTGAAAGGCCCGTTTGATTGAGGAGATTCAGCGAGGACGGTGACGGGGGGGGGGTATTGTCTTTCTGTTCGTTGATTGAGCCACAGAGGATAAAAGAACAGTCTGCTTCACTTTGCTGGCGCCTCCCCGACCCCACCCTACCCCCAAGCCCAGCACCGCCACCACCACCGTAACGCCCAGCACCCCCACCTCCAACACCACAACCTCCCCATGTTATCCTCCGCCAGAGATGGGGGTATGCAGGGAGACTTTTAGATCAGCGCTGAAGTCTGCTGTGGAATACTGAGCAGCGGCAGGAAGTTACTGATGCCCAGGCTGTTTAGCATACCTAATTGACCTCTAGCTCAAAACCCCTTGTGCTGTGACCGAACACCCCCTCCCCCGACAACAACCTCGATCCCCCTCCTCCTATTCCCCCCCCCCCCCCCCCCCCCCCCCCTTCTTTCAACCCTGGCGCTTCATGTTTTCCTTTATTTATTTATTTTCCTTTTTTTTCCTTTATCATTTTCCGCCTCACTGTGTGCGCCCGGTTCTGGTCCGGGCTGCACTTAATCATGGTTCAAGTCGTGCCTCTCCCTGGCTGGGACCGGCTAGGCCAGGGTGACAGTCTTTTACGACTGTCTTTTGTTGCGGTGGCTGTATCACGCGCACGCACGCACGCACAGACACGCACAAGCAAACACCCACTCACAAACGAACACACGTGCACGAATGCGCACACACACACACACAGACAAAGGATGGACGCACATCCACGCAGGCGCATGCACATACACCACACATGCGCACACACACAAGCAATAACAAACACACAAACGTACGTACATACAAGCATGCGCACGCACGCACGCACGCACGCACGCACGCACGCACGCACGCACGCACGCACGCACGCACGCACGCACGCACTGCCTCGTTTTGTTACTTCTGTGCAGAATCAAGTCCAATTGCAAACCTCAAGCGTCCTGAAATGCTGTGTAATGGAATCTTCGTCACAGAGGCCAAAGACGCAATTCGCGGAAAACCCTCCCACACGCAATCTCGGATCAATTAAGGTCCTCAGCAACAAACAACCTGCTATCTTAGCCTATTGTAATAACGGCTCACAGACGCTCTCCGATCTACTGCTCCGCCAACGGCTTCATAACGACGCTGAACCTGTCGACCAGCCCCAGGCCGTGCGGGGAGGCGGCGCCGCCGTTATTTAGCCCCTTTAATGTGGACGTTAAACTGTGTATAATTGAATCTTTATCACCATAAGGCTCGAGAGCCCTGCTCGTCGTCATGTCTGCCCGCGCCCGCCCTGTCATCACGAGGGAAACATCCCCAGAGACCTCCTGAAAATACACAGCGATTAACCCCCTCACCCCTCCCTTTGATGGGATTATTAACCTGAAAATAGCGCCATGCGTTTGTCTTTGGAGGAGGGAGGAGGAGGAGGGAGGAGGGAAGAGGACGGGAAGCAGCGGGAACGAGTGGAGCAGATACTTAGCCGCCGCTAACTTCCCAAGACATTCCTCCCTCCCCTGCCGACCGATGCTGTCGGAGGAAAGCCGCGGTGAAATTAGCTGTGAGGATGAGGATGATGATGGTGTGTCCCCGCCCACCCGACTGCATTGCATTACTTTAAATACTCAACAAATTGGACCAGTGGGTGTTTTAGCAATACGCATTTGCCTTCCACCAGAAGACCTGAATCACATTGTTCTCCTTGGTAACCTTAGTTACCGGTTCTCTCGTGAGCATGGATTGTTTTTGCAACGTGAATGTACCTGATTGTTTCCCCAGTAATGATACACTGTTTGCAACACAACATGCAAGGCAGTCAGTGCATCGGCCAACGGCCCCCCCAGTAACCAGCGATAGGAATTAAAAAACAGGCCTCTTTTCAACAGATCTAGTGGGCCATGTTAGTTCATCTTCGGTCGACATCGTTACCTATAGACTCGTTTTCCCTCGGACACCAAACGTTGGCCAGACCATACTCTGCATTGTGGTACTTTGTTGAGATCTGCTGGTGTAAGTAATCCCAGCCTTCTCTTTCCAGGGCATTACCTCTCTGTTGTTGAGGCTTAGTAAGCTTGTTACCAGATTGCAGGAGTTATATATAGGAAAATACTGTCAAGCTCTCTGTACTGCTCTTTGTTGTCTGGTCACAGCTCAGTACAGCCAGAAAATGAAAGCCGAGAGCAGTTGGTGGGCAGTACTGTCAACTGATATGTATATCTATTTATAGATATAATGTATATACACACATATATAAATATATGTAAGTATATATTTATGTGTGTGTATATATATATATATATATATATATATATATATATATATATATATATACATACACATTTATACACATTCTCTAGAAGTGGTTGACACAGCTTTCAGATGGAATGATATCTCAATGTTTTGCATCTTTGTGATGGCGGTACAAAACACAACCTGTAAATGTACTACAGGGAACCGGGAATTACCTTCTCTTTTACCCAAAACCTCTTGAGGTTGCAGAGCTGCGCTTTAAGAAATGAAAAGTTTGCACAACATACCGTTGAATACAGGATAAACGTATCAGTATGAATGCAGCCCGTGGTAAATGGACTGCATTTATCCAGCGCTTTTCAGACCGGTGGCCACTCACATGGCTTTACAATTCTGCCTCTCATTCACTCATTCATACACCCATTCATGCACTGACGGTGTTGTCAACAGAGCGAGGGAACAGCCAGCTCGGCAGAGAGCAGTTCGGATTGGGTGTCGTGCTCAGGGTAACCTCAACACACTGGGAGGAGCTGGGGATTGAACCAGCAACTTCCCAGTTGCATGAGGTAACCCACTCTACCACCTCATCCCCACTACCATAAACACTAGGATTTGAATTGTCGATTTAACGGTTATACATACATTATATAGACGCGTATTTTTACAGATTCCGAGTGTTCAAAACGATACTGCCTTTGGACGCCATGATATAAAAGATGTTTAATTTTGCTACTGCCAGTGGCCCAATTCATTCAACGCGGCCATTTTAAAGTTAAGTGGCTTTCCCCAGAATTTATAGACTGTGGCTGAATTAATATTTAGTCACACCAAAGAGGACTTTGTCAGGATAACGTGTCCATATGACTGGAGCCGGGCCAGGAAGCCCATCCGCTGAAGCTGTAAAAGGCATCAATCTTCCTGCTCCGAGCCCCTTATCAATGTTGACCCCGCCGTCTAACCAGTGCCGGAGTGTGATGCTCTCCCGAGCTGTAAATCTATCTCTGTTCTCAATGTGGGGCGGCCCACTGTGGGCTCCCACCGAATAGCACTCTTCACAGGTTCTTTTTTTTTTCTTTCAAACAGCTGCTGCTGGCTGCGGCCAGATGTCAAATCTCGATGCATCTTATTTACTATTTAGCAGTACATTTGGAGGAAAGCATCCAAAGCGAATTCACACACACACATGAGGACAGCAGGCATGCCATTAGGGGCGACTTGCTCAAGGGCGCCCCCCGGGGAGGGGGGATGTGAACCTGGGAACCCAGAACATATCGAAAGCCATTTCCGCAGCAGTAAGACGGTAACGCCGGGCTCTCGTCTGCGCGGGGGGGCTATTCATCATCCCCCCTGGCGTTGCTCGTTAGGCCGGCGCAGTCTATGGACTAATTCCAGCCTCGCAAGGAAAGGATTATCATCATAAACGTCTCTCTCTCTCTCTCTCTCTCTCTCTCTCTCTCTCTCTCTCTGGGGGGGATTTGTCTTGCGTTGACATCAGGGTCGTGTTCGCTTTGAGCCCGGCGGGGTGGAGGGAAAAGGAGGTTGGTTGGGCTGAACTCTTAAAAGATGTGCTGCTCTCTCGGATCGTGCCTCTTCCTATTGTCAAGGAAAACCTATTTCTGCTGCTGCAAGGCTGGGGGCGTGGATCATGTCACACACTAGCGAGAAGGATGTTGGTGTAGGCCAGCTCACAGCTACAATGGGTTTCTGCTGGGTACAGGAATTGCCAGGGACCTTCGCCACACTGCGTAGCAAAGATTTTTGAGAGTCGTCTCGTTTTGTATTGTGATTCTGTAAATATTGTGATACGCTATGAAAGGTTTGTGTGATATTATATTTTGTGTTGTTTACAATACATGTTAGATGTTGGGGTTTGGGTTTCTACAGTTCCTAGCGTGACGGCCCTTGTTAATTAAGTTTACGTGACTGACCAAAACAGAATGTAGTTGATGCAAGTTGACTATTGAGGAACACACTTTAGTGCCCTCTGTAGGGCGATGCCACTGATTTACTTCCTTTGACATAACGTTGATGTGCCTTGCCTAATTTTCTCTTTTTGTTGTCAACCTGATGATATAAGTATTGCGGTAGCAAGAATTCCCTGTACTCACGTGAATTTTTTGTACCCCGGTCCCTAGGTTCTGCACACGCTATCATGTCTTTCTGAGGACCCTTTTTTTCAGTCCCTGTTTGTAAATTACACGTTGATTTAAGTGACACAAGTCATAATAGCCTTCAGTTTGAATCAGCAAAAGATAAAACGGTTCATTGTTGCATTATCAAGGGGTTTAAATGCTTGCTCGTAAATTCTTTATTATTGCAGTTTAACAGAACACTTTAAATGGAAATTGATTGTGTTTTTATAGCTAGGCTAAGTAAACCCACTCCTTAAAACGATATGTTAAACAAGTAATCAATCCAAAGCCTAACAATTTTGTCAAAATAAAACTCACTGACAATAATCCATTTTTCAATGTTTAAAAGAATACTCTGCACTATTATATTGCATCAGTGTGGGTATGCTCTAGATTTTTAATGGGCCCCAAAAGAAAAAAGATCCACCCATTTGCATCCTCATCACACACTCACTCACTCCCCCCCCCGACCCGCCCCACCGCCCTAACCCCCCCCAGGCCTGAGGTTCAGCAGGCAGAGACTGGGTTCTACTAGACTTGGGGCTGCTACTGAAATGTCAGCACAACACCACCAGGTGCTCTGAAAAAAGAAAAAAAGGACAGGTTTATTTTTTTTCTTCGACATTGAAATTCAAGTTGCTCCCGTCCCTGTTTTGCATGAGCAGGTTGATGTTCTCCTTGTCTTTGAGCACACGCACGCTCGCTCGCCCGCACGCGCACGCACGTACGTGCACTCTCTCCGTCTCTCTCTTTGTAACCAGAAGGCAGACTTCCCGGTGTCATGCGTTGGGTACTCACAATAGACTCCCACAGCGAGTGTTGTCTCGGAGTGCAAATTAGCTCTCTCTCTCTCTCTCTCTCTCTCTCTCTCTCTCTCTCTCTCTCTCTCTCTCTCTCTCTCTCTCTGTCTCTGGTGAGCAGCCTGAATTATTAAGCCCACAGCGGCGACTGGTCCACATGTTGTCCGGTAGATATTAATTACAGCCCTGTAGCACTGATGGAGTGCTTATGAAGTAAGAGTCGGCCCCGGTAATCAATTTACAGTACACATACCCACGCACGTTCACGCGTTGGTGCATACACATTGGCACGCATTCACATGCACGCACACACACATATATAATCGTGTGTAGGCCGAGGGTGTCGGCCACATCTTGAGAAGTCGACATTGGCTCCTAGCAAGCAAAGACAATGCTGGCCGATGATGAGATATCATCTGGGATACGGGTGTCTCCATGGCGACAATGTAAACATCCGAGCAGAGAGGGGATGGGGGGGGGGGGGGGAGAGACATCCATCACTGCACAGTGACACCAATGGGATCACCACACTTGTGTGACGCTGCTAAATGCTAGTGGACAGCTGAGTCTTCACTTAAGGATGGGGTGGAGGGTCCGGCATTATACGGACCAGCAGGGTCAAGGCTGTGATGAATGGGGGATGGTTCCGAGTTGTCATGACACAGGGGGAGTCGTGATTACGTCATCCTCAACATGATCGATAGAACAACATGTCAACAGGCGAATGAGTCTGTTTTGAATAATTATATATTCAATATACAGCACATGTACAGAATTTTTTTTCCTCAAACCAAAAATCATACTCCTCCGCGACCTTGATCCAAGGTCACAGCTTTCCAGAAAGTTCTCCTTTAGAATAGAAAAAGAACAAAACTTAAGACAAACTTTGGAGCCAGATACAAATGGCCTGAGACACGTTTGCTGGTGCGGATAAGGTGAGGGAGTTGTCCACCCTCATACACTCGCATGAACAAATGCTCTCATTTTACTTTCCCTCTCACTTTTCACACACTTTCAGCCCCCCTTCCCCCTTCCCTCCCCCCTTCCCCATGTCCAACGTTTTTCACACCTCTTATGTTTTCCCAACCGTTTTAAAAATATAAATATATTATTCATGAACTTCCCCACTTCCCATTGCAAATCGCAGTCGGACCCTTCCTGTCCCCCACTATTCCTGACAGGCTCTCTTAGCGTCTCTCCCCCCCACCTACAGCAGCCCGGCCCATCCCCTATATGAGGCTGCTGCCTCTGCTGCAGCCGCTGCTGCCCCCCACCTACTGATAACCCCGTCAAACAGCGGCCCCCGACTATCAGCTCTAGCAGCACAAATATTTGTTGAAGGGGATTTCTCCTTAACCTTTTGTCAAAATTAAAAATGCTTATGCTGCCGCTACGTTATTTTAGTGATACCAGTGCAAGGTAAAATAATTCTTGCAAATTCAAGCCTTTAAAAAAAAAGAAGAAGAAAATGTATCACTCAGGTCTTAGAATTGCATGCTTTTAAAGGACTGTGTTAAAAGTGTTTGAGGCAACGAACCTGTGTAGGTTAAAAAACGTGGACACTGCCTTGGGGAGAGGGGAGCAGAGAGAAGGCTACTGCATACAGAGTAGGCAGGAGTGGAGAACCACCAAAAACGAACAGGATAAAATGGGGATTTCTGTATTTTTAATTGCCGGGGCTGAATCCTAGGATGATCTTTCAGAGCTGTAAAGATTCAACACTGTCTCTTGCCGCACGCACACACACGCACGCACACACCTGATGTTTTTGTACAACAAGTATTGTGCACATTTTGGTGAATCGCATTGAAATATTATTTTGGAGGCTGAGACCGTGTTCAGGAATGTTCCCTGATTATAGCCCGGCGGTGTAGCAACATTTGCTGAAATAGCTTCATCTAAACTGACAATAAATGGATAATGTCTTTGAACAATAGACCAAAGCATTAACATCACCACCAGTGTTAAAATACTTAGACTGTTTTAGAGCAGATTATTTCCCAGAAGCAGGCACAGTGAAATAAAGCTGCAGAATGACAAAACACTGTACAGTTTACAAGCGAGCATCAATCATCATCATCAGCATCATCATGATCTTCGTGACTTTGTAGCCATCAGGTCTCTTATTCTTAAAATGATTATGAAAAAAAGATTATATTGGTGTTATCTGTCATATAGAGGGTAGTGATTGGGGTGTTAGAGTTATTTTATTCCAGCCAGAAGATTCTGGGTTCAAAACCCAGATTTCCACAGTCTACTCCCTGTAGGCATCGGTGAGAACATGGCTAACCCCTTACTCATTAATGACATGTATCCAAAGTGGCTAGAGAGTAGTATAACTGTAAGCTTTAAGCAGCTTTCTTTCATGGGTTCCACGTACCATGTAGGTCTATTGATTATGTTATTGTGGTCGTCTTTTTCTGTCTTTCTATTTTTCTTTCTCTTCTGTTTTCCTATTTAATATTTCCTGTGAAGACCACTTGACATATGACATCCAATTTTTACTGCTGGGAATGTATGGCTATCGATTCTTGTCCACCAACCATTTCTTGTTGTTTTACATTTCTCCCCTATTGTAAGTAAGCTGACAGTCCCTCAAGTCCATCCCTGAACAATACTCCGGTCGGATATGAAAAATGTAACATTGACGGGATACAGTTTAATATCTCCCCTCCAGCATCTTCTACTCACATTTCTCCTCCCTCCTCTCTCCTTCCCCTCCTTCTCCTCCTCTTTGTCCAGTATTATCTTCCAGGACAAATGTACAAACACTCCCTCAGTCAACAGTCTAAGCAACAAATGGCAACGTCCCATGTGATCACACACACACACACACACACGCGCGCGCATGCACATACACACAGACACACACACAAACAGAGAGAAATGGAAACGGCATACATTCTGTGGCGATATTGCGGCCAGGTAATGTGCCATTATGAGGAACAGCCCTCCAGGTATTCACAGCATTTATTGAGCCAAGGAAAACACTTACCACCTCCAGCCAATGCCATCAGTCATTCTTAACAAAGTATATTACGCAGATTGAACAATCCATCATGGCATCCCGACTCTGTTCTCATAAGGAAAATGAATAACTGCCTTTCCACATGGCAAAGGTGACTTCCCTTCACTGCTCGCTTATTTTTTCATTTTTCCTTCAATCTTGCGGATTTTCGTTCTGACTTTCCATTGCCAAGCGAGGAACAACACGTGTGATTGCGCAGGGAGTATATTTCATTGTGCCGTGTTTGTATCTGGTGCACTGATTGCATTGATATCTTTCATTTCTCTTAATTTGTTCTCTTGATTACCCATCTTTATTATCACCTCGATTCTGCCCTTCAATTATTATCAAGAGCTAAAATGAAGAATACATCATTCATGCGGTCAGGAAGTGGTCAACCATGCTGGTACAGGCACAACACCACCCAGCAGGTGTCAACAAGCTTGTCTGTACCGCCAGTGGGACGTACATCGGAAGGAAAATCAGCAATTGGAAGCAACTCCAGTTGTCTCCAAAAAGAGTTTATCTTTCGTTCAGCTTCAAACCACTTTACTTGTTATGGAAATATTCAAAATTTTAAAGGAGAAAATGAAACTAAATCAAACTAAACTGAAAAGATTGAAGGAAAATAAATAATGTTTTTTAATTTTTTTTTTACCCATTATGCCGGGAAAGCTTTTGATTCAAACTAAACTGAAAAGATTGAAGGAAAATAAATAATGTTTTTTAATTTTTTTTTTACCCATTATGCCGGGAAAGCTTTTGATTTTGTATTGGAACTCAAACCAAGGTACTGAAATTGGCTGTGGTATTTAGTGTGTGGATGTGTTTCGGAGATCCTCTTTAATTAAATTACTTCAGGCTCTTATCACTCATAAGGAACAGGTGTGGTACTTTCAACGTTGTTAAAAAACCAGCACAGCAAAGAACAGAAAACTTAATTCATGTCCAAACTTCTCTGGTCTCACAATTCACTCTGACTTGGAAGGATTCAGTTCGTCCTCACTCTTCCTCACACTTGGTTCACTCTGACCTTCTCGACCGTCTGGAATAGGTCCCCTGTATATTTTGTCCTTTAAAAGAGGACGATGTATTAAGTGGAGCGCAGTCGCCTTCGCTGCAAGACTTTGGTGTGTCTTTTCGTCGAGGTCTCCCTGAATTGATTCAAGCGTCATTTAAAGAGGACACACGTGTAGGTGTGGACTTGACTGCAATCACTTCTCTGCACTTAAACATCACACACAGTTGGTCAGGCAGCCAACTTTGGCACACACACACACACACACACACACGCACACACACACACACACACACACACACACACACACACACACACACACACACACACACCCCCCCAGGCTTTATAATGGCCGCTGGTTCGAATTTGAAACTCATTGGTTTCGCTAGGCTGGATTTAAGTAGCAAAACAAAATGTGTAACAGTGTCTGTTTTTTTGTTTATATAGAATATTTGATGTTATAAAATCCTCTAGTGCTTTAAAAGACGGCAGGGTGTATTTCATTGATTCAAACAGCAGAATAAAACCAAGTGTCCTTGTTTTTCAAACGACAGGACTTTGAATGAGACACGAATAATAAATAAATGAAGAAATACATTTCTCAAGTTTAGCCACAGGAGCTGCCCCATGTGGTCTCATGTTTTTATGTCGTCAGAATCAGTGAGTGAGTGAGTGAGTGAGTGTGTCCCCCTCTGGGTTGCGTCCCTCTCCATCTCATACTCATTCAGCTGCTGTAACTCTTGCCATGACAAACATAATCATTGTGTTTTGAAATACATTTTGAGTCCCAATGACTGGATTCAAGTCAACACAACTGAGAGGAAAAATGAACACAAAAACCCCAAAGTAATGTCCTTGGTTGATAAGTCACTGGTGACTGTAGTGCCCTACAAATACAAGGCTAAATTCCCACTCTGTATGCTTTCATCATTTCCTTTTCCTTTGTATTCACAATACATTTGAACTATAATTTCACAGTAAGGACCCAAGATTGTATCTCTATATATTTTTTTGTGTGTGTTTGGCAGAGTTTAGAAATCTGCGACTGCTCGTGCATGCAGTCTCTGTAATGGATACATACAATAGATACATGTTTTGTCCCACATTCAGTCTGAAGCAGAAATTACGCACCAGTGTTGGATTTTTTTTTAATTTTCGTGTCCAAAATATACTTCCATACTTAGTGTGGATTGTAACGCAAGCTACAGTATTGTTATTCTGAGCCTAACTCTTTTTATTATACTTCCGCCTCATTTAATTTAATTATCTCCTACTACAGTTGTTGAGAGATCAACAATAAACCACTTATATTCAGGTATTCAACAACAAGTCTACTTTCATACAGTTCACCTTGTTCACTTTTTTGGATCAATGTTTTTAATATTATTTAATAAGGAAGGTGAATGTAAAAACAGTTGAATCAAACACTACAAACGTGAACATGTGTGGGTGTCAAAACAGAAACATATGGAAAGCCAGAAGTAAGGAGGTCTCCAATAGGCTTGGTAACGCTACGACCACAGGGGCTGGTATCATTTGCGATCAAACCTCAACAGCCACACCGCATTGGGTGGAGGAACATTCCTGAACTTGGTATCGGGGCCTTATTTGACATGCTGAACCTTTTTGCCTCAAGGACCCACAATGCCGTCTGGATACATTTTTCTGGACCTAGTTTTGGGAAAACATTACATCACAGTTTCAATTTCCATCACCACAGTTGCAGGTGCTCACCAAGCTATTTATTATAATGGATGAGCGTGGAGAAAAAATGCTGACTCCAACCCCTACGAAGGTGAACAACTTAGAGTAGTCAAAGTTGGTAAGCATAAATACAACGCGTAAGCAGCTCTCTAAACAATTTAAGGACCACTTTGACCCCAGGGGGCGCTATAACTTGCAGTCAAAGTTAAACGATCAGCCCCAAGATGTAATCAATAATTTAATTAAAACGCTTCAAAGTGGCACATGGACTTGGCTTGCTTGCCTATTAGTCTTCCTAGCATTAGCCTGTTAGCATGCTATATTTCAGCGGTTGGTATTAGACTTTTTAGCATCAGGCGTTTATGTGAAACGATTCAATGTTATTTACAATGGGCTCCCGATGGAGACTCTCCCCGTCGTAGACAGAACATTGCACCATTTTTTAACTTGTCCAATTTATAGTAGGCTGAGTTATAGCCCTTGAAAACGAGACTATGGTTGAGGCTAGGTTCTTAATAAATTGCTGGTTGTCTGTTTCCATTAGAAGCAATCGCTGAGGTAGGCTAGGTTTCTAAATGCTAATGCTACTTAGCGTCATCCTAACTACACAAAAAATATGGATTATGAAAGCAGAGACTCCACAGATTCGACTGTACAGGCCATATCATTCTGTGACCTAAACACGATTAACTAGCTATCATATATCAATATTAAAAAATATTCAAAATCAGGAATATTATATTATAATAATATTCTGGTCAGGGGGTATTCTCCAATGCTGGTACAGGCACGACAAGCAAAAGACCAGCGCCAGCCAACGTCTTCAGATGTGCCCATAAGCCTGGTTTCAACAGGCATTTCCTCACAGCGGTGTGACGCTCATCGGAAGAAGATTTAAAATTTTATAGCAGCTCCATGCTGTCTTTTGAATGACTGCAGCGAGTTTCTCTGCTCAGCCAAATTCCTTTTGCATTACTCTTCATTAAAATGTTGATTCTAACGGAACAGTTTGAACGAGTGCTTCCTCTGTAAGTATTGAAATACCCAGCCATAGTGATATTCTAATATAAGAACCTTGATTGTGATAATTTAATAGGGATTTAAATAAATAATCTCTCAAATTCCACTATATTTATCTTGATACCCTATATATACACTGGTTTAATTGTATTTCATATATACTAGGTAATTAATTGTATCTGTTTACTCTTATACTTTGTTCATCTATCATTTGTTTTCTCGACGCAATGTAGAAAGAACAGGGGAAGTAATCATTTCTCTCCTAGTTGTACTCCTAGTTGTAAGACTCGATGCTTGCCAACTTGAACTCATACCTATTTTCACATCCCTTGATAGGCTAGCTGATTCATCTGGAGCGTGCAGATTTAATTCATGTGTTGTTGAGCGTGTCATCTCTGGATAAATATTTGATTGACAAGCAGGGCCAGTGCTGGCCTCAAGAGAAACAAAACCAAAAATACACAAGCTATTTTAGATCTGCGGATTAAATGGAAAAATTAGGATGCGAACAACCGCATCAGCCGCCGCTTGTGCCTGTCCTGTTTTTGCGACGCTTACCTCCAGGAAATAAACGGAGAACCATGTCTTTCCGTTGTCTCCTGGCGTTCTCCCTGCTCATTCGGGCCCCCTTCTCCCTCCCTATTCTCCGGGACAGAAAGCGCGGCAACACAGCAGCCAGTCACACCTGGAAGTCGCTGTCACCCGTCAAGTGTGAGAGAGGCTCCACCACACGTCTGGTTGTCTGACAAGACCGCCTGCACTGCATCCTGGGAGAGAGGGAGGGGGGGGGTCTACCGCAATGCTATCCGAGCAGTTTTTTTTATATTTTAAGTCAATGTTCGTTAAGTGTGTGTGTTTGTGTGTGTGTGTGTTTTGTGTGCTAGAGCATGGCACACAGGCAGCATGGCGCACAGGGACCTTGTGTCAATGTTGACAGTAGTTGTGTATGGCTCTTGTTTTTGTGTCTCAGGTATCCTAACGTTCTGCAAACTCGGTAACATCACCCATAACCTCGCTCAGCTGGTGCAAATGACCAGGTGTCCCTTGGCGCGGCGCGTCCAGTGTCACAGGTGCTCATGTGCGCCTTTTGTCCGCGCCTGGGCCTTCAGTTAGCTTTGACAGGTGTGCAGGGCTTGGGACAGTGTGCATGCATGATTGTGTGTACACGTGCATGTGTGCGTGCTCCCAGGAGTCGATAATATAGCCATGTGGCCATGTTATTTTTCGTGTGTGTGTGTGTCTTTGTGCGTGTGTGTGTGTGTGTGTGTGTGTGTGTGTGTGTGGGTCCACAGTGCTCTCCCAGTGGTCTGGCCCAGCGCTACGGCCAAAAGTGTTAAGATGCGTGCTGGTTAAAGGGAGCTGTTGCAGAGGAAGGACATGCACCTCCAGCGCAGCCACACACCACCGCCTCACAGAGCGATTACTGGCACTAAAAAATTGTTTCTTGATAATCTTTTTGACATGTTGCAAATACATTGTGTATTATGTTGATATGTTTTTGACAACGTTTTTGGAGCAGGATATATCATTATATAGTCAAGGGCGTCATGTATTGTTGTTGAGCACGGTACAATTAGTTTTTGCCATTATTTAGTAGCTGGTTGAATAATGAAAGCCCACCAGCAACGTCCTGACAACAAAATGAATGCGAGACAGAGATTTCCCCAATGAGCATAACATTAAAATCGCTGTCTAGAAGTGTATCCTGCTAGCAATACTACTATAAAAAACCGATCAAAAAACTGGATGAGCAGTCAAGCAAGTGTCTCCAGTGTGGGTCAAACTCGCATGGACTGTACAGTTTAAACAGACTTCAATTTGTGTAAATCAGTTGCAAGTTAAGTATCACGGATGCACCTATGTGTGCAAAGAATTTAATGAGTAACACCTTACTCGAATATTCGAGTACTCCCTGAGATTCGCACCGGTATCCAAAAACAATTCTGAAGTATTTCTTGCATCCCTACCCAGCGATAGCATCAGTTCACAGATCCCTAGAGAACACCCTGCAAATTGCCATGGTGTCTCGCCCAGCGGCAACACAAAGATTCCCTTATTGCGCCGCATCACCACCGACGCCCCCCCCCCAACAGCCCCAACAGAGAGAGAGAGAGGGTTGCTCGGTCGGGGGCTTGTAAGACCCCCAACCGAGTTAGCCCTCTCTTTCTTTCTCTCTCCCCTCCCCCTAGCATTTGGTCCGGACCACCAACTCCATTCCATTTACGAAGCAAAGTCATTGATTTCGTGCATTAAAAAAATCTCCCATTGTCAGTTAAAGTATATAGCTGGCGTACCGCTAGTCTATTGATTCTTATTTGTTTCTGTGGCAATGGGAGCAGACTGGGTTTTAACCGTAGGGCAAAGGGTACACGGGTGGAGGTGGTTGGATGGGAGGGGGGTTTGACGGGGTTATAGTCCTCTGCGTCGAGGATCGAGCAGAAAGTGGACTAGTCCCCGGTCATCATTTTCTCTTTCTCTCTCTTTCTCTCAACCACCATTTTCCTTGTTGGTAACTGCATAAAATGCTGGCTATTTGTGTTCTTGCGCTTATGTCTTCATTTTGGGGGCTGGGTGACGAGAAGGGGGAAAAATAACACTCAAAACATTAAAGTTGCACTAAGTGGGCGAGTTGATCTGGCGTTGGTGCTTGGTTCATGCTGTGTTGCAGACAGTTTTATCTGAGAGGTTGTTGTTTCCTGTTGTGACAGTTTTTCGCCCGAGCTTTTGTGTTCCTCTCTGTTCCAGAAGGCTACTGCTTTTATCAGCTTGAACCTTCTTCTATATTTTAGCACATTTTTTAAGCACTCAATGTCTTTTGGAATGGTTTTATGATATTATTTCCCTTTCACATCTATATGAACCGATTCTGCACTCTTCTCCAACCTCGGTCCTATAAAAGATGAACAAAAGACAAAAAAAATGTTATGTTAGTTTATAACTGGTGGAAGTCGTTATTAAGAAGTTTAATGCGTTTCGGGCCAGAATAAGTTTGAAAGGGGCTTAAAACAAGTTGTTGTCGTATAAATGGCTCGTCAATTTTTCCTCTTCTTTATTGAAAGGAGAAACAGTAAGAACGAAACGGCTCAAGCCGATAACAAGTTTGTCAATCAAATTCCGTAATTCTCCTATAGTAAAGCTATGCTACCAATAGCAATGCAGCTCTTGAGTCCCTGGGTAAACTAGCTCTCCATCTCCTCGCCACCATTTCCAGGTGCAGTCATCGCGACAGTAGTTCTCTAGTTCTTCTCCCCGGGAAAAAAAAGATATGGACGCATAAAGAAATTCACCCCCTAGATGGAAAGCTCATGTCAGAGCCCGGCCCACGACTATATCTTTCCTTCCTGAGAGAGAGAGAGAGAGAGAGAGAGAGAGAGAGAGAGAGAGAGATGATTAGTCACCAACGACTCGGCCAGAGGTATGGGGTTCGGTACCTGGAGGCACTGCAGCAAATCAATGTCATGCGTCCTATCCACCAGGGAGCAAACTCAACTGGCCTGGTCGTTTAGCACTACACGCTCCAGTATTCCCCAAACTGGGACCCACACGTATACATTTGATCAGTAATTTCATTTTTTTTTATAAACAGGACACGTTTCATGTTTATTTCTCTTCCACCCGGTGATAACGTGCAGTGCCCTTTTCTTTTTTGTTATTTCTGGAGGGGATAGCATTAATATTGTGCGGCTCCCATGGGTTACTGAGTTCTGGGATGCTTTTATATTTGTTGGGTTGCAGACATTTCTCTCGCGAACATTTCTCTGCCTCCCTCCCCCCCACGGGGTTCTTTGATTAAAGTATGGGAAAAATGATATTGGCATTTGATGGCATTTAAGAAGATAGCATGCCGAATCGTTTGTCTTCCTTCAAAACAAAAAACAAAAAAAGTAAAGTTAAATCCGTCCTCAGAGGAAGAGCAGAGAGGAAGTCTTCTGATACGGAACAACTCTTTCTGATGATTTATACCTTAACACTCCTCTCTCTCTCTCTCTCTCGCTCTCGCTCTCGCTCTCGATCGCTCTCTCTCTCGATCGCTCTCTCTCTCGATCGCTCTCTCTCTCTCTCTCTCCCAAAGACCAATACGCCATGAGAGTGCTGATCTGCATTTAAGGCGAACAACCTTAGTCCTGCATTACAGTTTTCATAAATCATTAAATACTCCAAGGACCGTCTGTGTCCAAATGGATTTCTGCAACATTTCGCCTCACTTACTGACTGCATGCATGACTGGATTGATGAGCGGACTATATATATTCATAAATCTTAAAGGGAACATTCACAGCCTCTCATGGCTCGACATCGTCGCCTCCTCCACTTAATCTGACCAGTGAAGGATTTAAAGAGGGGCCACTATAGATGGGCATTTTGTCTTTTCCTCCGCACCGAAACGTTCCAGTTGGATTCTTCTCGCTCCCACGCTTCGTTCCGGCGTCTCACGGCTAATGAACCACCACCTGTTCAGGAGGGGGTCGATTCAGAGTGCAGGTGTCTGCTGAGCGTTGAAGACGCCTCGGATGTGAATTATTATAATTGTTAATGCACGAGCACATTAGCAGAGGATTATTAACGGCGCATTGTCCCGTCAAGCCACCGTAACTGTGATTGGCAGATTAGCGCTCGCACGCCTGTGTGTGTGCGGGGGGGGGGGGGGCGATTAGAGAAAGAGCAGGGGACCCCCCAGACGGCGTGCACCCCGCTCGCAGCCACAGTGTGTTCATGGCACGCTGGTGTGTTTGTGTTTGGCTTTAAGGTTCTTAATTCTTATTCCAGCACGTATCATTCGGGGGAAGGAATGGAGTGTTGGGTGGATGTTTGTGTTTCTGTTTGGTGATTTTTTAGAGCGTCCGTGCAGCTTGTTACTTGCTAGGCGTTTGCTGTGTAGATGATAGCACGCACGCACATGCACATGCACACGTGCGCATGCACGCACTCACTAATTTACTCACTATCACACACACACAAACACACACACCCATATGCACACGCACGCACGCACATACTCACTCATTCACTATCTCTCACACACACACACACACACACACACACACACACACACACACACACACACACACACACACACACACAGGATGTCATTCTTACGTATTTAAAAAAATAAACAAATTCCCAGAAGCACAGATGCTGGCGTTATCTTTGTAATAAAGGTCACGGGGGCCGGGCAGTGTGTGTGTGTGTGTGTGTGTCGGGGGGGGGGGGGGGGGGGGGGGGAGTAGGGGGGAGTGGAGCAGTGGGGAGGGTTAATCAGAACATCAAGCCCTGTCAGCAGTGACCTCCATAATCACAGTCTCTGACAACCTACACCTGCACCGCTCAAACCAACACCTTTTCCACATCGCAAAACACTTGAAACATGAGATAAACACGGATCTAATGCAATCTGATAGCAGCGCTGATCCTGGCTCATACAAACACACACACAACACACAACACACAAACACATGCACACACACACAGGTGTCCATCTCTACATGGCTAAATATCCGATAGGATATCTGATACAATCAAAGGATCAAAGTATTTCCAGGAACAGGAAGGGGAGAAAAAAGGCAGAGAGATTTATTTTTCTCCTTTCTTTTCCCCTACCCCCAGTCCTACGCAGGGTGACGCATGGATCTGATCCACTCGGAGTACTGCGCCGCGTCTTGTTATCACTCCCAGCCAGCGCTGCACGTTCTCCCTGTCAACCTGCTCTACCCACCCCAACCTCAGCCTCCGCAACTCCGCCTCCACACCGCCCCCCCCCCCCCCCCCCCTGCCCAGATCCCAAGCAGGTGGAGCAGCTTCCAAAAGCAGACCTTGTTAAGCCAAGAACGCCAACACTGGTGTGCATCGCAGAGTGTGTGCTGAGTGGCACCGAGTAACCCCACCCCCACACAGACACAAACACATATGCATGCACACGGACGCAAGCAGAAGATACACACACACGCACAGACCTACACACACACACGCACGCACACACACACGTAAGCAGAAGACACGCACACGTACCCAAACATACACGCACACACATACAAAAATACAAACACACACGCTCACAAACATACGCACAAACAAACGTACCCAAGCACACAAACATACACAGGAAAAGAAACAAACACGCTCATAGACGCACACAGGCAAAGAAACATCTACACGCACACAGACACATTCATGCCCGCACTCCACCAGGTTCCTTCTGGCAGCTGCCCAGCCCTTTGCCCTCATATCCATCATTCACAGATCTCAAGAGTCTTCACCCTACCCCCATTACACAGCACACCCTTCACAATCACGTAGGCATGAACGCGCGCACGTACACCCACACGCACGCATGTATGCACGCACTCGCTGGCACGCACGTGCAGATGTGACTGACGGAAACAGGCTCACACCCACAGACACACACGCGTGGGGGTGCACACAGACACACACACACAGACACAGAGACAGACGCACAGAAGCAAACACACAGACGGGGAGGTGCACAGATGCCATGGACGGTTGACCGATGTATGGGGGCTCCTTGCCTCCTTCATTAATTTGTTAATACATTTATTTATTTGAGGGAAATGGATTGGAGGAGGGAGGTGTAAGGTTGGGTGTGGAGAGGCGAGTGGCCACGCAGGCAGCAGTGCTGCAGGGAGGTGCAGGGGGCAGGAGGAGGCTGCGTGCTCCGGCGGGCTCGGCCCCTTGTCAGGTTGATTGATGAGAAGAAAGCACGCGGGCGTGTTTCCTTGGCAAGCTGCGGAATCCGTCCTCCTCCTCCTTCTCCTCCTCCTCCTCCTCCTCCTCCTCCTCCTCCTCCTCCTGAGACCAGCTGGGACACTCCTCCTAGGTGGTGGTGGGGGTGGTGGTGCTATTTGCTGTTGGTGGTAGTTGGGGTGGGTGGTGTTAGTATTGGCGGGTGGTGGTGGTGGTGTTGGGGTGGGTGGTGGTGGTGGTGTTGGGGGTGGTGGTGGTGGTGGTGGTGGTGTTGGGGTGGGTGGTGGGGGTGGTATTTGCTGTTGGTGGTAGTTGGGGTGGGTGGTGGTAGTATTAGCTGGTGGTGGTGGTGCTAGTGGACTGTGGCGGTGTTTTGATGGGGGTGGTAGTATTGGCTGGTGGTGGTAGTGGTAGTGGCTAATGGTGGTGTTGGGGTTGGTGGTGGTGGTGGCCTGTAGGGGTGGTGGGTTGGGAGGTGATAGTAGTGGCCTGTGGTGGTGTTGGGGTTGGTCGCGGTAGTATTGGCTGGTGGTGGTGTCGGGGTGGTGTTAGGTTGGTGGTCGTTGGAGGGGTGGTGATCATGAAGAAAGGGCGTCGGAAGAGGAAGATTAGGATTCCAGCGCTTCACCGGGGAAACCTGAGGGCGTGGAGGATCCTAATAATGACATGCCGCTGTCATGGGAGTGCGTGTTTGTGCTAACGTGTGCGTTTGTGTGTGTCTGTGTCGGGGAGTGCGTAAACATTGATTGCACATTCGCACGCAAAAGTAGGGGGGGGATCGAAGGGGTGAGGATGTTGAGCGCGTGTCTCGGTGATAGAGAGCCACCGCGCTTCAAGCTGAATGACTGGATGTTCACCTTCAGTGTTTTAGCTGGCGTTTGTGAACGAACATGGCTTCACCGGCTCCACCGAGTGATTGGGGTGGAGGGGGCAGGGGGGCTTGTGACTGCTGCTCCATCATGGATTCTCTGCTGGGACGACTATGACCCTCTCTCCACCTCCTCCACCCCCCGGCCAACTCCCCCATCATGGTTTATGTTATTGACCTACTATCATGACCTGAAGGGGACATCGTTATATAGATCCAATGTACAGCTGGAGAAAACGCGGCATAAGCGACTGAGCACACAGTCTCTATCGGGTCCCGGGGTTTCATTAAACCGTCGTCGAGGACTGGGATTTAAAATGTGTGTCCTGGGTGGAAAGAATCCCTTACTGTATCTTATTTGATGTAGCGGTGTTTAATGGCTGCCGACACTGATTATAATTTATTTTTCATTGTTATTTCTGTATTCCGCTGTGCCTCGTCTTGTGAAAAACAAAAGGTTTGTTTCCACACTGAGAGCACTTTGATAATCAGTGTGTGAACAATAAGAATCTTTAAAGTCCTTAGTGAACACGATCAAAGGGAACGGGATCGGCTCAGAGCAAATATACCAAAATATGTGTGCACACACCATCGTTCCCCCTAATTACATGTTTACCATTTTTTAGAATCCAGTAGTCAATAACAAGTTAATTGGTATAATATCTCTTCATCATCACGGCCCTCACTCAATAGTAATACACACATGAGTGGGGCAGGTTGGTTATGTGAAGTGAAAGGTATACGACGAGCGAATGTCCTTTATGAACGCGTGGATGACCTCCGGGGTGAGCTGTGCCCTTGTAACGCGAACATCCCTCACAAGATCATTAAAACAAAAGTTGGAACCGGAGATGGGTGGGACTCCATTAGTTGATTAATGTTTCTCCCCCTGTGCTCTTTACATTCTTTCGGCACGAGACAGAGTTTTAATTGCGTCGGCGAGGAGAAGGCCAGACAGAGGGAAGAAATGTGTCGCTTAGACGTGTGACACTATGCTAATCCACCATCTGGCCCCCATTCCAGATGTCACTTTCGTTCTCCAGCCCGGTCGGCGTGCTTGCGCTTCATCGTATGCGGCGGGAGTTATTTCCAGCAGCGAGCGCTGATATTAAAGCACCTGTCTGTAAATTAAAATAGGGGAAGGGGGCAAGGGGGCCTCCACCGTGAGTGACCGCTTTCGCTGCCCTCTGAAGACTCTGAGAAAAAGTAGAGAAAGAACCAATCCCTGGGACCAAACCGCTGTCCATTACACAGATATACCTGTCTTTATCTCAATCCTATTTTTAACAGATGCTTTCAACCAGAGCGATTTCAGACACATGTGGTGAAGGAGGTGTTCCAGGCATGTAGCTTCAAGAGTGTCCATGGTAACGGTACTGGCTTCAGTACAGTCCCAGACCTACTAGGGATTGGGATTGTACTGAAGCCACTACCTTTGGGCTGGCAGTAGAGCACTTTCGCCACCACGCTATCCGCACCCCTGCGCCCATCTATGTAGTTATTTCAATAGCTGCCAAAAGAACGCCTGCAGATTTTCTTACTCAAGGAACCAGAAGCAGTCATGAAACACGTAAGGGCTGAGAATATACTAGGTACATGGGCTCCCTGACGACATTCCTGACCTTCTCTGCTCCATGCCTCCGGTAAATGAATTGATCTTGGGTAAGCTTTCTGCTAGCGATGCTATAGGATAAGAGCAAAGGGAAGATCAAATGTTTTTCCTTCTTTTTGTATCTGCAACATTATACAACCGGATTTGGTCCTGGTCAAGTACATATTTAATCATATACAGGCATTTGTTTGGATGGATGTGAGCAATTCTTTTGGCAAGAAAACTCCTCATTGTGGCACAGACATATTTCAACACAACAAATATGATAATGGGAACAATACTTTACCTTTTGGGGAACACCCTCCCCAATCCAGTGACTATTAATCATGCAGGAAAACACATTAATTTAGTAGGTTATTAAGTGAGCGGATATTTGGTGGAAATTTCCTTGCCTTTCCCTTCTCAAAAGCAACTCGACATAATGAGTGAGATCAAGGCTGCCATCAGTCATTCACTTGAGTTCTAGGACATCTGGAAATTGCTTATACTGTAAAATTTTTAATAGCATTAACCTTCATTTGCTTACATCATTTCTGTGGAATTTTGCTTTCGTCAGTTACTTCGCATTGCAGCTTAAATAAACACGACGACTCCGACAATTTGCCAGGCAAAACCTAAGGGTTCGATTTATTTTGCTGCTGTGTGAAACTCATTATATTATTTCACAGCTATACATTTCCCAAGAAGGTGCCATTCGCCCCACCTATTATTGAGACGCATTGTCCCGGTAATGATAAATGAGCCAATAAGGGGCTGACTGTTGCCAGGAAAGCCTACATGGGAACAGGTGCTGGAGGGAGCAGGAGCGAGGAGAGAAGGTCGGTAGGGACATTAATACACATTACAACTGCGACAAGCCATTTTAGATGCTAAGGCAAGCATTGGGCAAAAACAAATATTGATACACATGGCTTTGTTTTTACACTGTCGCACGTTGAATCATATTCACAGAGTACAACTGCATCGCTACTTCCATATTGCTGCCCAGGAGCATTTTCCTGTTTGAGTCACGCAAGAGAGAATGTGGCATAAGGATGATTGTTGGGCAATGAGAGGATGGCTATAGCAGGGTGTTATTTAGGGGTTATGCTGTCGGTGGGTTTTGCTATCGAGGGAAACAAACACCCAATGAAGATGTGCCTTGCTTAGTTTAAATTCAAACAATGTGCATATGGGAAATATGGTTATGCATGACAGAACTAAACTGAGGTGTGTACGTTGATTGTATTGCATTTACAATCAAAGTGAAAATGTTATTTCTAATGTGCACATTCAAGTATGAAATGCTCTATTTTTTATATATACTTCAAACATACTTGAACTGCAATTATAGTTCTCCTGCAGTCTAACCGTCAGCAAGAGGAGTTAATGGGAGGGAGAAAAGAGGCATGAAATTAGAAAGGCATAGCCTGATTACCGCATAAAAAAAATCATGAAGTTAAAAGAGGATCAATTAATTATGTTACTTAGAATGTAGAACGTACAATTCTTATAGCTTGTATTGATCAGTGTTTCCCCACTTCTTTTGTCTTGTGTACCTCAACAGACCAATCAGTATGGCTGAAGTTCCCCTTCATTGAGGCTCGTAATCTTAATCTGAACTCATATTATACCATTATCATTGAGCTTCATTATTCATATTGTAGCGGTGCAGGTGTTTAATATGGAACATGCCTAGGCATACCTGATATTCATGTGTTTTTTTGTAGGTATTAGTAAAACCTTAAAGGCCCACTATGCAGGATCGGCCATTTCTTCGCTGTTTTCTTGATTTGCGCACGCACTTTTCTCTACACAGCGCCCCCTACAGCTTCGTAGTAGATATTTTACAACACTGTAGTAACGACTCATTGACGACTCTTCCCCATGCACTTCTACGCTAGCCATGTGGATTTGTTTTCAAAGAAGCCGGCGAATGCGTGGAGCCATGTCCGAAGTAGTTGTTCATAAAGTGTAGACAAGGTTATACATTTTTTAAATGGTGTATTTTTATTGCAATAAACATAAATCCATCCTTTTTTATAGTTGACGGGGAGAATTTATATCCTAGATAATAATTGTTTTATCTTTGGTTGAACAGAACAATCAGTGTAAAGGCCAACATAGTGAGTGCAGAGTGTTGGCCAACATAATGCATAACGATAGCACCGACAGTCGCCTCTTGGGTCCCTTATCAGTCGATTGATCCATGATGAATTCAACAATTGCCTCGCAACTGGCTGTTTATATCTAGCTGGTGCCATGTTTGGGGGTGTGTCTGTGCCGTAAAGCATTTTCGAAACTACAATCTGACTACATTTCCAAAGCGCGATTGAATACTTCCGCTGCGTCACATCTGGATTGTGTCGGTCCATACAGAGCAAGTTGCATATTCGCTTTTTCCTTGGAGAAGCGACAAGGGGCAATGAAACACCCACCAAACGATCCAGAAATGGTTGTAGAACCATCAGAATAACTCTCAACCTGCATAATTAATGTAATTTTGGCTAAAAATGTTGCATAGTGGGCCTTTAAGTGGCCCCTGCAACTCACTCTCCTTCCAGCAACGGTATATGTACCCCCGTTTGGGGATGAACTATATAGATGTTCTCTTGAGATATCAGTCAACCGTCATGATGCTAAAGTGAATATTTTATCATATTTTATCTTTTTTTGTCTATGGAATAATTTCCTTTGATGGTACTCAGGCTCATCTTTTCATGATAACATTTGAAGGAAAGCTGATTTATCGGTTATAATAAACCTGTGGCATCCCATTGTAGCAGGGATGGTTGCCGTGAGCAACAGCCAAAGAATCTGAGCACACCACTTTATCTGAGTTCCAACAGGGTTGCCAGATCATCAATGGTCTATATTTTACTGCCAGCCAGGATTCAGACGTCTGGGAAATCTCCACATAGTGTACATAGCTCAATTAAGAGTTGCATGGGCTCACTCTTACTGAGCGAACGTGGATAGGGGTCTTCTGAGCAATGAGCTGTTGGAAGCTACTCCATCTGCTTGGAGCTGGAGAGCGAGGGGGGACGAGGAGGAGCTGTGGAGGGTAGGGACGGGGTGAAAAGGGCACGTTGACAGGGATAACGTACGGCACTGGTTGTGAGTGATAAAAAAACATGGATCAGTTCACTGCGTCTCCCTGCGTAGGGCTGTGAGTGGGAAAAGGTGTCTATGATAAATAGTAATTCTACATCGACCACTTGGAAAGATATGGGCGGCGGCTAGAATCATCCTCCAGGGCCTTGATTATAAAGAAGGGTGTTATTATATTCCTTCTTGGTTTCAGAACCACCCGTCAGGTTTCGACGGTCTATGCGTTCTCACTTAAGTGAAAGCGTTTGACAATTGAGGTTCCCTGAGGAGTGCCCACGACGCAAGAGCCAGTAGTTACAAAGCAGTTGAAGATAACGAGCTCCGGTGAAGCAGGGATCTTTAAAGTTCAACCATGTAAATTTCCACTGCATGTTATTTTTGGTTTGGTTAAAAGCAGTAAGTCAGGGCCTCACACTGACCCAGGGAATCATGCTCCCCCATTACATTTTGTCCATTCCCACCGATGGCTGGAAACTACAATGAGAGCTTGTGACTCTGACATACCTGACTTTTTACACGCCTTGTTTTGAATGTGATGCACATCTACAAAGACCCACCTAATTCTGTTCCATTGGAAGTGGAGAGTTCATTCATGGGAAAAACATGGTTTCCTTTGCAGGCTTGCTTTCAAGACGGATCTTACGCAGCTGTTGTCAACAGTGGTCATGCATGCATATTGGTGTATTCATATCACATATATGCATAGCTCATTGTATATAAGATGTCCACATGCAATTCTACATGTAGTTGCCGAAATTGTAGACTGCAGAAATTGTAACAGAGAAATACATAGATTAGTTTGTTTCCAACACAACAAGAGCTGAATGAATGGACTGGGGGCTGTGACAGGTGCCAAGCATTTTCATCCAGTCACCTCATTAGTCATCGATTGTTGTGCTATTTTACGCAAATGTTAAGCAATACGCATTACCCACTACAGAACACTGCACAGTGACACATACCTTTTGAGGGATAGTTGATTTGAAATGTATTTTAAGATCTGCATGAATGAATACACCCAAGTTTGTTTGTTCATAGGTGTACGTATGCTGAGAGGATCAGGATCACTGAAACGTATGTTTCATTGTTGGGATTAGTGCGTTATTTTTCTATTTGACTTGAGTTCCGTTCTGTTTTATACTTTAAAAAAAAAAACTGTTCATACATTGGTTGAATCACACAAGCGCTTCCCATTTGCCGATATAAAAGAGGAAACACTGTTTAAGACAAAGGAAGAGCAGGGTTTCTCGCGATTAGGTAGATCTTTAATCTTTTGCATTGGAGGAGTGAATGGCAATCAAATTAACATAATTATTCATTAATATGCAAATAAGACCAGATGTTCAACAAGCAACAGATGTGCTCTTCATGTTTCACAACAGCTCAATATGACAAACTACAACAGAGGAAGCTTCGCTAAATTCTTCTTTTCCAAAAGAGCAGCCTCCAAATGATCTCTATAAAAAAAAATGTACTTCACATTTAACTTCAGGACAACAAGCATATTGTTTGAAGGAAGTGACTGATTCTGGAGGCAGTCCAAAGAAATACACAAACGCATTGTTTTTTTTTGCTTACTGTCGTATTTCAACCTCACGAGCAGATCAAGCAAGTTCTTGCATTGTGCTGAAAAACTTTTTGGTAAATCATTTAGCAAACAGAAGTACTAAGCAGCAGTGTATAGTACTGTTGTTTGGAGTTAGGAGCTGTGGGACTATTCCACTCCACAGCCTTTGGTGACAAGCTTTCAAGGAATTAACTCTGGAATTGCGACCTAAAAATAATGCAGGATAAATTTGTTAAAATAACTATGTTCTACATTGAGACTAAACAAGTACAATGAATATTCCCAACATCATGGCATTAGCCTATCACCTATCGAGACAGCACCCACTAAGCTACAGCCATGGGGAGCAAACTGCAAACGAACAAACGCACAGAAAATAATGGTTATATTGTGTTTGCTGAGATTCTGTCTGGATCCTTATCCGAGAAAACAAACTAAAAACACAAAAAAACTAACAGACGCATAATCATGAGCCCAATCACTGATTCAGGCAACATTTCCAGCCCAATCTGCTCCTAGTCTTTTTATGAAAACCACCATTTTATTACAGCCATCCACTAATGCACACTCATTTGTATGCAATGAAAGATTTATTGTTCTTGCAAGTTGGCAGTAGACACACACACACACACACACACACACACACACACACACACACACACACACACACACACACACACACACACACACACACACAGACACTAGCAATTGCACAGATTTATAGCTTGGAGCTCATGTGTACTGTGTGTGTGTGTGTCTGGGTGTGGGCGTGTGTGTGTGTATTTGCTTCCAGCAGATGAAAAGACCCTCACAAACCCAACGTCTGGCATTCTGTTTGAACAAACGTTAATATGCATTGTGTAAGTTCTTGCCCGGGGGTGTGTTGTAGGGCATAACAAACACCATGACTTCATCTTCAGGTTCCCCCCCCCCCCCCCTCCCCCACACACCGACACCCCCACATCATCTGAGCATAATTTAATTCATAGGAGGATCTGAAATTACCGCTGAGACGGCCCTGTCTCCATTAGACGCGTTCTCCGGCTCTCCATCCAGCGCCGATTACCGTCGCTGCAGCGCGGCGTCTCGCTTCGTCAGCCGCAACTGTTGTGTCTGGAGGCACCCCTCTTTCCACTCTCTCCCTTCAACTAGTCACGTTTGTTTCTATCGGGGCCCTCGGTCTCGGTCGAGGGGCCTTGGTTTGGTGAGGGGGTGAGTGAGAGAGAGAGAGAGAGAGAGAGAGAGAGAGAGAGAGAGAGAGAGAGAGAGAGAGAGAGAGAGAGAGAGAGAGAGAGAGAGAGAGAGAGAGAGAGAGAGAGAGAGAGAGAGAGAGAGAGAGAGAGGGACGGACGGACGGACGGACGTCTGGTTAACTATACAGCAAGTATGCAGACGGAGTGGGGTGCTAACTTTGTCGGTAAACAATGTGATGAAAGGGATCCCTGTTGCACAGCAATCATTTGCATGTGATAAGGAAACAGGGAGGCGTGAGGCGATGCCTCACTCCCAATTCCCCAGGAGATTAACGGCCTAGTTCTATATTCTCCGCCCACCCAGCCAATATACACCTTATTGGGTTTAAAAATAGACCTCAGAATGACAAATTTGTGTTTTTATTTATTTTTCTTGGTCTAAATTGAAATTACGGAGGCCAAACATAATTTGGCTTAATCCCTGCGTGTCATGTCTCGGTTAATGTGGACACGCATAGACAGAGGTGATTCTCTCCCCCCCCGGCCCCCCCCCCCCCCGGCCCCCCCTCCACCAGCAACACCAGCACCCACCCACTCACCAACCCCATAGCGGTTGACGGGGCTGTGGTTCGCATCTCTAAGCGGATTATGACATTAATGTTATATCGCCGCTGCCGCCGTCTATCTCATTTCCCATTCTGTGCTTGTGTGTGGGTGTGTTAGAGGACACTGCTGAGGAGCAGCTGAGAGTCTGCCGCTGTGGACTGAGGGGCACATTAGTTTTGAAATGGAGGACAACCTACATTTTTTTCCCTTCCTTTTTCTTCTGAAGGACAAAGCCCGTGATTTTTGCGCACACACACACACACACACGCACACACACACACACACACACACACACACACACACACACACACACACACACCGACGCACGCACACGCCCGTACACGCCCACTCCCTCGCAGCAGAATAACAGACACACGAACACGCAATCACTGAACGTTTCAAGCACACAAGTGTACACTATTATGCACTGTGCGAAGGGGTCGTTTTGCCTCTTTCATCATGGTCAAGTGCATTTAGGGTCAGTGTGGCCTTGTTGCTGAATGCCCTTTCCGTTGAGTGGATGTTCTTAATCCCTTGTCCAAAACTATGGGAAATATTAAAACAGATTGTGTGGCTGCATTCGCTCCATCTTCATGATTGGACTGCCATTTCTGTTGTGGAAATCACTTGTTCTCACCATGCTAATTTCCAACCTGCCATTTGAGTGGCGGAAGTGACCTGGAACTATTGATTTTATGATTGAACTATAATTAAGTGATTACATTGTGAACTGCTTACTTAAAGTGGAACATTTAGCAGTGAATGTGAAAAACACTTCTTCTGAAGCTCTATGCCGCATTTTAAATGATTTATTTAGTCTTTAAATGGACTCTTACCTTTGTTGCATTTTTACACTTTTTTTGGATAAGGTTAAATTGGTATTAATAAGGTAATAACACTCTAATATGCAAGACAGACCCACCAGGAGTAAAAACAAACAATTATTTTACTCTCATAATATTTAGTGAAAACTTCAACCAATAAAATTCTTCGGACCGAATGACCTTATTGGCCGACAGACCTGTCTGTTTGCTGCATGGATATATAAGGTTTTCCGTCTGCTTCTTGTGGCGCATTCGGGCCCGCGTCATCAAGGCGCGTCCTCAACTAGAGGGTTTGTTTTGATTCCACGGCAGACAGTAGCGAGTAGCGACCGTAGCGACTGACGATGGCAGACCAAAGTGGTCCACGGCGTACTGAAACTGCACCATTCAGTCTGATTAGGGGACTCATCTCGGACTCAGACTCACAGAGTTACCCTCCTCTGGAGCCTCAGGAAGACCTCCAGACTGTTGGCCACCAACTGCACCATTCAGTCCGACAAGGGGACCCGATTCGGCCTCAGAAGCCAAGTGGTCCCGCTCCCCTGGATGATTCTCAGGACCTCCAGACCGTTGGCAACCAACCGCACCACTCAGTCCGATTAGGGGACCCGTTTCGGACTCAGACGCGACGTTGTCCCGCTACTCTGGAGCTCCAGGAAGACCTCAAGGCCGTTGGCAACCAACCGCCACACTCAGTCCGATTACGGTACCCATTTCGGACTCAGACGCGACGTTGTCCCGCTACTCTGGAGCTCCAGGAAGACCTCCAGACCGTTGGCAACCAACAGCCACACTCAGTCCGATTACGGGACCCATTTCGGACTCAGACGCGACGTTGTCCCACTACTCTGGAGCTCCAGGAAGACCTCCAGACCGTTGGCAACCAACAGCCACACTCAGTCCGATTACGGGACCCATTTCGGACTCAGACGCGACGTTGTCCCGCTAATCCTGAGCTCCAGGAAGACCTCCAGACCGTTGGCAAACAACCGCACTATTCAGTCAGATTAGGGGACCCATTTCGGCCTCAGACGCTACGTTGTCCCGCTACTCTGTTTGTAATGCTCATACACGTTTCTATATTATGACCCCTGGGAGTCTAAACATAACCCATGGGAGTCTAGAACTTTTGTACTGTAGCGACCCTGGGACAGTTAAATAGTTTGTATGTTATGTGTTACATTATATTTCGTTGTCCGTTATGCCAGTTGTTCTATGTGCATGTATTGTAATGTTCTTCTTGTCAATCAGCGTGGGGGCGAATCATTAGGTCAGCTGGGGGAGGGCCTTGGAAGAACAGGAGGGTGGGGGCCTGCACGCGAGTGAGACCGTGTTGGGGGTTGCCGGGGTAACCGGGGTTTGTTTTGTGTCGGTTTTCTGCCGTTGGTTACAATGTTACGGGTTTCAGTGACCTGGTTTTGGTTCATTAAAACTACCTTCAACTACTAATGACTCGACATCATTATGTCACCGGCGAGGTCGTTACAGTACTCGTTAAAAAATAAGGCTTAGTTTTGTACTTGTAAAAAATAACGCTTAGGGGGTGGGGCATTGGAGGAAGGCGGGATGATTTGAATGTGCTGTAATTCTCAAATGCAACAAAGGTGAGAGTCCCTTTAAGTAGCGGACGATTTCTAGTTAGCTCATAAGTTTGGTTCTCTTTAACTTGCAGTAAATCCAAATCCACACAATTTCTTCTGTGCAGTCGCTAATCAATTTATACGGTCCGCAGTCCATAGAGGAAGCAAAAATAGCAAAAGTCTACACTTATTTAAAGCTACTGTGTTTAAAGCAAGTACAATAATTAGTTTACTTTACCTTCTGGCTATAATTAAAGTTTCCCAGTGTGAAATGGCATCGGATTTTACCTCATATATAATCAACTGAATATCCTTCCCTTGCACATGGTTTCATTTACTTCATTTTTATATTGCATAACTCATACAGGCCACCAAGAAACACACCACTGGAACGTTTATACACCAAAACCCTTTGTGTGGGCGGATAAAAGTCCTGTCATTAACTGTACCGAACGTACAGAATATATTGTTACGTCTATTCCTAAAGATACGGCCACACTGAACGTGTTACCGTGCGTTCACACCAAACGCAACGGGGTGACAAGATCCCATACAAATTGAACGTTGACGCAAATTTCGTGTGATGACAGCCAATCAGCGTTCAACAGCGTGGCCACTGAGTGACATGTGTAACGTAACAGCCAATCAGTGTTCAACCGTCAAACTCAGTGCAGTGCGAATGCAGTCCGGGGTGAACTGCAGCATGGAGGAGAAAGTGATTGTTGCCGTTTGCGACTCCCGGAGCTCTATATATAATAGTATATAATGTAAGATAATTGTATACATAATATCACGGCTAAAAGCTCTGTGCGCCTCCGGATGGCCGTAGCGCGGGGAGCTCTCACAGGGATTGGGCTTCTTGGGGTTTGTTTACCGGCGTTGCTATGGTTTCCGGTATTGTGCGTTCCAACGGTTTATTAGGTAGGCCTATCTAATAAATCTCTGTCTATATCAATACTTCATTTACTGCCTCTTCCGTGGCCGTTACAATATTATGAAGACTGCGTCAGGTCCTCCGACGTCTCTCCCTCTTCCACAGAAGGTAAAGTCATGCAATGGTGGTTATCTTGTTGTGGAGCGACAAATTCGACAAAACTTGCACAGCGACAGATAATGATTTGTGGCGTGACAAAACTTCGGCGACAACGGGAACGGGCGACAAATGTCGCGTTTGGTGTGAACGCAGTTACACACAGAAGCAGAACAGAACATGGACGACCAAGTCATCTTTTCAGTGTGTGCTGAAATGATGAGGAGGTGGTGAAACTCACCCAGCTGTGAGCGCCTACGGAGGATGTCAAGCACTAGAGTTTAGATTCTCTGCATGAGCCCGAGCCCGGCCGGACCTGCGGGCCGGGTCGGGCTGATATTTCCCACCACTATCCTCGGGCCGGGTCGGGCCGGGCCTTTGATCGAGCGTTTGTGTTTTTTTTAATCATTGCTTTATTGGCCTCATCTGAGGAGAAATCTATGCCATAAACAGAAATATTATAGGCCTTTATTACATGGGCCTTCTCAATGCCGTGGAACGCTCCGTTCACTTGCATGGGTAGTACTCCGGTAACTTGTGAACCCCAGTGTCTTCGGTTGCTAAGCGACGTCAACGTCTTTGGCAGACTATTTCTCTACTAATCAACAATACGAATGCTGGTAATGAATAAATGAATAAAAATACATACCATGTGAAGTAATTTTTTCGTTTTGGCAAGTAGCCTTGTGATAAGTGGGATAGAGCGTCGCTGGTCATTATCGAAAATAAGCCCCTTCAGGGCGAAGCAAGCCACCACCGCTGGGCGGGCTCATCTAGCTGCGTAGGCTAGATGAGCCCGCTATTTTTTGTGACACACAATGATCAAGCGTCAGGTAAGGCGCGTTACGGGCGTAATCTAACGCGCGTAACACGTTCAGTGTGGCCGCACCTTAAGCGAGTCTGGTTCCTACCCTTCTTGAAAAGCCACTCAGCCTAGGATGCCAAGGAGGTCGACAAGGCCCGTCCCTGGCAATCACCTTGAATCTGCATTTAATTACGCTGTGTAGTTTCCAAATTGCTTCGACGGTAGCATCTGCTGACGCGCGTTTCCGTCTTTAGACGTGTCCTCGACAATTATACGTTGCGTCTCACTGCCCTCTGCTTAACGCAGAGGAGGAGAGGTGGCGGCGCTCCGCTGAGAAACACATTCTCTGTGTTGATTAGATGTTAGCATAACACCGCGCTGAGAGGGATGACGCGGGGGGGGGGGGGGCCTTGGGGGCCACTCAGTGCATCCATGCTGGAATAAGCCCTACTTGACCTCGCCTTCCTTGAGGCCCGAATGGGCTATCTTGAGAGTAGCTCCACTCACGGTTTTGTTTTTGGGTGCCATTTGGGTCTCAACATTCAACAGTAACTCAAATGAACCGCGCGTATCCGAGTGAGTGAGTGAGTGAGTGATGGATGGCATCATATGGAGTCTGCACATGCTCGAGATATAAGCTCATGGAAATCCATTTTCTTAAGCCTACCGTGCCACTCTGCTGCAGACTTCTGAAGGTAGAGATTTGATGAGATCTTCCATCAGAGATTTGATCCAATCCCCAGCTAAGTTTTGTTTGAGCAAGGTGGAATGGGTCAGATTTGGAGGGGCTTACACAATCTTCCAGGATGCTCCTTATTGGTGTGTGTTGCTGAAGTCTACTTTCCCACAAAAAAAAAATCGATTCAGTCACCTGCTGCTTAAAGTGTACCCAGTCTCGGCCATGTGTAGCACTGCTCCAATGACCCCTCAGTTTGATCTTAAACTCACCCCACACCCAGCGTGCTTCAATGACCAACCCTGCACCTTTGAGTCCAGCATGCACTTGGTTCCCACAAGACAAGTCCAAACGATGTCTGAAATTGGGATTAATGGTAACATGCTGCCTTTGATTTTACAAAGCTTTTCTTATTTCTAGGGTCTGTGTCAATTCTTTGTTGGCAGGGACCAAGACAGAGGACTCATTAATGATTGTTTTTCAGGACATTGCATCATAATTCAATAATCTTTTGAATATTTAATAGATAGCCAAGATCTCAACAGAGGAATGAGTTTGAACAGGTCTGTACATTCTCTTGGCAACATTTTATTTTCAAAGTACTGAGTCATTTATATGCATGTATCTTATTCCCTCTATATATTCCTTAATTAGGTTCAGTTTTTTATTTTATTTCACAGGACAATAACTTTGCCAATTAAAATAATTGTATACTTTCTAAATGGTCAAAATGGTGAAGATTTATTAAATCGTTTCTACGTTAACACTTAACCTTAATATAAATTGCTTTTCATTTCTCACACTTTCATTCTAGTATTACTGTGCTACAATTGAAAATAAGTTATAATTTAGTATGCAATTCAGGAAGAGTGTCAATGGAGGAGAAAAGGAGACATTTTGACACTGGGTACTTTCCTTGCTACGTTAATTGTAAAAACAAAGGTCCTTTAAGCTGAAAAATAATAATTGAGTGGATTGACAAAATGGGCCCATTTTAAATAAAGAGAGAATCAAATGAGCTTTCAGCCTTTCTGGTGCTGGCAGGATTAAGTTGGCCAATGCAGGATGACGAAGCTGTTGCTTAATGCATTAATCGGTGCTTGGTGAATTCAGAACCACGTAGGTCTTTGAGCTCAAGTGCATAATGTGTCTCTGAAATGGAACAACTGAAAACCAATCTTGAGTGAGGCCAGGGTTGTCTGAAACAGGGACTACCTCTTGTACTAGATGCTCTATAGCCCTGCTTTCCCTAGCTCTCTGTGAGGCCTCAGTGTCCAAATCCTGCAGTGAAAGTCGGCTTTACGGCATGCGTGAGCAACAGAAGCCGCTCCCAAAGAGAGAAAGTCAGGAGAAATTGAATAAAATAGAAACCAAAAGCTGGTCCTAATTCTTTGCTTTCTCTTTTTCCATCTTCATCAATCCAGCTATCCATCCATCTTTGTTTTCCCTCTCTTCTTATCGTGCTAATGCTAAGCTCCACTTCTTCGGATCTCTGCGTCTTTTCGCCTCAGAGCAAGGGATAGCGTCGCAGCTGCCTCAAGGCTCTGCCTGTTATTGTTGACGCAAGGCTCTTTGTGTAGATGGAAATGTCAAAAAACTCCTCTCTGTGTATGTTTGTGTGTGTGTGTTTTCACTCTCTTACCTAAGGCTGCCAATAAGGAGTGTTAGACTCACTGAGTGTTCAACAAATTCTCTCCAGCACATGCAGGAGTCATGAAGTACAGGAACATGACCACTATCCTCCATTCCACTTGGTACTGTTCTGACTAAACAGCTCACAACTTTTTAAATGGACCTTATTAGCCTAGCAGCCATCTCAGTTCCATTTGGGTTCTAACCGTAAACTGGGTGGGAGAACCGATTCCAAAAGTCTGCATTCACTTCTACTGCCCTGCTCAACAATGTAATTGTCTTAAACATAACAACTTTGTCTTTATACCTTTGAGCTACAAAAAGCACATTCAGTCAACTAAAATGAATGCATGCAGTTATGTGCTGTTTGATTAATATTTCTTACCACATACAGCTCTTATCTTGCTTATTAATCTATGATGGGAGTTTATTGCGATGTAGATCTCATCGGCTCCATTATTGCTACTTAGTAACGATGGCAGCCAAAGTAAGCTGCGTTCTCTTCGTTCTTCCTCAAAATGGGTCTTATTTAGCCTAATGAATGACAAAGCGCTGTGATCTCTCATGCTGAACATTCATTTATGTTTTCAGAGTTCTCTTGGAGTCACATCAACGTTGAATTATCTCAATGCTTTGTCATAGGGTTTTAAACCCGTTGTCTCCTTATTAACGCCTGCATAGTCACAGCACAATGTGAAAAACCTTCTCACCTTGATCATTCTTTAAAATGTATTTGTGTCCGTGTGGGTATGTGTGTGCGTGTACGTGCACGATCGTGTACAAGTTTGTGTGTAGAAGGACTAATGCACTTGTTTCAAATTTAAAATAAGAACAGAACCGTTCCAACAACGCTGCTCATTACTACGATTCCTTTGTTGAAGTAATGCACCAACTAGCATAGCAGTGCCTCTGGTAGTGAGCTCACATCTATTAGCTAGAAGGAACAAAGCGACATGAAAAAGCACAGGTGCTCATCTCAACAACAATTCTCAGACGCACTGCTCATGAGACTGGGGGCAAGGACCTACTCATAAGACCTGACGGCACGTTTCTCCACATTCACGGCAACCACGTCTTTCCAACTCCTACTAATTAAAGCAAAGAAGTTCCTGCATGTTAAAGTGCAAAAAAAGGTTAGCTAATTTTTTTTTTACTGAGTTGATTCAAATAGTGTCCAGATTAAGTATATATATTTTCTATAAATTATTAACGTTGTATGTGTCGATCTTATGTTTTAATTATCAGAATGTCACAACTTGTGTTACTTAGTCTAATCACTGAACCCGTTGCCTTTTCTTAACAGTATTCGACATCTCTACATTATCTTTGAAAGGGTTTCTTAGAATAACCAGTGTGTTGCTGTGCGAAGAATCTTGAAAATCAGACTCCCGGAAATCAGAAAAATCCTCCATCCGATGTGTTGGCCCAAGCACAGATTAATTTAAACGTTGACAAACAATATTAAACCAACCCAATGCTTTTCTTGATCGTGGCCAGCATTCAAATGTGCAATGGATTCATAGCAACCCGCAGAAAAAGTCAAGTCAAGCCTATATAGTGCAGCAAGCCACAGGCACCCCACAGTAACCATAAAGGACAACATTGAGTCACACACAATGCATCGTCTCACTCATTTCCAGCCTGGAACTCCTCTGAGTATTGGCTGCCCATGGCTGTTCTTTAAGGCTCTGCCGCCAAAGGGCCACAGCGAATACATGCTGGCTTTTTTTCAAATGAAGCCAACCACGCATGTCTCGGTGCCGATATGTTTATATGATATTTATGGGATTGTAAGAAGAAAGAAGGAACATAGGATACAGAGCACCCTGCTGTGGATTCTTCTTTATAGTCAGGGAACTAGGTCAGAGGAATGAACAATCCCATGCCTCCTTGGTGCGGGGGGGTTCTCCTTGAGAATGAATTGGAACTGAGGAGTATGAGAGGGGGGCTCATGTGCGTTTCAAATAAAGTAGGTACTACTCCTTGGAGCTGCCGCTGGTTCACTCCTTCATTATTCTGTTCGGCGTGATTTTGAATTGCACCGGAGAAACCGAGGCTCAACCCTGTGGCGACATTACGCGTGTTTTACATCCTATTGCATGTCACTCGCCCCGTCGTCAATCTGACAACGCCCAAATGCCCCATGTGGAGAGCGAGGTGGACCGTGTGTGTGTGTGTGTGTGTGTGTGTGTGTGTGTGTGTGTGTGTGTGTGTGTGTGTGTGTGTGTGTGTGTGTGTGTGTGTGTGTGTGTGTGTGTGTGTGTGCGTGCGTTCGAAGGTCTTATTAACCCGGGGCCGGTTAAACAGCCCCCCTTAATCGACCCTTAGATTAACACAGAGAGCCTTATCGATATTTAAACATAGGAAGAAGAAGGAGACGTTGATGTCCGCTGCCCTTCTGTTCCAAACAGGGCTCAGTTTCAGCCTTGTTTTGTTCAGTCACATGTAGGTCAACACAGGGTAAACGCTACAAGAAATGTGTTCTGTGAGAAACACAGGTCAGCGCAGCCGTAAGAGCGTTTGTCCTAATAACAGCACTTGTCATACAAAGATCAAGTGTGATACAAAAACATATGTAGAATACAAATCTGAATGGGATGAATAAATATAACACAATAGAAATATATGAAAATTAGGTTTTATGTTTTTTTTTATGTACAGAAGCATTACACATTAGGTATGTATCAGGCATCGTGGTTGGCAGCCGGTGAGCAGATATGCAATGTGGAGTATTTAGGTGAACGAGTTCATGCTGAAGGGGATTCGTTCTTATTGTGTATCTCTCTACGTTGTTGTTCCAATGACTGTTCTTGTAGACCAGTATGACTGGACCAGTACGACCAGCTCAAGGCACAGGGGGGAGAACTGGTGGATGAATGGAACAAGTGTATGAAAGAAAGGAACAGAATGTGCTGCTCCGGCCTGTGGGACGAGTGAGATCCTCGGACTGGGATGATGATGTGAACAAAACGGCATGTCATGGGGGTGGTGTTGCTGCTCCTGTGTGGAATGAGATAAAGAGTCGATAAATCACAGCATTGTTTAACTGAATGGACATTCGGGTTTTACAGCAAGGCGCAATATACTACAATGAGGAAATGTTGGTTCAAATATAGGTACAAACTTTCACATTTGTTCTTTTCAGTACGTTTTCTAAGCTTTCACGTTCACTTTTTCATAGTTTTGTCTTCCGTGAATCAATTGAGACGCGCATTCCAGTCTGAACCATTGAGGGACAGACTTTAAGGAATGTCTTTTATAATGGGAAGCAGATTTTTTCTGCTGACATCATACATCCTCCATGAGGTGTGCCCCATATTCAGCCCTTATGATAATTTCAATGCATTCCATTAACCCTATAGCCTCCTTGAAGGTGACACACACAATAGAAACAATGTCAGGAATAATTGAGTATTTAATTGTATTATGCATTTTCAATTTATGAATGTGTGAAGACAAGAATTCTTGGTTTCGTTTCACACATGGAGTTTTCTTTATGAACTTAGTTCCTTTTCAGTGCTTTTTAACAAGTTCTTCTCCAATTCTTCTAATGATAAAAATTCTTCTCTAAAAAGTAGCCAGAAAGTAACTGTTGAATTTGTATTCTGAAATATATTCGTAGGTTAGAATTGAGTAGGAATTGGTCTAAAATCATCAGAGGTCAAATTGGACGGCTCTGTTGACCCATGTTGATAGAATATGCGTTCTAGTTTGGTCTACTTCCAAGTATACAACAGATGGTTCTCTTTATGTGAGAACGTGATCCGAACCACCGACAGGAGGCAGACCCAAAAACTGCGTCTCGTAGCAGCGAAACTTCCTATAAGATGCATCAGCATATTATTTATTATACAACGGGGGGCCTAAATCCAGCGATCTGATTGGTTCCCAACTGTTGTATAATGAGCGTATACATAACTGCTATGACGCCCGATCATTTTGTGAAAGTTTGCATATCACTCCGTGCCTGGAAGTAGAAACAGTTACAAAGTAAAACATATGTTGGATGATGGAGAGCGTGTAAATGTTGTTACTCGGGAGTGAGCAAGGCGATGGAGAGACTAACGAAAGCTTAGGCACACGGCGAGTGAACTGCTCCATAGGATAAATTGCCGGCGAACCGCTCTATCGGAGCCTTCTCTCGGAGGGACGCTAAAGTGTGTTGCATAGCGACCGTCGATGCATAGCGGCAGCCAGGAGGGACTACTTTTTTGTATTCTTTAATTAAACGGCTATTTTGACTTTCTTGGTTTCTTTTTAAATGTAGTGTGTCTATGACTTTCGTTTCGCCATAATAGTAACCGTTGTATAAAAGCAATAGATCACTTCAGTCAGTGGCATTTGCTCATTATACCACTGTGAAGGGGGTCATACAGTGGTATAATGAGCACATACCACAGCCTGGCGTGATCTATTGCTTAAATATACAATGTCTTGGCTCGCATTCCAACTGAATGTGCTGCTCATAGTGTGCACATTGGTATTCGCCATCTAGGGAATCAGGACCACTGTACTTTTACATCCACACAGCTCATGAGTCATTTCATTCTAGTTGCCACTTTGTTGTTGTATTTTTTATTGCAAGAGCGATTCGATATAGGTTTCCGTGTTGAACTAGTATACAGTTGTATACTAGTATGTAATTCCCAACCAACTTTTCTAACTAACTACGACATAGTTTGCTTGGGGTTGCATGATGTTTGTTCACACATATTGGAACTCCTTTAAATAAAGCAGTGTGAACACAAACCAAGCAGGGTGTCAGTGCCACAAAAGAGCCACTATTAACAACACAATCAACCAAGCGTAAGATGTGGAACCACAATAAGAAGTGAGGAAAACCTTTTTATGGGGGGCTAAAAAACAACAAAAAAAAACATTATAATCTTTGATAATAATAATAGATGGTTTTTTTTACAGCGCTTTTCTTGGTACTCAAAGACTCTTTACAAAAAGGAATGATACTGCCATCATTGTTGCTTTTTCTGAAAGGTGTCTCCGTGACGGTTCGAGCCATTATTTTACATAACAAGCCTTTGCACAATTTAAACCAAGCCTGATTGAGATTATGAGCAGTGCAAGCGCACACCGCGGTATAGACTGTTTTTAAGTTGTGTTGTGCTCCAAAAAAATAAAAAATAATTTTCCAGCGTGTTCTGCCTGTAATTATACAGACAAATAACAATGTTGGCATTAGAGGACTTTGTGCGTAGTGGAGGAACATAATAAGCAGAAGCAATAAGCAAAGTGACCATGTCTCGATGGCCCTTTCTCCCCAATGAACACGACTTGACCTCAGAGAACATAAGAGCTCAAATTATCCTTAATTGGACGAGGTGTGATATCACCCCAAAGGGATAGATAAATGCAATGCATTGTTATTATTATTATGAACATAATTATTATTTTAAATACATTTTCTTTATGCTCTTTTTATTAAGGTCTTATCCTTTTATCCTCATATTACACCAATTCTTAAATCGTTACATTGGCTTCCGGTAGGTCAGAGAATTGATTTTAAAATCATGTTTTAAAATCCCTACATGGGGATTTAGGCCCAAAATATTTAACTGATATGCTTCCACTACATAAGCCTTCTAGACCACTAAGATCCTCTGAGACCAATCTGTTAATTATCCCCAGAGTAAACACGAAACATGGGAAAGCAGGATTTAGTTACTATGCAACAAATAGCTGGAATAAACTCCCTGAGGATTTAAGACTTGCCCCAACTCTGAGCACCTTTAAAACAAGACTGAAGACTTTTATGTTTGCTTTAGCTTTCTGCTAAATCTCAAATACATTGCACTTTCTAAAAAGCTTTTTTTTTAACTTTGCCTTTATTTTCTATTTTAATACTAAAATGCCTTTTTAACTTTCTATTTTACTCATTTCTTTGCATACGTTTTCTTTTACTTATCTATTATTTTATTTTATTGTATGACAATGTTTATATGTGAAGCACTTTGAGTCTGCCTTGTGTATGAAAAGTGCTATATAAATAAAGTTGCCTCGCCTTGCCTTGCCTTTTATCCTCACATTTTATCAAACACTAATACAATCCAGCCCGGGCCGTCGCCCTTTTGAACTGTGCTACACCTTTATAAAACCGCACTGTGGGAGCCCCAATCAATGTGTTTGGTCGATACCGGTGGATGTGCACATCTGCTCTCGTTAAAAGCATTAACTCACTTTCCAAAGAGTCAGCCGGCGCTGACTGACCCGACTCTTAAGGAAGTCGTTCAATACATGCCTTGCCATTCATCGCCCGTGCCGGCTCCTTCAGTAGTTTCCAGTGAGAAGGTTTTGCTCATTATAAGGGCTCTGGCAGACTCTTTATGTTCTCGGTTCGCTAGTGTACATTTATATGTGGGGTATTTATCAGATCTAAAAAACGTGATAAATTAAGGCCTTAAGTTCCGTTTCTGCGTACGTGGGTCCCCCCAGGCTTCAAAATGCACTCTTCATTAATCTGTCTTATGGCATTTAATATAATGTCACACACTTTTTTTCCTCCGGGCTACTAGCAACTGGGATAACGAGTTGCCTTAAGAGGCCTGCTCTTTCAACGCTGTTATTGAACACACACGTTACATTGCACACGGGAGAAGTGGCGTGTACATCACCACCAACCACAACGACAACAAACCAACACCATCCCTTGCGACAAACCCAAACAAACCGAGTGATCAAATACGAGAAGCAAACGGAAGCCCCCGGCGCAGACACACAGACGGCACTCTGCTATGACTGATGGCGGGTGGGGTGGGCCGCGGTGGGTGGTGGGTGGCGGCGGCGGCGGCGGGGGTGGTGGTGGTGAGATGGGGATTAGCAGAAGTGGCCAGATGGCGCAGGGAGGGAGTTGAGAGGGAGCCCTGGGCAGCCGGAGCAGGGAGGCGCTCGTAGCAGATGGGCGAATGAGAGGGCTCATAAAACCATATTATCACTGGTGATATCATTGTCATGATCGTACCAACCCCATGCCGCCGATGAAGCTTATTACAGCGAGCGTTAGCAACTGTTAGCGAAGTGCCTTGGACCCGCTCCGATGGCGGAGGGCCCAGGCGACTGTGTTGGAACGAGAGGGGCTTCTACTAGTTTGATCCCGATCGGGGGATTTGCGCTTGTTTGGGTTGTGAGCGAGTATGTTTATAGGGGGGAATACTATTTTAAGTGTTTTAAGCGTATTACAGGGCTCTGAGATTGGGTGGGTTTGGGGGCGGAGCAACAATAAAAGAGCAAAGCGTGGCCACCCTTCAACCCACACAATCATTATTGAACCTTGAAAAAGACTTTCCAGACATTTTGCACATTGTTCATAATGATTAGAACAAATGTCTGATTAGACATTTGCCTCCTCCACTGTCACCTCCCCTGTCTCCTCCACCGTCTCCTCCACCGTCTCCTCCACCGTCTCCTCCACCGTCTCCTCCACCGTCTCCTCCACCGTCTCCTCCCCTGTCTCCTCCACCGTCTCCTCCACCGTCTCCTCCACCGTCTCCTCCACCGTCTCCTCCCCCGTCTCCTCCCCCGTCTCCTCCCCTGTCACCTCCACCCCCTCCTCCACCCCCTCCTCCACCCCCTCCTCCCCTGTCTCCTCCACTGTCTCCTCCACCGTCTCCTCCACCGTCTCCTCCACCGTCTCCTCCACCGTCTCCTCCACCGTCTCCTCCACCGTCCCCTCCCCTGTCTCCTCCACCGTCCCCTCCCCTGTCTCCTCCACCGTCTCCTCCACCGTCCCCTCCCCTGTCTCCTCCACTGTCTCCTTCACTGTCGTCTCTACTGTCCCCTCCACTGCCTCCTCCACTGTCTCCTCCACTGTCTCCTCCACTGTTTCCTCCACTGTTTCCTCCACCGTCTCCTCCACCGTCTCCTCCACCGTCTCCTCCACCGTCTCCTCCACTGCCTCCTCCACTGTCTCCTCCACTGTCTCCTTCACTGTCGTCTCCACTGTCTCCTCCACTGTCTCCTCCACTGTCTCCTCCACTGCCTCCTTCACTGTCGTCTCTACTGTCTCCTCCACCGTCTCCTCCACTGTCTCCTCCACTGTCCCCTCTGACCTAGCATTGGCAACTTCTTTTGAAGTGGGCTGTCCCTTTGCTGGCCAGAATAAGAACAGATTTTTATGCTTCTTCCCACACAATGCAATGTTTGTATAGTAATTGGAACATGAAATTAGCACTTTATTCAACATTGAATAAAGCAATTTGTCCTTTTTGAAAGACAAATTAAAGAAAGTTCAGAATTATGTGCGTGGTCTTTTCCCTCCAACTTCTGAAAAACATTAGGTCGTCCCCCCGCACCTAAACTATTTCTAAACGTATGTCATTTAAAATATATACTAAATAGAAGCTGATTCACCCATAATTCACACATAACAATTTTTAAAGGTCTTCATGCCCCCCTTATTTATCCTGCTCTGAACCGTTGCATAAGAGATTGGCGCGTTATACCTCTATGCCTATTTTCAGAGAATGAATTGTGTGGCATTTGTGGAAGTCTGGCTCTGTAAAATAGCTAAATCTATAAATGTATAGTGATGACCTAAAAGTGAATCATTCAAACATCTTTCAAGCTACTTTAATATCTATGTGTCTGTAACAGCAGGTCATTAAGTATGCGTGGGTGATATTATTGATGTCCCCTCCAGAAAATACTATTTGAAATATCCACGTTTGTGGTTGTTCAGCGCCCTTGGGTCTTGCTAAAGAACGTGCCAGTACGCTCTGCCTCACAACATGGAAGCAAAGTGTGCAGTGAAGGGCTGACACCAGCTACTGCAAACCCCCTTGATTCTGTAAATCCGCCTTTCGTTTTTGTTAGTTATTCTAGAATAACATACATTTGAAATGATCAGAAATGAGGTGGTACCCTAATACCACTGTTCCCTTCTGCTTCAGTTGATAGACGCCATTCAGCTCACGGTGATTCCAGCTTCGACTGCACTCCAAAGGGATTGTTGCGCGTTGGAGTTCACATCATGTGGAAAGATCTCCTGTAATCACAGGAACTGTGACAGGAACAATTTTGTATTTTTAATTAATGGTTTAACCAAATGAACGACTGGGTTAAACCAGTATTCAACACTGAGTATTTGAAAACCAGATGTTTAATAGGGTGTTTCCATGGAGCTGCCTCTTAAATGACTCCCTGATTGCTGCGTGTTGCTTATCTCTGTGTTGATTGGACAGCTGGTCAAGTTCACAGCCGGGAGCCATGAAGGCGTTCAAGCAAGATTTTGATATTGGAAGCAAAACGTCTTTGACTTTCATCAGTGATCAAACCTGTGTGCCCTTTATTGGTTTAGTGTAGGGCTAATATTGTGAATGTGAGTATTTCCCTGGGTGGAACAACTTCATTTGCCTATTAGTTGCAAATAGGGGATTGGTACTACACCAATGGTAATCCAGTCCGATCGCCAGAAAACAAATCAAATCACTTAAAACCCCAGCCAGTCCGATCGCTTGAAAACCCCAGCAGGTCTGATCGCTCGAAAACCCCAGTCAATCAGAACGCCCAAAACCCGCCGCCATTCAGATTGCTGGAAAACCGCAGCCAAACCGATCGCTCAGTAACCCCAGCCAATCAGGTCGCAAAAAAAAACCTGCTGTTAAATAAATGATCAATGTCAATAATTTCATGTTCTAAATAAATAGATAATGTATCAAAGAGCCAGTGAGCCCACTGTTTCAGATGGTATTCGAAGAGAGATTTAGGAAAAAGGGGGGCATGTTAACGACCCACGGCAACTTTATGTGCCAACTTTTAGTGCCGTCGTGTCTTTTATGAGCATTATAATAAGCGATGTTGTATATGAAATTCGCCACACACCTTAGCTTTATACTATAGGTGTCCGGGAAGCCTAACCCTTACTCAGAAGCGGACATTAAATTCATTGTTGCTCAGATGTTGCTTCACCATCCACACACACTACGGCGTTAAAAAATAAGTGTCTGAAAAGCCCTACTCTCTTGCGGGCATCGCAGTGAACCGCTGCAAAGACAGAGCCCCTTGGTCGAAAAGAAAGACACCTGCGTTCGCAATAGAGTAGAATGTTTTGGGGAGAATGGCAAACACATTGGATTTCAGCAGTTTTTTCTCTAAATTGGGGACTTATTTAAGTAACAGTTATAAAATTGCATAAATTACTATGTTGACCATCATGTGACAAATGACTACGTTCAAATGAAATAAAAGTGGTTTTCACTGTGTTCACTGGCTCTTTAAATGTAAGGCTAAAAAGGTTGACTTTGATGTTCAACTGTTTTGTTACATACAGAAAGAATATTTTAATGTCTTACTAACAGGTGCAAATATGTTTTTAATTCGGAATTGATGTTCTCTGTCAAGCAAGTCGGCGAGAGTTTATGGGGACATTTTTAGGGAAAAAATGTAATACAAATAATAATAATATTTTGATTAGAAAGACATTAAAAGACCCGCTGCTGCGAGAGAAGATATAATTCCCTCTTCAATCACAGACTTATTTCCAAAAGCTCACAAATGTCGTTCAGTTTGACAACTAAAGCCCATGCATACTTAATCAATCGTAGCCTATACTTTTCAGTCATCAATGATTGGGATATATGTAAGGAGTTCTGCACACATTGATGTTTCATCATGGGGACAAATAAATTGAGGCAAAACAACAATTTAGGTTTCAAAAAGATGAATACAGGCTTACTGACTTTTTTTGAGTGAAGCTGTCAACAACTTTGACGCGAATCGTATGATTATATTCCAGGATATATTATTGAAAGGTTTTGCTCAATAGCGAGAGAGCACGTCATTTGAGTGACAAGTAGAAGGCTTGGCGGGAGAGTGCGTGAAGAGGGTAATTTGCGTGAGTCTCACGCTCAATGCATGAGAGAGGGCAGCTCTGATGTATAGCTCGATGTGTGCCATGTATCATGTTTGACAGGAACTGGTCAGAACCTGAACAACTAGACTTGTCCGTTGTCCATTTAGGTTTAGAGGTTAACATACTACTCGTAGTGATGAAGGCTATTTATACTCAAATTGCATAAGAGCAAGCTTTATACACTCACGACCAAATTAGCTCAAGGCTGTTAGAATGGAGAGACCAATACAAATTGACATAGCTGTAATGAAATGACTGCTGTGTTCTTGATGTGCGAGTGCGCATTCTTAAGTGAATGAATTAAAGACCTTAAGATCCCAACCAAGCAGAGTGTAAAATGTATTAAAAACAAGGAGGGTGAAGGAGATGTCCAAGCATTAAGTGTAATGAATAATTTAATAGGTTATTGAAAATTCAACATCATCCGAGTTGCCTTGGGGTCATATCCCGGTTGCAATGGGTGTGTCCCTTCAAAGAGGCAATTGAGTAAGCATTCATATCTGAACAAAGTAAATTATTACCCAACTTTGTTTTCATTTTTTTCAATGTTTAATGCATGGCATAGCCCTCGACTTGTATTAAACGGTACAATTTTAGTAAATGTCGATTATAGAATCCAAACAAACATTGGCTTTCATCAAGACATGCTTTGAACGGTGGAAACAGATGCAGCCCTCTAGGGCAAAGCTATGGTAGCCCGGCTTTTGTAAATGTTTAAAAAACCACATCAAGGAAATAACTCGGAGAAGGCACAAGCAATGGCAAACGATTTGTCCTGTGTTTGTTTGTGTAAATAAACATTTATTGTCATCCGCATTGAATACAGCTTTGAAAAGATTGTAGTGTGTAATGCATTTCTAAATTAAATTCAAACCATTAATTATGAATGTAAAATCATTCACCACGACGATGATAAAACTTGAGGATTGTTCATTTGCTATTCTACCTCCAGCACGTCCTTTATCAGGCTGGCTACTGGCAAATACAATACAAGATAATTACTCGGTCAGAATATAATGACTGAAAAGTCATTATTGGAAAAATAACCATGTTTAATTATCCTTTGATTTTGTCCCATGTTTATTACATAGTAATAACAACAAAAAAAAGTACACTCATCAATGAACCACAGAGCAGGTCAAATCGTTTTAATTGGTAAATTAAAAAGCACTTCATTTGGTAAGGTATTTTCTTTTTTTACTATTCATTCATTTGTGCATGGTGTCAACTGTGACTTTCAAGAATAACCGCACAGTTAAGGCAAAAAGCGTAGAACGTTGGAAATCAAGGTTTCCTCAACATTGATCCTATTTGCTGAGCATTGCTCTCTTCTGCAGAGTCATTGCACATAACCTCAACATTGAGAGAAAAAACTAAAATTAAGGTTTATTCTCTGTTGCACCTGCTTAGAGCCGAAGTGGCAGGCCTTATTTCTTTCCTTCAGGACTGCTTTACACTCACCCATATCGGTTTTGATGACCCCAATTCAACATCGTTCCACCCACGTCAGCAGTTACCTTTCGGATATATTTGATGTTTTTGAATTAAGTGCCACAGGAAGTGTCTCGGAGGAGTTTAGAGAAATATCCTTGTGTATTTTAGTTTAGCTGCCGCTCCTGACAACCTTTAAAATCCGATGCGGCATAAAGTGAGAGGAAATATAAATAGGAAGTGAATGCTTTTCGGTTGTTGATGATGACCTTAAGACAGTTAACTGCAGAAAGTTGTCACTGTGACTTTTTTTTGCTGGGTTGATATTTTTTTAAAATTAGCTAGTTTGCCATTATTTATTCCAAGTGAACAAACAATCAACACTGTTTTAATTCAGCTTGTAGATCGCCCCCAGAGATAATATTGTCTGCACGCCTATTCCTTGATGCTACAGCACTGAGGGAAAGGTAGATGTATTAATGCCATGCCCTACATAGATAAGGAATTTAGATGCAATTTTAGACAAGAAAATATCAGAATATTAATGTGTTTGTGTCCGAGTCAAATCAGAAATGTCAAGTTGCTTCTACGACGCATCCGTGCCCGGGCTGACCTTCCCTCCCTTTGTCGACTGCTCAATTATATGCTTGAGGTGACAGAAAAGCTAGTTCGGCATATGAATGTTAAATAGTCTCTATCTATATACACATATATATGTATATATATATATATATCATTGATAAATATTCTGCCCATCTTGTAGCAATTCCATGAACTGATAGCACTTCCATTAACCAAATTCATTTGTCAACACTAGCTTTTACATATTTAACATCTGGCATAAGAAGCAATATATTAACATCAGGTATACACGGTATGATCAGTAGCCCATTCTTTGTTGAATTAGCTCTGATTAGTCCACAACTAGAACATTAACAGGGCTGCCAGAAAAAGTAAAACCCTGGGGAATAGTAACTCCCCAGGTTAGATGCCCAGTGTGTATTTGTTTAAGGGTGGGCATTCCAGGACAAGATATGACAGGACACTTATTTCACTGCGGCTTCGCAAATGGATATCGGGGAAGGAAACACTGGACATGTTGATTGACCGATGATATCAGTGCCATTGCTATGGGCCAACCAACGGGCCAATTTGCTCTACCCCCTGGGGGGGGGTAGTGGATTTGCAATGCTGCAGAAGACAGATTACCGCAACGGGCCAACTCATAATTTTCTACCCCGGGGGGGCTCTATTCCTTTCTCAGGGTTTGTTGTTGAATTGCTGTTGCTAAACAGCAAGGCTTATTTAGCGATAGGCCAGGAGGTTATGCTGCCCTGGGGCGCTAGGTAAGCTGCTATAAATCGATTTGGTCAACCTGGCTGTTTCACGTGTTCCGCCCTCTGTTTTTTGCCTCAATTGAAATTTCTTAAGTGTTGGCGAGAGTCTTATTCTAATTAAAACACTTCCACCCAGGACATGGATAGACCAAAACGTGACAGAGGGTGTGCAGCATCTTTTTGGTGGGGCACAGCCTTGTAGTAAACCGTTTATGTTGAGATGTAAATGATGAGCGATTGCACTTTGTGGAACACCAAGTATGGTCAGTAGGTAGCTATAGGATGCATGTATTTTGGAGGGCTAATGCTACCTTCAATCACTGTGGCATTGTAAGGTAAATATACTTATGTATTGGATGAGGTTTTGCTATTTACATTAAGCATTAAGCAGCAGCTCATTTTTACTCTTGGGATTTCAGTGGATACAAATATACAAACTAAGCCTAAGGGAAGAGCCAATAAAATATTTTAAAAGACCAAAATGAACCAAAGTTAAAAGGATACTTTGATACAATAAAACAAGTTCATTTGAATTAAAGTTGCACACTCCCCCTGGGTCTGTGGGGCATACAACTTCTTAGATGAAAGTGAAACTGTAGCTTGTCTCTAACTGGTAAGGGTGGACCGGTCAATGTGGGTGCTCCTATCATGGTGTGTAGTTCAGGGTTCAACCGTCCATATGTCCATCGTTAACTATGATAGCATTTGCATGAACCTGAAGTAAATATTACGGGGAAGCAGCCGCATCATAGAGGACAGGGTCGTTTTAGCTACATAGTAACAGGCTGCCACTTTATACTTAATGCAAGAAACAACTGAACACAATTATTAACCACGAGGAACTCATTACACGAACACATTTGTTTTAACTGCACTCAGTGCTCAGCTCAATTTTAATTATTACTAGGATAAGCCAGTGCTTGAGGAGGCGGAACAGCGGTATATAAAATGGCACATATGCTATATATATATATGTAAACACGTTTACCTGTAGCCTACATATTTAAATAGCAACCCATTGTTTCATCCTACCAAGCCCATCATCATTTTCTGTGCATTAGCTTTTTACATTGTATATGTTTATGTAAGAGCTGCATTCTTCTTAAGGGGTAAATGTTTAGTGCTATAACCTGGCCTGTGTCTAAACATCCTGTTTTTCATGCACAATACATGGCTTGCTTCTATAGTGAGCACGCAATACTGTTTCACTTTACCCATTTTGTGTGACATTCATTCTAAATCCAAAAGACAGGCAATAATGTTCAACTATTGGCAAATGTTGAAACGCTATATCATCATGACTATATTGTTTCAGGGCACTCTTTTCGTTATTGATTGCTGGATGTTGGGGTGTTGCATAACAATATGGCACCTTTGCAGTTTGGATAACATATTGGAGTAGCACAGCTAAATGGACGAGTGTTTACTTACTGCAAATTAATCCATGTACCCTATTTTATTCTTTATGAAATATATATTTAGAAATCATACAATAAATAAATAAAACCGCTATGGTTCCCCTAGTTTTAGCTTGCTGTTGTAGTAACTGAATATACTGGATCCTAACCTGGTTGTCAATGTAGGCGACGATGTCCCTAATATTGTATTCTTCCTTGGGGTGAGGGGATTTACACTAACGACTTGACAAACCTAATGGAATCCAAGACTGAAAATGACACTAAGATATTGAAACCCCACTGCCATCAGAACCGAATATGAAGTTGAATACCCTCGTTTCTTATATTGTAAAGCGTCACACATGAATACAGAAGGAGAAGTGGCCTCCAGTCAGAGGCTGGCTCCGGGCTTAACACAGTCCACCAGAGATGGGCTTGTTGAAACGGGAAAGGAGAAAAAAATGACCCTTTCTTGTCTTATCAATACAAACGAAGGAGATCGATTCAAAACCCATTAGTTCGTTTTAGGATCTTATTGGGAGTATAAATAGTAATAATATATATTTTTAAATTTTTCTAAATTTGTCAATATGTGCCTATATCACGTTGCAGTCTATTACTCAGTGCAATGTTCAAAGCTTAGCTGCGCTGATGGCTGCCCAATGATTAGGTGGTGTACAAAGAGATGGCCAAGGAGATGGAATTTAAGCACCATGAGTTATTTCCCCAGGTGAAAGCATGTTGCTAATAGAAAAATAGGCCAATGCATTGCGAGTTGAACCCAATCAATTGTAGAAAAACCATCAGCATTCGTCAATCACCCTTAATTACTAAATATTTCCTGTCATCTGCATTATCACTCTAGAATGAGTCAACTTCATTGTCAACCAGTTTGACGAATGTCTTTGACCAAATTATAATTTATAATAAAGGCGCTGCAATGTTAGCTGCTGTGTGCAAGTCTCTTCTTTAGATTTGACCCACAATTTCACTATTCAAAGAGACTCTTGTCATGCGAATATATATTATCTGTGGTCGTCCCTAAAAAAACAGTATGTGAAAGTTACTTCAACTCAATCAGACTACTCTTTTGGACTCCCGACAGTTTAGTGACACAATAAATGGAGAGGTTTGCAGAGGTCATCCATTACAATGATGAGCAAGTGCGGTGGATGTCAAGTTCGGTGCAACCTTGTTAGGTTGGTTTAATTGCAAAGACGAGGTCCTATTTAGCTGTTCAGCAGGAGAGTAAAGGCTCACATTTGGCAGACTGTCAATCGACTGAAACTACTTGACACAAAGTCTAAAGCTCTCAGTATATTAGGGCACAAATTGTCATCAGCCACACCTTGCGGAATTAGCTTTTAATTTGTGATAAGCAATTACCCATTGCGCTATTAGTGTATAATTGCATTTCATTCCGGTCCCTAAGGGAAACTTTATTGAATAGCGTAAACATTTCCTTAAATTTCCTACATTTGTTTGCTGGTTTTTAATAGAATTGGTAATGCAGTTTAGAGCCACGCTGTGTTGCATCCTTATTCTAGTTATATTTCCCTATGCAACCATACTAAACTGAAGTCAAGCAGCACTCAGATCAGTCATGATGGGTCTGGCTGATATGGTTCCATCCGGACTGGCTACCTGAGACTGCATATTATACTGAAGCTAAGTGCAGCAGTATAGAAACTCTTGACTTTACTACAGTTTGTTTTGTCCTTCACCATTGATACGTTATGAGATAATAGAATGGAGCGTTCCATAAAGGAAGACCACTCAATCAAAAGGAGACATTAAATGATTTATTCTGTCAATAAATCACAACAAAACATAAAATATTTAAAGATAGATGGCATATTAGATTGACAGAGAACTACACAAGAGGGGGAACATGGTGGAAAGCTAAGGCAAGGAGTATTTCATTTTTTTAGGAATCAGTAAAAGATGGCCCGATGCTCATCTTCCTAAAATTAATCTTTTTCCTGCAGTTAGAAGGTTCAGGGTCATCCATTAGCCATTAAAATGAGGCATTAGCTGATGCAAGCCATCCTTCATATTAACCGTTCATGTATTTTCCAACAGCAGTGGAAAGTTAGCATGCCATTTATTCAGACACATTTATCAAACACGTCTTCCATTTAGTTTCACCTTGGACAAAAGGATGGCACAGACCATGTGGTTTCTAATGAATAAGAGGAATGTTGTTCGATACTGATACTGTGTAAGAATACAGTGCATACGTACAGCAGGAAACATATTGTTTATGGTAGTAGCCTTAGGCATATACCTTGGGATACTAACAGGGTTGCTTTTAAAAACAGTTTAGGGGGGTTTATAAATTGTGAAATATTTGTATTTAAAAGATGGGACAACTTTTTTGCACATCGGGGTAACTCTGACCTTATTTCTCGAAAGCCTTGCATCTGTGAGCAACATACAATTCTTTAGTTTTCCTTTTCTTACATAATATCATGTTCCTCAGTCTTACATATTCAGTTAGAATAATTGTTTCACTGGTCTATTTATAAAAAATAATGTGGGTGTAGTTCTCGTAGAATCCTTGTATTCATGTTCCCTGCCAACAGATTTTTTGGCACATTATTCTAATATTGTTCTTCTATATATTCTTAAATAATCCATATTTTTTATTTAGCTTGGCAAGTGTTGTACCTACAAGGGAAATATATGGGGAGCGATAAACCTCATGCAATATTTGTATGCTCATTGTCATTCATCAAAATGACTAGAATTCAAAGTACCCCGTTTCTTTTGATATTCATATTTTATACCCAGCGGTGTGTATTGACCATTTCCCATGGAGTTAGTTAATTGTGATTCTAATTGAGTGTGTCCACCTACAATTAAAGAGCTTTCTTTTCTAATAAAGGGTAGCATGTTTTGTTTTTTTACATTAAGAAGCAAAGATTGTCCACATATTTAATCCCTGGATATTCATTTTTGTATGGTTGCAAATGTTCTCTTGATATAGTGTGCATACGCTATTGATTCAAATACGCAAACAGTACCATTATCACAAAATCGAAACTTGTATCACGCATCCGATTTGAATTTGAAAAAAACATGTCAATAGCAAGCAGAGCAATGATTCTGTAAATTATTGGAAGTCACAATTAAATACAGGCAAGAACACAGTGAAATTGGGCACACCGTAAATAGCGCCACCAAACTTTGTCAGGTATTGATAGAATTCCTCGACAAACACTGAAAGCACTCCAAACCTTCACCGTGTCACTTGACTTCAAGGCAGCCATCCCATCCTGCCTTTATAGACCCCCGACTGCTCCACGAGAAACACACTCCACTTCCATCAACATCCTGACACCTGCAATAAAAGGATCCCAAGCATTAAATGGCTTTTTATTGTTTAAAAGATGAAAGCCGTTAATATTCCCTCCATCATTTAACAAATCCTAAAATGACAGGGATTTGCGTGGTGTCCCCCCAACGGGGTTGAAACCACTGACATACTGTGGCAGCATCACTGCTACAAATCATCACCATGTAGGGCACGGGAAGGGGCAGAAAGCCGCAATGGACGGACTTGCCAGTTGGCTAAGCACCTGACTTCATGTCACCTTTAAGAAAAAAAAAAGCCTTTTGTTTCTTCTCTCACTCTGACACTTCCAGCAGGATGAAGTGGCTGGGGCTGTTGATGGTATCAGCCTTATGTGCATTCAAGTGCCCCGTGTGGTAAATCAGGCATAAAATTAATTTCAGGACGCTGTTGCTACAGGGGCCCCATGTAATGAAGCCAGTAGCCATTGCAGTGAGGCCCGGCATCAGCATTTGGGAACTGTCACCTGGATGTCTGATACAATCTGCAGGTGTTGTACATCTTCATCAGCGAGAGGTCTGTTTGTACAGCTTTTCTGAAACCTTTTAAACCCACTTGTGTGTTTGTTTGTGCGTGTGCATGTGTGTGTGTGTCCTTGCGTTCGTGCATTCTTTGCTTTTTTGGTACACATCCCAGTTGTTGCTCTGCTCTTACAATGTGCATTGTTGTGTTGGAGAAACGCTCTCGGATTTGATGTTAGCCTCTACCTATATCTTATCCTTTCACTTGAATGGTCTGCAATGGACACTTTATAAGGTGCAAATAACTGAATGGTTCTCTGTCATAGCCCCTTATGTCAGAGTGAATACTCTTTCTCCCTTCTAGAAGCCTGATGTCCATGCCATGCCATATTGTGGTTTACAATAAGAACTGCATAAGAGACTAGAATGTATTCGAATACTTGAACTCCTGCATTGTATGACAAACACAAACAGTTTGTTTGTGGTTATGGAGGTAGTTGGGAGAATATCCAGCAACCTTTGTTTATATTACCTTGTACACAAATATTTCTTCATGTTTTCGGAGCAAGGATGCATGTATGAATCTATTGGATTAAACAAATGCCGCAGTCTACTGGGAGGAAACACTAGGCCTATGGGGGAGTTTAAATGTTCTGCAATATGCCATAACATGTTATGGAATGTGCTATGAAGTAATATGATCATAATTATACTAATGTATATCCTAAAACTAAATATCCTAATGTATGCCAAAACTAAATATCCCCGAATGTCTAAATACTCTAATATTCAATTAACAAAGCAAACCCAGATAAGACTGTACCTGCAGTGATAAGCAGCCTGACCACCTGTGATTAAAGCTCCCGTATTCAGATCTTAAACGCATTACCAACAACACAGAAAACACAATTTATTACTCATTACTTTAGCCTTCTTGCGTGTTTGTTTGAGCAAAAGCCTCTTAGAGTGGATTAATGGCCGCAAATATATGCTCATTCTAAGCTTATTTCAAAACATCTGCTAAACGATGACATGGTTTAATAAAAATTAAACATTGAAGGAATATCACGGCCCCCGCTCCTCCATTCACAGTGGGAACCTACTGGGAGGAACCCACTGGGAGGTATATCACTCCAGCTCATTGTTTTGATGGATCTAAGTGACGGTTGGAGACCTAATGTTGTAATGTGGGTTTGTCACATGGACCCACTGGGCCATGGCAGTATCATTACACCACATACTGTTACCGCACAGGCTCGGAGAGCGAGATGGTCCAGGCATCGGGTCTGCCATGGCTTTTACCTGATATAAATATTTGTCCATTTAGGGAATGGACACCCCCACGACCCCACTCCAGCGGGAAAGAAAATAGCACAACAAAAACAAAGGGAGATAAACAAAAGGATCCATGACCTTCATCTGGGTTCCAGTAGACGCAATGCGTGGGCGGAGGAAATTCATTTTCTCTGTAGAATATAACGACTGGATTGCTGGCTGAAAACACTCAAAAGACGACGTTCACAGGCTTTAAATGGTATTTAGATTAGATCTATTTGCGACTCCCTTTTGGCCAATCAATGTCGAAATGGAGTTGGGACTTAAATGCAATTCATCAGTGCCTACGATTTGAATTCAGTGGTTTTTTTTTGTTTTGTTTTTTATTCCCTCTCTTTCTCTCTCTTTCTCTAGGTAAGTGAAACAATTTGCTGAAACTGATTGAAAGTGGACTGTCTTGGGGTGTCTCAATCAACGGCCCCACTCCCGTCTGGTATAGTACCTGCTCTTCATACTAATGAAGGCTTTGTTACTGCCTTTGTTAAGCCACACTTCACCAATTTCCAATGTTATCCCTCTGTTTTAAATGTAGAGTAGTGGCATGTTTACCAAGTGCAGTCCATCACAAACAATTTCACAAGGATCTCTATTATTTAAAGCCAGTTGCCACAACCTTATTTTCTTGTCTATTCCTTCTAATCACACAAATTATAAAACATTTTATTTGTATAGCCTTTAATCACAGTCACAGGGGTAATTTTGCTCAACTTCATGTGGACATCCTTGAGCTCAATGCCTAACCCCTGGCTGCTCCTTAAGGACCTCTGAATTCACTCTAAGTCTCTGCTGTGCTGGCTAAATGGCTCGATGGGAAAATAGTAGCGGGACCCAGAGAGGGTGGTTCAATAAGTTTTGTTCTGCCAAACTCTGCCTCACCTTGACCCAGGCAGGGGCTGTTCCCGTACACCACGGGTCCAAAGGACTCTGTAGGGAGAAGTTAGTTCAATAAGTTTTGTCCTGCCAAACTCTGCCTCACCTTGGCCCCGGCAGGGAGTGGGGGGCCATACACCACTTGTCCAAAGGACTCGCAGGGGGAGTTTTACAAGGAAACGAGTTTAGCACAGCTGGCTACAGCGCTGTAGAAGCGTATGGAACAGGTGGGTGGATGTTATTAGTGTGGGTTAAGAAATAATCTGGCAATCGTTCACTTTTTAATGCCCCAGGGAATATGCAATCAAATCATAGAATGTATTTATGAATTCAAAGTGGCGTTTATTACAAGGCATCCGCTGCAGTTTTAATGGGGAAAAAAAATAAAATGTGATATAGTCCTCATGACATTGTAATCAACATGCTTGGTGTTAACATGATGCAAGTGGGCTCGTTTCATGACAGTTCGTTTTTTCATCCATACCCTGAGCGTCCCGTCTAATTGACTTCCACAATCAGGGAAGGAGGCAAAGTTAACATGCCTGTCTGTGGATTTGCATGAAATATTATTTTGTACTTTGAGCCTGCATTATGATTTCCTGCAATGCTATAATTAACCTAGTCAGAAGCAAGTCACATATTATAGCTTCCTGGGGCTAATAAGCGAAGAGTGATAGAAAAAAGGGAAGGAAAGATCTGAACTTGGAAGGGGGGTAATTTGCTCACTGGCTATGGCCAATCTTAAGCAAGATTAAACAAACATTGCCGGGGAAAACGGTTAGATAATTACAGTTTGTGTTTTTCTCTAAGATGTAATTACATTACCAGACAAAAGTGAATGTCTGTTTGGGTTCTTGAAGGGACAAATATAAGACATCATAATAATGCCCCATTTGGAAAAAATAATGAAATGTGTCTTTAATTAAGATGACATACCAAACCAAGACTAAACACATTCAAAGCGATGCTTCATGTGTAGCACAATAAGTTTTAAGATTGTAATCTTCTTTCTACAAACCGATAACAAAATACCTAAGTCAGTAGATTTACATTTCACATTTGCTCATCTTTTGGTTTTTTTGATCGCCTCTTACAGGCTAACGGTCTGTGAAGTGATGGTTATCTGAACCTGTCAGGGTTTGGCAGTGAACATGTGCATCAGATATGATATTTGCAGTGGTGGGGTAGTAACGCGTTACAATTAACGCAAATGAGTAAAAAAGTACTTTTTTCGGTTCCTTTTTTAAGTCTGTAATTTTACTCTTACTCAAGTAAATATTTGATTTAGAATTCTAGTCTTTACACAATAACATTTTCCATTGTGCCTTCATTAAAATGGGAATTTTGATAAACACATTATCTTCGTTGACTGTAATACAAGCGTACACGTTAGCGACGCGCCCTCCCTATGTTGCAACATTTGCTGCGATTCCATAGCCGAGGAGACGAGTCGACTGTTACGTTGGGACTGAGGACTAGAAACGCCATGGATGCAGACGCGCAGGAAGATATTTTAGGCAAGGGTTGCGGGGTTACGGTCCACGTAGAGTTTATATAATTCTAAAGATACTATGTTAGACAGGCTCTGTATTCTAAATTCTAAACCACTCTAGAACTTGTTTGTCTTTGTTGTGTCTGGCTGTGAGTGTGCCTGCATGCTATGCGTATGCTGGATCGCAATCGCGTGAAGACAAATCTGATTGGCTAATCAGCTAACCAAGCCAGCCTGGTTAGTGTTTCATTGGTTGTGTTCCTACAAAACTCTTGCCTTTTTTCATATGCAGAGCTGAAATTAATTAACTTTTTAGCGTAAATTTGTTTGAAATTAAATAATTTTTTTGTTGTACGTATTGTTGTATGTTTGTTTAATGAACAATACACACAATGAAGCAACTTGTGAAGAAATGTGTGTGCATCTCTTTCTCTTTCCCTCTCACTCACTCACACACGTTTTGTCTTTATCACTGATCCAAGCACTCCAATACAAAAATGTAAAGTAACTTGTAATTTGAGTAACTTTATAACAAGTACTTTTTTACTCTTATTCAAGTAGGTTTTCAAATTGGAATATTTGCTTTTACTCAAGTAGAATTCGAAGGAAATAATTGTACTTTTACTTGATTTTCAGTACTCTACCCACCACTGGATATTTGACTCAGTACCCAATCAAATTTTTGCCATTGTAGAGGTTTGTGCGAGAGTTACAAATGTCTATTGTCACCTTCGTAATAGTGACTATTTCGGGCTACAATAAGAAACAATACAAATTTTTCATGTTTTGATGTATAATCGTAGCCGTTTGTTTTGAGCATACTTGTTGCTTTGTACTTCATTTGATATTATATAATTCTACAATATTATATCTCATTAGTTTTGTCCCAAACTAGTATAGAGAAAACAGATTTGAACGGGAGGTTTTGAAACGTTTCGGCTGCTGAGAATGACAAAGCCTCAATATGATGGAAGTCTTGCTATGCCCACAGCGCTCCTATACACCCAGACATGGTCTATTTTTCATGGCATTTTCCTCCCCTAGGCGTTCACTTATTATGCCTGGAAGTCTCGGCTGTCTAAAAAGAACTTTTTTATCATGATTTTTTCATAGACATTAAACTCTGTGGCACTTAGGGAGGGAATGTGTCTAATGTGTCTGTCCCGCCTCCTCGCGTCTCGCTCCCTCCGCATGCGTAACATAATTGGGTTCAAATTGAATATCAGTCCAATTAGTGGATCGCCGGGACAGTGTCTTTGCGAGGGCAGACACATGTTCTCCACGATCAGACATTACTTAAGCGGCCTGGCGGGCACCAGCATGGCGACTCCATTTCAATTCCCCGCGCCGGACACAAGAGTCAGGGATCAGCGTTCGGGCGTTCCCGGGTCCTTTCTACCCTGTGAAAATGAGTTGAATCCGGCGCAATGTCCCGTGCAAATTCATGCAAGTTGTAAACGTTGTGCCGTGAAATGTAACGTAATTGGCCTCGCACCGTTGTGTGTTCAATGGCCTCAGCCGAGGAAAGAAAAAACCCAGTCTGGATTAAACAGCCCAAAATAACTTGGAGGATTACCAAGCAAGTGTACCTTCTTTACAAAAAATACTCCCCGAACAATGCGGTTAGCCAGCCAGCGTTCATCAGAGGCCGGGGGTTGGCTGGGCCGAGGTAACAGTTCAGATCCAGAGTAAGTTGTTCCGCCATTAACTTGGCGCTTATGTGAAAAGGGCATTAGAGAGACGTCTATAGAATTGGATGATGTGCCCAGTGTAAGCATTTCAGCAAAATATATATTTATAGGTACGGTGAAGTGTTTGTACAATTGGAATGCCTTGAATCCACCCGGAGTGTTTAGATGCAATGCACTGATCAATAACAGGCAGTGCTTTTTGTGTTGTTTGACTAGGAGACGCAATGCTATATAGAGCGCCGTTTGTTTGTGAAAGTCTCATCATGTTTTACTGTGTCATAGTCATAAGAGCACAGCACCTACCACACCAAAGTTTCTCCCAGCTGTCACACAGCTCACCTTTAAAGGCTGTGAACACTGTTTTCAGATTGGCTCTGTTGTAAAACAGCCAGCCACGACTGAACCATTCATTGTTATTTCTATTTTTTTCCCAGGCAAGTCACGTGAGAAGTCAATGTGGTTTGTGTTTGAAGAAGTCATCAACTGTGCACCATAATGCCTCTTCTAGAAAAGCCATAAAAATTAGGGCATGATTGCGTTTCTTGAGTTCTACAGAACAGGCGTGCTGGTATAGCCGAGCATAATCTAGTTTCACTCCTGAAACTAGGTAAAGATGTCAGCATTCAGATCACCCTCCGACTTTAATTCCCAGGCATGTACTCCAGGTTGAATGGCAGCCTATTCAAGCACATAGTTTGGAAATCTTTCAAAGATCTAAATACGAGGTTTAATAAAGTCTGAAGACAAATAGTCGGAAGAATGGACGAGATGTTGTCCTGCGTTGAAAAAGTACCAAATAAACAATATCACCCTTTGAACCAAATAATTTTGCAAAACACATAAGCAAAGGAAGTAATTGCAAAGGCTTTCTTAAAACCAAGATGAATTGCCATCAGATTCAGCTGTCGAGCAGTGTTCATGACAATCACATAATAAGGCACATCAACCATATTGTACGCTTGAAAAAACGGTTATCATGGATATTGCAGAATGTTTTTTTTTCCCAACGGTGAAATGTGAAGTAAACAAACCCTGTATGTGCTAGGAGCCATTCCTTTGAGTCAGGGAAGGCTATTGAGAATGATGATTGCTGCGATTGATACCAATCGTTTGTGTTCAAGAAAACACGTATATAATCCTAGGAGGTACATAGCTCCTATAGGTAATTTGTCATTGGGATTTCAGCAATAATAAAACAGTCCTCATGGTTTGCGTTGCAATTCCACAAAAACAGGTAACAGGCACCTTTTTTTAAATATAGATATTGTTTTTTTCGAGTACTTATATAACTCAATATTGTATGACTTTATTAGTTTCAAAACAAGCTTTAAGAGAAATGAATATGCATCTTTTCCTCATGTACATTGTATCCATTACATTGAATGCATATAAATTTATACTCATCATCCATCATCCAATTATACTCATCATTTATCTCATCCACCTATTGTTGGGTAAAAATACATTGAGTGTCTGGCAAGGCCTTGTTTGTTGTCTCATAAAGAAGGACCTATTTATGTGTGAAGGGTGACTGCTAGCCATTCCGTCTGGCTATATAATAAGGCCATTTTCTATTGCATTCCATAAGCATTAGAGCATTTTCTGACTCGAGAGTCGGATCCACACCATCAGAACAGGGAACCTTGTAAACACTGCTGCAATACCCCCCCCCCCCCCTTCACACAATAACAAACACATGGATTTAAGTTCAAAATACATTATAGAAAACAAAACAGAAGCGGCACACAAAGGGAAAAATACTTAGACAGGTAGCGTTGTGCATTGTGCTAACCTTCCCATCCTAATACAGTATGCTTCATTGGTGCTGCCATTATGCTAATGCATAAGGCAACGCTGTTGAAATGATTCGTTAACATAATGGGAAGAGACTAATTGAGGGAATTCTTGCCAAATTAGGAGACGGGGCTAATTAGGCTGCCTGCAAACCTCATATATAGTCGTACAGAGAGGCACGTACACTCAAAGCTGCTAGAGTACGTCCACCTGCAGAACAGCGGGTACAAAATTATGCAAAAAAATAACTTACCTAGACACTTGCATACCATACACATAGGCGAGGACTTTGATGCGAGGCTGATCCAGATTCAGCTTTGGCCTCTGGGAGCTGGGGCGCTGCTGCTCAGGGGTTCACTGCTGTGAGACAGATCTGAAGGCAGCTTCGACCTGGAGGACACGCACGTGTGTGTGTGTGTCTGTGTGTGTGTGTCTGTGTGTGTGCGTGCGTGTGTGCATGCATGTGGCGGCGGGGTGGGGTGGGGAGATTGAAGCATGGGTGAATACTGAGGGGTGTCTTTCAATGGAAATACAAAATAGCAGTCAAAGACCATTGTGCGTTGCAATCAAAGCACTAACAGGGTGAACACACCTCACACACCCTGAGGAAACGGCGCCCGGGAGCCCAAGCTGCTGGCCAAGGCGGCACATTCACATAATGTATAGCTCGGGTGATATTGTAGACGCAAAAACAGATTAGAGCTGTTCGTGCAACGGGTGTTTTACACCTATTCCTATAAGTCTATGCTAATCGCATAAAGAAAATGCTCGTTTCTTTTGCGGATGTGAATGCCCGCCGGTGGTGGTTTATTTATAAATGTTGATAGTACTGAACAGTGTGAATAATTTGCCGGTAATGTATTGCAGCGTCTCTTTGCCGCTCAGCATTGTAGGACGGGGAGATGGATACCTTATGGGTCTGCCCTTGCGGTTGTCTGTAATCAGAAGTCAGTCATGTGTTACGCTACAGGGGTAGTCTGTTGGAAGTCTCTGGAGTTTAGCCCACAGAACGGCTGCATTAGCTTTAATGGGATGCAATATGTGGGGTTCAGCCAAGTAAGACCAGATAGCGCTTGGTGGTCGTCATTTAATATTTTTTTGTCTGAATCACATTGAAATATTGCAATTTCTGCATGAGTTATGGACAGACAGCTGTCAGCTGAGATGCAATAAGCAAATGCTCATTTAAAAAAGGGTTTATGGACTCGAGTTCCTTCACGCAAGGATGGCAACGGGGGGCCGGTGTTTGAAGTTTGGTCGTGAAAGATTGGAATGCTAAGCTAGGTAAGAGCAAAGAAGCTAGCAGTCCTGACCGCGGCACTTCTGTTCCCTGGGCAAATGTATAATTTGTAGAGAAATTAACTAAATGCAATACCGAAGAAAATGCAATAACGAAAGAGGGCAAATCTGTTTCAGTCATGAGAAAAAAACAACAGTTTTTCCTTTTCTATCTTCCCCTGTTCCTATGTCAATTGCATTGCATTGCATTCATTTTATTGATAAATGCTGCTAAAAGGTGAATCATTTTATATCTTATCATATCATATTACAAATTGTACTTGTTGAATGGCTAGACATCATGTTTTTTAAGACCCTTGTTTCTATTTCAAATGTGCCAGGGTGGTCCTTTTCTTCAAATAAGTCATTTCCCAGAGTATTGCGGATGTGTTTAGTGTTAACCTTGCTGTTGCACTCATCAACCATACAGTCGTCATATAATTATCCTCATAAATAATCCCAGGTTCAGGGAACCTGGTCCGAAATGCTCGATAATCATAGATGACATGGCTGGATGTTTGGTCTCTATATTTCTGTTGTAGTTTTTGCATTGCAATAGTTAATTATAATTTGGCTTTCAACCTTACCTTCATCATATAATTGTCCTTGGTAGTTATCCCTGGTTCAGGGGATATTGTTCTCAATAATTGATCGGCTTTCTCTTTGATTCCTCTATCAGTGTGGGCAACTGTTTTGTCGATGATTAAATAACATAACATTAAGGAGGCTTCATCAAGTTGTGTGTGGGTGTTTGTGTGGAATATTACATTTCGTCGCCCTAACATTGCCAATTTTTTTCATCAGAATCTGATTAACGCCACGCATCCCTCTCTTATGACACATTGGGAACCATAACCAGGTTATCTTAGTCAGATATCAACCTAGGTCTAAGCATAAAGCCGCTGACACATCCACGGTGCTCATCAATCTCAAGTATTCAATATGAAGAGAAAATAAACTGCTTTCTCGCCTGACACACACGAGATGCAATGAGCTAGCGCCTGATAAGACATCCAGATATATCTATCCAGCCACACATGCCTGACACTGAAGCAGGTAAACACCTTTACTGATTATGATGACCTTAATTAATTTAAATCATTAAGTTATAGCTATAATTATTACGATTACTAGTTAAGAATATTGGGTTTGTACAGCTATGGTCGAGGAAAAAGGAAACAAAACAATAAGTCTGTAATTGGAAGAAATGCTTTGCATTCTGTGGGCAAACTGTCCAACACATCAACGGGAGTGATAGAGGAAGGCTGCGATACGTGGGGACACTTGTTTATGTCCCTGCCTTGTCGTTTTCCTGTCATGTGTCCTTACGCGGTTTCCTATCTATTGTCACATATTACAACAACGGCTCCCAACTGCTGGTGTTTTATGTCGCACTGAGGCCAGAGGGAACAGACAGAAACGTTAGCATCCTGCCCCCGGGATGCCATGGTCTTTATGCCGGTCTGCGGATGACATTTAAGAAATGAATGAGGTTGTTAGTCTGCGCAGATACGCATGCAGAACTATTCATAATTCGCAAGCAACGCTTGACTAGCAGAACGCAATCGCATGTTAATTGGGTGTCGGCCAGCATGCCACAGACATAAATCCACATAGCGTCAGCCAGCAGCGCTTTGATATCAATCTGAGGCTGACGAGTGTTCAACAAGTCTGCTAGATTCTCTGTCTGTGGGCCGTGTTGGGCCTGTGAATTAGTGGCCTTTCTGCTGGAGCAAACGAGAGAAAGACATACGACGGTGACTGTTGAAAATCCATTATTTATGTTGCCCAGAAACATAATATGGAGATGTCCTGTGTCTGATGAGATAATTAGTCTTGTGTTGCAATCGAGAGGACAACCACTTCCCTTTTATACAAGGTGTATTAATAAAGGGGTCGTCAGATGTCCACATATTAAAAACTGAGTTTGAATGGGAAGGATCTGTCCTATCTTCCTGCCAGTATGATACACAGGTGGGTGGGTACTGAGCTCCGACAGACATGGACATTTTCAAATCCGCGCAGAAAGTAAACAACAACAAAGTAAATAAGTCGCACAGCCGAATCAAATTGCTGAAGAAATTCGTTGCCTACTCCTTTTTTTCCCCAATGCTAGTTTTGAGTCCAGCGGCGGTGAAAAGAACAGGGGCTATTTTTCAATTAGGTGCTGGGAAGCTGTAATCACGGTTCATGGTATTCATGCTTTTATACATTTATTTATTAGCTTAAAGGTTTGCAGATGGGCTGACAACCGCAACACATCAACTCTTTTCATATGCTAAACCCAATTTATCCACTGACTTTACTCCAGGCATGTGCCATCATTAACATTTCTCGTTCTCGGTCATTTGCATATTTAAATGTAGACATAAAGGTTATAATCAACATTACATTTTTTAAGCAAACCACATAGTTACAGAATACAGATTAGTTGCACACAATTAAAGTAGGAGAGTAGCCTTTTACATAACTCAACTTATTATTATGGACATTTAAATTATTATATGAATTGGATGTCAAATACCCATTTTCCACCATGTCACATATTTTAATGAATGCACTTCATTAGAAAACATACATCTATATTCATGTTTACATCCATAAGCTCAATGCTTACAGGGTTCGCCTTGGTTACTATTTGTAAGCACTTGATGGGAGCTCCGGTCTCCGAGGGCTTTACTGGCCTGCGCTGAGGGCAGACATTTATAGCAGCACCACCTTGCCCTGCGCTCAGACAAGGCAGACCAACCCCAGCGGGGGAGAGAAGGAAGCTGAGAGATAAGAGACCTGTTAGTAGGATCCACCGTTTAGGACACCTGTGGGTACCTCGGTGGGAGGAAACGGTGAGGTTGAACGGTGAGGTGTGAAAAACATGATTAACACACACCAAAACAGCGAAGACAAAAAAAACAACAAAAAGACAAGCCGTTGAAATATGCCAATGCTGGAATTACATTTGGTGAAATGGAGCCAAAGGAAGAAAATGATAAGTCATCCAAAGTAACAGAGCTGCCTGGGCATCAGTGGTTCAGTACAGCACTGTTGCTGCCAAACAAAGTGCATGCAACGCTTTTCAGTATTATGGTTCAACAACACATTTTAATGGATTTTATTTGTAGTTATTCATTTATTTTGGCATTTTCTCAAGGAGGCTTTGCTGTGTGACTTTAGGTGACCCGGTTTGGAATCGTTATTCCCATTATCTCTGGTAATCAATCTCTGATGCTGATCATGGTCTCGAACAAAACTGAACTGTGTCCGTTTTGCATTAGTGCAACTATTGGCGAACGGAAGTTGCTGACAAGAAAGTAATTTATATTTCAGTAATTGGGAAAGGGGAAGACGTTGATGAATAATAGAGCAATCCATTACCTTGGTTTTAATAACACAACACATTGACAGGGCAACACAGTGCTTGTTAAACTCCAGCTGTTTGAGCAATGCCAAGGCCGAAGTGGGAAAAAACAAATACATTTGATCTTTCTGACTATCTTTGTGCTCCCATTATAACTCTACGACTAACTACTTCCAGACTCATTTGGATACTTCTTAGTTCTACCAATTAAAGCCCAAAACAAAAAAACACGGTGGAAAACACGATAGAATTGCAAGGAGGAGAGAAAGGTACATAAACCACCACACAAATCAATAACATTTAATTAAACAGGAAGGGAGAGTAAACAACATATTAAAACAAGGTTTAACGACAGCACACAAAGATTCTGCTACAGCGGCCCATATGTTGTAAACAGAGGCCTGAGCCACAACACTCAGGCATGACCGGAGTGTCAAAGAGTCAATGTTTTTATTTTGTTTACCTTGATTTAAGACCTGCTATCTTGGATCGCAACCCGAACGCTAGCGTGGGGGGGGGGGGGGGGGGGGGGGGGGGGGGGGGAGGAAAATCGTCAATGATGATTAAAAAGGAAAGGAAGAAGGAAATACTGTGGTGGTTTGGCCACGCTGTGGAAAGTAAACAATGTTGACTGGGCTAATCTTGAATCCGATTTGATTCCCTTTCTGTTCGCCTCCTGACGTGTTACACAACGTAGACCTTAGGAGCGTTAGGCAGTGGTTCTTGTCTATCTCAAGTGTGTTCACAGTGTGTGCGCTCTGTGAGTAGATTGCCTGCTACGTTGAAGTGAAACCGCTCATGACTCTCTGAATAAATCATTAGCTGAGCGAATGAGGACACTAAGTACTAATAATAAGGAAAAATATATACATCAGTAAACACTTTGTTGAATTGTAATCTGTGATGTAAAAGTGAATGGAAGTTTAAATTGATCAAGTTTCCTGAGTCGGGTCCAGTTGTAATTTATTTTTTATTAACTCTATAACCCTAACAAAGCAGTCAGCGCGATGACTGGGGAGGAGGCTGGGGTAATAAATATACCAAAATATATGGGCAATAAAAACGAGGGGACCCCCTTTAGGGATCCTTAACACGGTAGGGTAGCGGTAGGTGAGCTAGCCAGCTAGCTCCCAGCAGGTGTGTCCTTCGCTGGATCTCGTGTTGACATTGCCTTCCTAAGTCAAAGGGAGAAGTCAAGTGATCTGACAACTACAAGTCTTCTACCTTATACTTGCCCAAAGTTTGTTGATTTAACAAATAATTAAATACGAATGACCCTCCATTCATACATACAAGTGACATACACTTCAAACACGAAACGCATTTTCTCTATGTATCAAATGTATGTAGCACTTTTCCTCCTCCCACTGCATCCACTTCAACCACGTCTATGCTCATAAAAGCGTACCAAGGAGCTACAAGGCCAGTGGGCAGCTCATTGGGGACACTTGGTGCTTAAGTATCAGGTTTATAGAAACCCTGGGTAATTACCCAGCAAGACCTTGAGCCACTTGAAGAAATCTCTCTGCTATGATTGAACGATTAAAATCTCTAAAAACCTTCCCGCAAAACGTAGATGTTTACGATTCAACCATCCAAAAAACCCTAAAAAGACTTAAAGGGGACATATTATGAAAACAACACTTTTCCCGGGATTTGGGGTGTTGTTTTGGGTCTCTGGTGCTCCCACACGCATACAAACTTTGAAAAAAGTCTGTACATGATTTTTTTGAGTGAGATATGCATTTCTGAAAGTACCCCGCTTGCAGTTACCAAACGAGCGAGTCAGTTTCGGCGCCCCCTCCTACGTAGGAAGGGGGCACAGTTGAATATTACCTCCCACTTCCCCACTCCCCTCCAATCAGAGCCTAGCTAAGATTTTGTGGACCAGTGGACGAGCAGCTCCGGAAGTGGGAACTCGGTGGCAGCCCTGCAGCTAAGCTCCGGGAGTACAATCCCTTTCTCTGCCGGAATGCCGCCATAGCTTCGGTGGCAGTCCGGCCGCCGTCGAAGCCATCTGTCTGCCGCCGAAGCTGCGGCGGCAGTCCGGCAGCTCTGGCGGTGTACTCCGGGAGCTGAACTGCGGCCGAAGCTTTCCGGCTGCTCCGGCGGGTGTACTCCGGGAGCTGAACTGCCGCCGAAGCTGGAAGGTCCGGCGGGGGTAGGTCTCGGCGGCAGTCCGGCAGCTCCGGCGCGGGGAGCTCGGTGGCAAGTCCGGCAGCTCAGCTCCCGGAGTACAATCCCTTTCTCCTCCATGTCACGGTTCATGGACTTCAGAGAGTCACGGCCAAAGTTCCTTTCCCCCAATTCCTCTCAACCATGGCCGAGTTATCCCCCACTACGAGTCTTTACTTGTTGTTGAAGTGCCAGAGACGTCAGACGCAGTCTTTATGATTTATAATATCATCCGAGGCGCACATAGCTTTTGGCCGTGATATTAGATATAATATTATATAATACCCATAGATAATATTATTATTATTATTATATTAAATATTATATGATATAGATATAGAGCTCCAGGAGTCCGCAAACAGCAACAATCCCTTCTCCTCTATGCTGTGGTTCAGTCTGACAGCTCATTGGTCAATGGGCAGCAGCTCATTCATTAAAGCTACAGACACCAGAGACAGCGCATTCTGAAGGCACTGAAACAGAGGGGGAGAGCAGTAGGTGAGATTTTATTTTTCTATTTCCAGCAAGCAGCTTCAAAAACATGTTTTCTAGAACTCAAATAATTTGTTTACTTGTTGGGAAAAGACCATAATATGTCTCCTTTAATAGGATTAAGCGAAGGCACTTGTTGTACCGTCTGTTTCCACTGTGCTGTTAGTTTCTATGCTCTCTTACGCAACACGGGGGAAATAAGCTGTCTTGTTTCATACATATGAACCCATTTACAAATCCAACAAAAGGCTACTTGCCATGTGTGAGTAATAGACTTGTGATGAATTATGACTTTTCATAAGCTTGCATAACTTTGTGTTATTAGGCTTTGCTAGGCCAGTGAGCTGAGAGTAATTATTATTTCAGCATCATATCTGTTGACTCAAATTGTAGGATTCTGACAAGCAGTTACACCAGCAGATGGAACGATGTAGCCAGCGAGCGTGAGAACAGCAATAGCATCACCTTTCATGTGTATTCTCCACACTCTGCATGTCTGCCGATATAGTCTGACTTTTTACCATGCGTTCATCAATATTTTTGTAGACTAAGCTTTGCGAACATATCGACTCTAATGCCATAAAGGTAAGGCTAATTAGGGAAAAAATCGACAACAGGGAATTCAATCTTGCAATCAATTCGTGATTTAAAGTCAACAGATCAAATTCAATGTATACTAAAGGTCATTCATAAATTATTCCTTTATTCTCCAACACACGCAATATGCATCCAGCGTCTCGCTTGTGATGTAGAACAAAGCATGTTTGCCAACGTTAATCTTATTGTACTCTTAATGTTTGCAATTGGATTTGGTGGGCGTCACATTTTTTCTCTTTGCCAACTCGTTTGTGGTAATGCCGCTTGGTGATTGGCTCATATCTCGTGCTCATACAAATCCAGTTTACACAACCTGAAATCAGTGGCAGTTAGAGAAAACGAATAATTGTGAAAAAAATGGAACCGGCAATAATAATGAGGCGTACTTTGAGGCTGAATCTATACCGACACTGTCATCCTTTTATACAGCAGTGATAGACCGTTCTATCTGAAAATCGCAGACCTACTACCTGAATGCTCCCACACCCCTTAATCACACCGCTTGACATCTCCATTTTTAGAAGCAGACAAGAAAAAATCATAAAAGTGTTGAAATAAAAGATGCAGCCTCCTGCAAGATGCCTTTGACTTCTTGTTTTATGATTGTGCAAGTTCAATTGCCTCGCTGAAAAAGCCCACAGAGGAGAATTTAGTAATCATGGATTTATTGATGGGCATAGAAATCGTGCGGGAGTTGTCTGGTCATGTAGCTATCCTGATTTGTCGATCTGGGCCCTTGTGGTGGCCAATTACTCGCAGTAATAACACAAATCAACCTATCGGTTTGAACCAGATTCCATATGGGACCTTGTGTTTAATATCTCTCTTATCCAAATGAGCCGAGGCGCTGCCGCCTCTTCACAGGGTGGTTGATGGTGTGTTTGAGCACAGTTGCGCTCTGGCATTAGTTGAAACATTTGTTTTTCGCATCGCAGCGGAAGTGGATCTCATACGGTTGTCTCCCAGGACAGCTGTCCTGATGAAGCAGGAGCAGCCAGTCTCTGATAAGACTCGCGGCTGCTGAGATTGTAAACGAAGTCAGGGAATATGTGATCAGCCCATGCCTCTTGAACCTGATACGGTAGTAACGCTGCTATAATCTGCAACGTAATTAATATTTCATCAGGATTCGTGTGCATGGCGGAGGAGAACTGTGGCCTGACAGCTGGACCCGTATACATCTGAGTGACCGAGTACAACGTTCGCGTAGCTGAAGGCAAATGCAATTGTTTCCTTGTACAGAGGCGGTGTTGCTCTTTGGGGATTGTGCCGCTACGACGTTGCCGAGTCATGACTAATATGTATGCCATTTCAATTAATATCACTCCCCGATGATGTTTTATTTTTTTCAGAACAACCCCAGAGAAAAGGTGATTGCAAAACACTCAATTTTATTACACCTTAATCACGACAATCTAATTCGTTTGGAGATGTATCTAAAAGCATGTTCAAACAATTCCCTTTATCTCATGAGACAAAAATAATATGACTCACACACGCTGGCGCTCACACACACACGCACACACACAGCAATGTCTATATAATCAAAAATATAATCGCATAGGCCCGCTCCACTTTGGTGTGAGCATGATTCAATATTAGGTTGGAGGATGTGTTTGGATTTACGGCTCCTGTTTAAATCCCCACTAACTCTATAACCCTAACAAAGCAGTCAGCGCGATGACTGGGGAGGAGGCTGGGGTAATAAATATACCAAAATATATGGGCAATAAAAACGAGGTGACCCCCTTTAGGGATCCTTAACACGGTAGGGTAGCGGTAGGTGAGCTAGCCAGCTAGCTCCCAGCAGGTGTGTCCTTCGGTTGGATCTCGTGTTGACATTGCCGTCCTCAGTCAAAGGGAGAAGTCAAGTGATCTGACAACTAGCTTCTGCCAACGTCTCCCGGGATTCGAAAGTGGAAGAAATTCGGTTCGCTCCGTGCTTTGTTGTGTGTCTCGTTGCCATTAAATGCTTCCCGCTCTATGTTGCCCGAAGGACACTTTTCAGAGACAAACGCAGACTAGCACCACAGGGGTCTTTGAACGGTCAGACGATGATGTTCAGACTCAGACAGCTCTACCATGTTGTTTAGGGTCAGGTCAGCCGCCTCGGATTTCGAGGAGCTAGTAATCTCCATGACAACCGAGCAAACCGATTCTATGAAACGATATGGAGTGTTTATTTATCTTTCTTTTTGGTCTTTTTTAATCTGTATTTTATGACATTGAATTTACCTCGATCTTTGCTGAAATTGCTTCGTTCTTGGGTCCATTATACCATTTCTATAGTAGAGCCTGCAGTAGGTGAACCGATAAAGAAAGGGTCTGGCAGATAAATAAGGAATTTCTGACATGTATACAACTCGTATCGGGTAACCAATCAAGTTTTCTTGAATGCAGGTGGTGTAGAGATAGTTTGTTTCCTCGGTGTTGTGTTACCGCTTAGCGATGCCAGGAAGATTGTTTGCAAGATATCGATCCATATTCTTTACGTTGCTTCAAAACACAATTTTCAATCAATACGTGGATACTGTAATTTGGTTCCACGTACACGGTTTTGTGTCAGTTTTGTGTTATTTTTGCCTGGCAATATGCTTTGAATTCGCTGTTGAATATTAGATTGACTGTACCGCGTGGGAACGCACTTCTACCTCACGGTTACGGTGTCCTCACCTTTTCCACAATAACTTCTAGCCTTCAGCGAGAACCTGTGCCCCCATTATTCCCCCAAGATAATGAAGTTTTGTATGAAACAGCCGAGTACTTTGCAGCATAATATATTCCTTTGACGTCTCTAAACCTTTCTTGGAATATAACACCTTCCTCTGTGTACCTCCACCCAGAATCAATATAGCTCTTGGTTGGTTTCACATGCCTTCGAGACAAATTCCTCTGTAAATGCACGGTGTTGAGTTTGGATGGCTACACACAATAAGCTGTGCTTTCTTTGTATGTTTAAGTGTTAAATATCAGTGTTTGTGAACAGAATATAATTGTATAGAAAATGGTTGAGGTGGGGCAGACAACTTTCTTTGTATGTTTTAGTGTTCAATCCTTTTGGGTTATTCTATTTTTGATTGATTGATTTGGATGGTTATGGAACCCATAAAGTTATTTTGGGGTGTGAAGCAGGCATCTCTCTGATTAGGAATCAGTGGCCAGACTAGTATTGGTGATGTGGGTTTTTTCTTCCTCTCCGTTGTTTGCTAGATCTTAATGTCGCGCCACATGGCCTACACTGGAGTTGTCTGACAGGTAGAGAATCGCACAGCATGGCAACCTGGCAGCTAGTTCTTTGGTTTGTTTGACCTTGCTCTTAGCCGAGCTAATACTTGAACCTATCAAACTGTATAAAAGGAGTTTTGAACCAATGTTATAAGAGGTCTGGCATAATGAAACCTGACAGCTCTACTTTTATGTATTCTTTGTTATTCCAATAATATTACGAATACAATTCTCAATACATTAATGTTTTATCATATTTTCTCTGATCCAGATGGACATTAAAAAGGCTATTTTCCCATCTCGCATTAAAAAATAAACAATATCATGAAAGCACAATCTATCGTCAATTGTAATGAGTGAATAGCTTGTGGGGACGTTGGAAACGAAGACGAAATCAGGGTAGAATTATGTAGACTAAAACCATAAAATAATAATTGCCCCGGCCTCTGTAAACACGGTTGTCACAGAGGTGCCCTGACTAATGGCCGTGTTAATGGGCCTGATGCTAGCAGGTGAAGTGCTACCCAACGCTAATGAAATGCACAGCGTAAGCCAGCCTGGAGCCCAGGGGCCCGGCTCATCCTGGAGGAGGAGCGTGGGGGCGGGGGGGGGGGGGGGGGTTATATCGCTCCTGTTTCCTGACACAATAATTCATTCCCGTTTACTATTGGGCCCCTCGGAGTAAGAGGCTCCGGGCAATGGGAGAAGCATAATTCCCATCTGAAATCTCTAGGATTGCATCCGGACGGGCCTTTAAACAACCGGGCGCCACCGCTGGCCGCGCAGCGCGGCGCGTGGCGCATGGCGGGGTAATCCATCGTGGCCCCCGGTCCCGCTTGAGCCTCCTTTCCAATCAAAGATAAAAAAAACAAAAGCAGGTACTCCCGGCTATTTATGTGCTCACGCTCCCTGTGCCCTTTGCCACGGCACTTACACGTTCTGTACGTCAGGAAACTAACGGTCACAAAACACACACACACACACACACACAAACACACACAGGCACAAACACACACACAGAAACAGAGTAATTGGATTCCCTATGAGCATTTATTTTTTTGAGCTGGAGAGATTTGTCAAGGTCGATGATACAAAGAAGGTGAAATGGCAGGCATGTTTTTAAACAGCCGGAAATGTCTGTTAAAGTCTGTTAGGATGCCACAGATTGCAATCTGGAAGGTGGTTGGGGACGCGGGAGCAGAGTTCCCAAGCGTCTGTCTCAAAGTTCAGCCCGTTGCATGCTGTGTAGTCCCCACGGGAGCCAGAAGCAAAGTCATTTTTAATGCCTCACACTCACAGGGTATTTTTTGGCATAAACAACCGACAACATATTAGGTATTCTCCAGTTGTCATTTGCTGACTTAACAGAAGGCGTTGCAGAGCGGTATATGAGAATGATTGTTAATTAAAGTTCTTTATTTTGAAATAGGAAAAATGAGTGATGAAGTGGATTCTTCACGGCAGTTGGAAATGCATGGAATAACGGAATCGCAGACTGTACAAATACCAATTTGAATATAGGTTTGCTGAAACGCACACACCCCACATATACGCACACACACACAGACACACACACACACACACACACACACACACACACACACACACACACACACGCACATGCATATTCAGTTAGACACACACACACACTTACATTTCATTACATGAAACATGCAGAAAAACCCAACCACCAATTACCCCATATCTACTCAATTCCACCTCAATTTATTACACTTACCGAATACGATAGCCCACACAGTGCCTTTATTACTCTTATAAATCACAGTTTCCACTGCGACCTGGTTACATTTGGTTACATTCAGACAGGTACAAGATAAATATCTTGAGCAGTGTCCCCATAGCTCGGCTCGGGAGAGACAGTGGTCCATGCAGCCGCTCTGAGGCGAGGTGGAGACAGGTAGAGCACTCTCTCGCGGGCCTTTCTTCGACAGCTGTGCGTGTACACCCACTGATTCCTGTGTGCTACTGTGTCCCAACTGTTCTCTCAGGGTGCCATATGGCAAAACACGATAGATTCCCCCCCCATTTAATACAAATAAATTGAACTAATTTGTCTATCCAGTTGGCTTGCAAAAAAAAGAAAAGAAACGAGAGGGCATTCTTTTTTTAGGAGGAATAATTATGTTGAAAAGCGACGCTCGTTTTTCATATTAAGCATGGATCTGAAAATGATTTAGCTGGATGTAATGGGCGAGGCAGGCTACGGCCTAATGAGTTATGCCCAGAATGTTCAGCCAAAACGCTGTTAAGTGAAGGTTATTTACTGGAATATCTGATTGCAAGTGCACAAATCCCACAAATAATCACTGAAAAAAAAAAGGAAAATAATAATGAAATGGATACTGGAATGGGGAAAAAGCAAAAGAACCGACTCTGGTCTTCAGGGTTCAGACGCCGGTTTCTAATCCCAATGTTTGACATGTGCGCTATAATCTCCATGGCTCTCTGCGCCCCCTAAACGGACCCCTGGGGGGTTCCCACATTGGGACGCTTCAGGGGAGAGCGGAGGTCTCCCCATGTATGCCCATAGGCAGTCCTTCCCCTTCTTCTGCTCCCGCTAAGAGTGTTAATTATGGCTTTGTCTCTGCCAGTGCGATGGCACTAAATCATTCTTTATTTAGTAATAGTTCCACTCGGAAGATAATAATGCCCTTACATGCTCTTAACCAGACCACTTCCCCCTTCATCTTCCTCATCATTGGCTGGAGATGGCGGTTATATCTAGCTCATTAACCTTTATCTAAGCACTTCGAGGAAGACTCGCAGTAATTCAGTCCTTTGGAAAAAAAAGACGAGGAAAGAAACGGCACAAGGACATTACAGAAAAGGAAAAGCATGAAATAAGGGTTCAGGTTGAGCAGACCGGTGTGTGTGTGTGGTGTGTGTGTGTGTGTGTGTGTGTGTCTGTGAACGTGGAGCCGCCGTTCAATCCATAAAAGCACAGTGCCAGATAGAAATCAAATTCTCGCCAACACTGTCACTTCCAGCACGTCCCATTATGTGCATATTGCTCTATTGTAATGGGCCAGAGCTCCACAGCCTAGCAGGGAGAGATTATATTCCATTAGTTCTCATGTTTATCTCCAAGGCCCCGGCACGCATCAAAGTAGCTTAATTCAAGCCTGATCCTTGTCCCCATGAATAAAGCATGGCCGGCCACTATGGGTGGAAATGTTGGCGGTCCCGAACGCCTTGCCACACTTTGTTCAACAATCAAGTCAAAGTTAAAGGGATTTTCTCTCTCTTTCTACTTTCGTATGTGCGTCGCCATGGCCCGATGTGATGTTCATTCTCTCTCACACGCCTTCCTCTGAGGCTCTTGACAGGTTACCCCGAGCAAAGCAGTGCCTCCGTGGTTTCGGCGTAGAAAATACCATCACTGTGTTCACGCTTCAATTTCATCTGCCCTGAAATGGAAATATTGATCCAATTTCGTTTCACCATGCAATATATGTAACATGGAGGACCCCCCTTCCCCCACCCCATCCCATCAAAAACCCCGCTGTTAACATTATTCGAAGTGGTGCTAGCTAACAGAACAAGGCTGAAGCCCCAGAATGTACAGCTCTATTTTAGGAGCCATCTCTTCCAGCACTTTAAGGCTTTGCAATGGCAAGAGCAAACAGCGTCAGCTCACAAGAAAAGCTCCAACCCCCACCCCCCCCCCGCAAAAAAAAAAAAAAAGAAAAAAAGGGCTGTCAAAAAGGCCATTTGAAACAACTTCCCTATTTACCTCCACTGTTTACCCAGCTCCTACCCAGGGGTAGCCGTTAAAGCGCTGCCGCTGACAGCTTGTGGACAAAGCTGCCGTTTGTATCCATAGTGCTGCTGCGTATGCCAGCTATTGTGTTTTATCCAGCGGTCCGCGCGGGACTGCATGGCACACGACCGCCATCACTCTCTCAGCTTCGATTAAGCTCCCAGCACACGGCGCAGAGGAGCCGCTCGCTCATTGTTCACCTCCGAGATGACGGCCTCCGGCGCTGAGACGCTCGCCCTGTGAAATAGCCCATAATATCACCCTGTCGCTGGTCAATGGCTGCCGCCTCAGGACGTGAGATCTGTGTGGTGTATCTTTGGGCGTGTGTGACGTGTGTGTGTTTGCACTTCAGGTCTTTCTTTGTGTGTGCCTCGGTTTGATTGTCAGTGTTTTTGGATGCTTGTGTGTGTGTGTGTGTGTGTGTGTGTGTGTGTGTGTGTGTGTGTGTGTGTGTGTGTGTGTGTGTGTGTGTGTGTGTGTGTGTGTGTGTGTGTGTAGGTGTGTGTGACGTGTTTGTCTGTGTTTGCATGCCTGTGTGTGTGTTTCATTGTGTGTGTGTGTGTGTGTGTGTGTGTGTGTGTGTAGGTATGTGTGACGTGTTTGTGTAGGTGTGTGTGACGTGTTTGTCTGTGTTTGCATGCCTGTGTGTGTGTTTGTATTTGCCATTCTGACTATGTCTGTCATGTGTGTATTTGCATTTCTGCCTGTGTGTCTATGCGCGCGTGCGTGCGTGCGTGCCTGCGTGCGTGTCTTTCCAACGTAACTGTACATGTAATTGTACGTAAACCATCTGGACTGCACAAACTCCCATGCACCGCTCAGCAACTTTGGCGCCGAGGTCAAGGGAGAATAACGACACCCCACATCATTCCTCACCCCCCTGGAAATTAATCTCCATGAATCTCCCTGCAGCCGCACACTTCTATAAAAGCACCATTACAACTGAATTATACTAGGCTAATGAAATTTAAATGAAGGGAAAAGTTGTAATAGGAAGGTTACACAGACAATAAAGGAACAGACAGCGACTGGTCCCGCTGTTCGATTCCGGTTGGACGGGCCTTATTTTTAAACATCTTAAGCCAAATTTATGGCCAGTGTGGAGCTTAAAAATGTGAGCGGGGTGCGACACACGACAGATCCAGCCACCTGAGCTGTTTTCAAGGGCTGCAATTATGTCCTTCTTTGTTCACGGTGGGTCAAGCAGTTCACACATAGGAATTAAAGAAATTGGGCTCTACAATGTATGTTGATTGTCTTGAGTTCTTGTTAATGCCAACTTTAAATCTTTTCGTTTCGGGTTTCTTCTGTTAATTTTTCATTCTCTAAGAGATCTGCATTGTTCATAGGAACATTAGATCTACTACTAGATCTATTCAAAAGTCAAGTTTCCGAGATGTTGAGGTTAACAAAAAATATAATTTAGTCGTTCAGGTATTTTTTCAGTAGTGAACTGTGGAGAAATCCTTTGGTTTTGCATCTTCTGTATTCAGACTGTAGGGAATTGACCTGGGAGACAGAGGGAAAGCTTGGCAGTGTATATTCCTGGGTCAGCAGGATTCATGCTTCAGAAGGTGTCTGAGTCAGAAATCTTCACTTTCCTTGGGCACTAGAACTTCATTTTCCTACCTGTTAACAACTTGGTGTTCTTCCCGTTGGCTAAAACCCATACATCTGGCTGCCCATCAGATACTCACACACACACGCACACGCTCACGCACTCACTCGTAGGTGGATAAGGATTCAATAATAATAATTAAATGAGGATTGATTGATTTCCAGCAGCACTGCTAAGATTTGTGTGAGGTGCACAATGTTGTTGTGCACTGGCATGGGGCTGACGTGCGCGTCCACACAGTGCTGATAGGCCTGGGCACAGAGACGCTTTAGTGTGATCACTGATTCCAGTAGTCCTCTGGTGCAATCATTCCAACAGAAAGTGGGTAACAATATAACATTATAACAAATAGCCTGTGAGTACACTATGTGGGCGAGCAAAAGATATGCAAATATCTTTTGCATTAATGTTAGAGCAGATAGAGTTTTTGGTCTGCGATTCATAGCCTTCCCACCTTCTGGTTTTCATTATACTGTTGCTTCTGTTATGCACAATCAAATATGTCACTTGTTCTGTTGATTTTTCTCTTCATGCTTCCTACGTTTAGCCTAACACCAATTATTAGCTTATACCAACTAGAGAGTTGTCATGCACTTTTTATGCTTCAATAGCCTTATACAATTTCTCCAAAACACAATAATAATGACAATAAGACAAGTGAAGGGGCTGCAGTCGGGGGAACCAATGATAGATATGTCTTTAAAACATATAGCAGTTGGGATGCCCAACACACTCTGACTGTAGTAGTGTGGCTTTAAAACCAGTGGCAGCACTGCGTCCCTGCTGGATGCAAAGATGGGGTTAGGGCTCTGTCTCAAATAATTAAGCTTAGTGCCCCAGCGTGTGCTTTTTTTTCATCTACCATTCCAATGATATCATTTCTGTGTGTGGTTTGCTGTGGATTTCCCTTAGTCGTCGAGGTATCAAACCAACCAAGTCTTACCACACATATGAATCAGTGACCTGAGACCTGGCTCTAAGACTTCTCTCCGGGAGATGTCATGGTCTTATTAAGCAGTGTGTTGTACTAGGGTGAAATGTACTGTGACACGGCATGTACTCCGAGTGCAGCTTTCGTCGAGGATTGCTGGAGAGCAGTACATAACCGAGATCTGCAAAAATTTTTCGAGTCGCTAAAGCGAGTCAAGCGAAAGCCCCACTCAAAAGGAGTGTTAGGGGCCGTGGGTTGAAACAGGAATTGTTAAAACAAAGAACAAAGATATTCCGACTCTACTCTCAGAACGTTATGGTCCTGGATTAAGATTTATCGTCATGTTTATTGCCCACTTTCGTGTCTAGGAGTACAATCGATCCATTCTAACAACCAAACAAAAAAGCCTTTTTGTCAGGTGATCCCAATTGAGTTGTGTTTATATTAAACATCGGCAAATAAACTCTTGATTCGATGCTATTGTTAACCTCTCTCTCTAGGGGGGGGGGGGTTGTCTCTGTGTGTGTGTGTGTGTGTGGCGGGGTGGGAGGAACGAAGCACAGTGGGACATGACACAAACAAAGCGATACTGCTACCACCTCCCGCCAGGTTCCCAGGGCTGGGGTTGGCCCGCGTTGAGACACTCCATGTTGAGCAGCCTGGCACTTTTTTTGTTTTGATTTGGTTAGATCTGATGAAAACGGTCTGTTTTCTCTCTCGGCAGGCTCTGGGACTGTTGTGATTGTTGTGATGTCGCTTTGCTCTGGTTTTTTGCGTGAACCCTTTTAGGCGAAAAACCCCCGAGTCGTTTAATACCGTGTCGAGCCGAGCGTGACACGTACGACACAGTCCTTTGGTGCTGTCGCTGTTGTTTTTAGCGTGATATAACAACACTTGGTTTGGATGGATCTAAGCATGGTTTCGGCAATACTTCAGACGTGAGCTTTAGCGATGGTTTATTTTGCAGCATATACGCATGGTTCTTCTATTTTTCTCAATTTTTTGTTATTTTTAATCACGCCAATGTAAGAGTTAACGTATTTGCATATTTATGCATATTTTTCTTCTTTTCTTTCCCGTTTCCAGAGGAATGTATGCCAAGGCACTGCCCTGTGTGTCAGAATGTGTGTAGGGTCTGCTTACTGCGGAAGCCCCTTTTTGTTTATGGTTTTGGAACAGCCAAACATTTTATCCCCTGCACTTTGAAGGTCACCTCCTCCCATTTACAGCAATTGGCTGCTGCACGCCTTTCCCTCCTCTCATCTCCTAATATGATCTCTCTATTGCCTTTATGGAAGGAAGAACTCAATCAATGTTCTTTTATTTAGAGGGCAATCGAATGCGCGCATGTTGAAATATCGATTTTTGTATTTTAAAAGCTTATTCAAAGTGTTTGTAGTTGACTGGCTTCATGGTAATGGGGTTACAAAACACTCAAACATAAACAGACACACTCACACATAAACACACACATAAACACACTTGATTACTGGGTCAGTTGTAGCGATGTGTGACTGCAAAATAAATGTTTCTAAAGTGTTCCCTGTGTCACTCAATGCAGTGCCTTTGATGATCCGCAAATGAAGAAATATTTGTCCAAACTATAGGGTAGTGAGATAAGCAGCCTCTTTTAATTTATATAACAACTTTATCCATTGCATTATAGTCTGGCGATTACGTGGCTGCTAATGTGATCGTCGTTCTGGAAACATTTGGTTTTACCTATTTACCCAAATGTGCCCTTTTTGTACTGCTTAATGTTGTTTCTTTCATCTTATCATCACTCTGTCGCCTCATTCTGCTGGGGCTGCCATGGTTATCGCGTCAACGATGTAACACCGAGACCTCTCTGTTTTATCGCAGAGTCTTTTCTTCACAGATAATCCCTCTTCCGAAATCCTTTTGTTGAAATGTTACTTTGGTGGGTGAAATCTAATTAAGTAATTCATCCAAGTACGTGAATTGCTATGTGTTTTTATCCGCAAAGAGTGGGCTGAGATTTCACAAGACAAGACATAGGGGGAGACGACTTTATATTATTTGTTTTGGTCATTGTTACAACTAGAGACTCGCTTCACTTCATTTATATCATCTGTCTCGAATAACCCACAGTGCAGTTTCCATGGTGCGCACACACACACACACACACACACACACACACACACACACACACACACACACACACACACACACACACACACACAGGCCAGACCCCTTGGCATTTTTATGAGCGTTTTCCCTTCCCTTCTTATTACTATACCATAAGAATGCTGAGCATGTCTCACAACATTGAATGGGTTATTTTTAGTCTTTAATTTCTAAATGTATTGTTTCAGAGGGTTTTATAGACTGGGTTTATGACATGATATATTTATCATGATATATCATCTCGTTAATATCCCTCAGTTGTAGCGCAGGAATCTTCAATCAAAGTATGCCAATTCTTGTTTTTCGGTCCCATATAATGAACTACTCCAGTATGAATTTGCATTAAGTTCTTAATCTAACAATGCAGACACAAAAAGTGTAACCTTGTAGCAGTCAAGTCCGAGATGTGTGTCGAATGTATTAAAGATATTTCAGCATGTCATTTTCTTTTTTTCTTTTAATGTAACACAATAAATTACAATATGTGGATGGAACAAAATCAATGGCGCAGATGCACAGAAATATTCATACAAATTCCAAATCATCTTAAATCTACCTAAACGTTAATTAATACACTACAAATTACTCCTCTCCCTGATGGACATGCCAATCCCACATCATGTTTATCTTAAAGGAAAACCAAACAGCCGTGTTTGAGCGTAAATATAAGTATTTAAAAAATATTTTATAGACACATTTATTGTCATTCATGGGGGGTGCGTTATTGCAGTTCAGTCTCTCTTGCACATGGCACTCCACTTGCATTTGATCAGATTTGGGGGAGATGTAGCCAGATTTTTGGATTGACGTTACCAGGTAATCCCAAACTACCAATAACAGGGAATGGAGCAGGGAACCTATAGAGTGCAATTTGGGACAATGTAGGCACCTACGTTTCTAAAACTTTGTCGAGATTTGGGACGGGATGGCTAGCATATTCCACTACATCCTTTTCTAACAAGTGATTTTAGGGTTACGTTATCCTTTAGAGTTCTGCTATATTCTGAGCCTCTTTATTATGAGTCCATCAAGATATTCAAGTTTGGATTTTGCAATGAATATCAATTTGACCTTGATTTAAACATATGAGCGTGTCCTTACATTGTTCAACGAACTCCAAGTGATGCTCTTGCTCTCTTCACTCTTGCTGAATGTGGTCAGAAGTAAATAAATAGAAAAAATGTACTTCGAAAAACGAGTTTGGTTCAAATTTCTGTTCTTTTACATCAGTGTTCGGTCAATTTCAGATAAAAGGGTTTCGATTGCTCTGTCGTTTGCTACACTTTCCTAAAGGCTTTGGCACTTTCCTCAAGTGTAGCACAGAGCACGGCCATTGTTTATGAATTCGCTAACACTCCTTGCTTCGTCATAAACTGAAACACCCTTCCCCTAGCGCTGATTGCAGATCGGTCATTTCAAACCATTATGGAGAGGCTCCAAAAGGGCTTGAAGCGATACTGATCTGCAGAGAGAACCAGAATGTGAACTTCTGAGATGAGTATGGTGTTACGAGGCAAATATTCTCTGGCCTGAATTGATGCGTTTTCCTTCCCTTCAGGTAGAATGTACAATGTTTGGCCTCGACCATTGACCGTCGTTGCCATGGAGGGTTAAATAGTTCGGTTTAGGTCTGTGTTTTGTTCTAACAACATTTTGTTTTTATTCTGACACAATGACAAATAAAACTGGACTGAACTGAAGTTCCACTCTCACGTCCATGCGCAAATACGAAACGTGTACAAAGTGTGCAAAAATTTACACATTTCTTTATTGGCAACACAGTGGGGAAAAAAATAACAAACATGAGCAGAATGATCCATTGCCAAGCGTGAAGTATCAAGGTGTAGTCATATTAAAATGTCTCCTTTTCATTTTAACATGGGGGACAACTCCCAGCAGCAGCGATCCCATTCAGTCAAACTGAATAAGAATAGCCTTCCTCCTCGATGAACTTTAACTGTGGTTTAATTAATAAGTGATTAAGGAGCAACGTTAGTTCATCACTGTCACCACAACACACACTTGCCCTTTCATTTCACAGATGGTAAAATACCTTGCCGTTCCACCCTTCCCTTTCTTGACAATCCCTCAGTGTTTAAGCCCAAGGAAAAAGCACACAGGGCCCTGGGGGAGGGGGGATTGATCCAATCGCCTTATGGCTCCTTGTCTCTCTGTACTCACAGTAAGAAAGCACTTCCTTTGAGATTTCCCCCCAATTTTCTTGTCTTAGAAAGAACACCGCCATTTTTATTTTCTCCTCGACTTCTCATTGGCTTTTTGTGTGTGGTGAACCTCGCCTGAACCTGCTCTTCAGATGCTGGGCTGATGCTGCAACTCCTGCATTAATCTACTAGGTTTGTAAGGACATGACTGGGGAAGCAGATGAGAGGGAGAGAGAGCGAGAGAGGGAGCGAGAGAGGGGGAGAGGAAGAGAGAGAGTTAAGGATGAATGAATTTAACTTTGAATGTGCTGGTAAATTAATAGAAAGTGCTAACCATGGCTTTGGCAAATGGCTTCGCACTTTCAGGAGTGTTTCAGCAAAATGGAATTTGCCAGCAAGTTTGGTGTCATTACCGTGACGATGTCATTCGTCCATCTTCCTCTTTTGATGAGTTTTATTTGGTCGTCTTCTGTGTGTGTAATTTCAAAATCCTTGTCCTTTTCTTTACTTTTAAAGTCAAGGAAGTACCACTACTTAAAGGCCAAGTTTAATTGGTAAATAATAATGACAGGGGCTAAGCACTCACTGTACTATGCCATGCACCCGCTGCCCTGCTGTACCAATGCATTGTAATTACACTGCCCTCTAGAGGATCCAAAAGTCTGTCACACCTCCGAAACCTCCTGCCCTCATGCCCACCACTCCAACCCCCAGCCTCCAGTCTGAAAAATCCAGCCAGCAGATCCCTGGATCCATATTCTCAGGTATTACAGAGATTTGGGGCTGAGGAGAGGATGAAGGAGAAAAAAATGTGTAACACGGTTTTTCGGTATATTTCGGTATAAAACGCTTTCACTTTCAAATGACACCAATTCAATAGCGACCATACCAACTCAAGTAGCCCGATCTCTTCAATCTGTGTACAAATAAAAATTCGACACTTCACTTCAAAATGTGTGCAGTGCGTACGCCGGAGACAAATTGTGCGTGCTGTTGATATGCCAATCCGTCCCACTAACTTCACCGGATCACTTTGAAAACGCATGAAAAGGTTATCGCTAGAAAGGTTATATCAACACATTCTAATGCTGAATCTTATTATTGCATTTTACACAGGAATAAAATTTATGTCAGCCATGTTTGGTTTTCAGTGATAGCAGTGTTTTCAGCGATGCCATCACTGGACGAAGATTATTGCAATAAAATGCATGTTTCTTGCCAGAAATGTCGTCAAAACCAAGTTTGATGATGAAATATTGCATTTCCCACGAAAATGTAAAAAAAATGTCAGCCATCTTGAATGCCACGCAAAGTCCAAAAAAACAATACAAAAAAAAAAGGCATTATTATGCAACTAATCTGCTTTCCTCTGCGGACCAACGTTGATATGACACATTTTGGTTTGTGAACTGTCTAGAGCCTCGTTGGTGAAGTCATGACCGTTCAAGGTGATAGTATTTGGATTCATCTTAGTTAATGGAAAGGATTGGTGTATCAACTGCACGCACAATTATACTTTGGCGAACACACTGCGCGCAGTTTGAAAGTATCAAATCTTATTAGTTGTACACAGATTTAAGAGATCTGGTTGCAAATACCATGAAGAATTATCTAGCTATTGTCACATAGGCTACACACACACATTCATGCTGGTAGCTTGTGTTACCTACGCTAGCATTAATCTCGCTCCGGTAACGTTAGTTGCTATAGCCAGTAAAATTAATCCTAAACAAAGAACCCTTCGCTAGGTAACGTTAACTTTTTGTCCAATATCATACCCCATACCTAGTTTCCCCCTCTCACGCAAACACACCATGCTGGAAGGCAAGGCAAGGCAACTTTATTTATATAGCACTTTTCATACAAGAGGCAGACTCATCGTGCTTAACATTGAAACATTCTAAAATGAAATAATAAAATAAACTATATCCGTAAAAGAAAGCAAAGGCAAAGTTAAAAAAAATGCATTGTAGAAAGTGCAATTTATTTAAGATTTAGCAGTCAGTGCAGCATTCAGCCTTCATCAAGGCTAAGCAAACGTTAGCTTACTTTCCTTGCAAAACCCCCATCGACGCTGCATCAAACGTGCTCCCGCTGAGCCCCGTCGCGCCGCACCCCTGGTTGGTTTCACTATGTTGGATTAGGATTGGAAAATGATGCAAGAAGCAGGAGAAGGCGGCTCTGATTAACATGCTGTGAATACAAATAAGACGGAGAACAAAGCAAGGTCACACACGGGTAAAGTCTAGTTTGCTAATGCTTGTAATCAACACCAAGTTACTGCAATCTTACAAAGAAAATATAATCCGGTTACCACCAAAATTATTATTACACGTAATATGTACTGATGCAAAATGCAATGTACTGACACTTTCATCCAATAAAGGAATTAATTTGTAACAAAAGACATTGCTAGATTGCAAAGTCTGTACCTGCGAGCTGCATTGTGGTTTATCAAGAAGGCTGTGGTTCGAGTGAGCTGTAATGCAGGGCCCAATATAACAGATGAATGTCTCCGCTCCAGAATTCCTTGCTCCATATTCATATTCACATTCATTATAGGCTATGTGTCATATCATATTGTTGTTGCTGTGGCCTGCCTGTCTGGACGTCACCTGGGTGCTTAACTATGCAGAACAAATGTGTAACCAAGCGTTTAAACAGAGGCTCCGCGTGATTGATGTGTGCTTTAACTCGCCAATGTAAGAGCCATAAATATCCACCTGGCGCCTTGTTCTGTTGTTGCCATCCCACGCAGACCCAAGTACAAGGTGTTGGCGACTAGCCAACAGCTACTGCTCACTCATATTATAAGATATTATCAGCATAATAACAGAAATATACAAACAAATCAGCTGCCCGGGACGGCATCATTCAATGTACATAAATGTATAATGCTTATAGTTCTGAAACATATTATGTGTGTTCCTATAGATATTCCGTAGTTCAAGGCTGTGCTTAATTGGCCTGTATGCTCCATGTGCTTCTCTCAGCCTTGCTGATGTAACGATTATCGATAGCGGCAGAGCAGTTCTTAAACTAGAGTAACCCATCATAACATAAAGCAGTGTATAATAATATTGTATCGATTGGGCCTAACCTGTGTTTAGCGTTGTACTTGTTGGCTTTGGGTCGGAGTATTTGGGGACTCTTCAACTGAAAACACTGCTCTTGTTGCACAGGATTTATCCGTGAAACAATCGAGTTTGAAGGACAGGGTGTCGAGTGTTCAGAATCACACATAATAACGCACAGCATGTTTGACACTGGACTGCTAAGTAGGTAGGGGGCTGTTGTAGCCTTCGGTAAAAAAGAGGGAAAAAGCTGTTTCCTTGTATGATTATGATGGCAGGTCATTTGGCGGGTTCCTTGTTGTCCCTCTTCAATGTCTTTGGAGAGGAGGGGAATTTTTGAGAGGTTCTCTCGGTCTCCCACCCTCTTGCTTTAATTGGCACAGAAGGCATGTTGGCGCTAGAGTACCATAGTTCTCTCCCGCTCTCTCTCTCTCTCTCGCTCTCGCTCTCTCTCTCTCTCTCTCTGACCCCTCTGTGTGACATTGCTTACCCTTATCTTCCATGTTTTTTTTATATCCTCACACATGGTTTACAGGCAGGCATCGACAGGTTGGGGAGAATCCCTCCATCTCCCGTTGTAGTAACTTAGCAACAGCACTGGTACGGGCATGTGGCAGGAAACGAGAGGGGGAGAGGAAGGGGCCAGGAGAGGGGGGTAGGGAGGGGCACGAGAGGTCCCTTGGTCCCACTTGTCCTTCCATTATGGTGGCGGCTCCAACCCACTGCTGTTTAATGGCACTTTGATGGTTCCTAATGGAACATTCTTCAAGCCGTCACCTGTGAGGCTTGTATAACAGAATGCATCTTGGCCTTTTCTGTTTGGCGACACTCTATCGTATTGAGAGGACTCACAAGAGTTGTATTCTGTACAATCTCAAATCAATGGAAATAGACTGTAACTTAGGCTTTTGAAAATATCTGTTTTACGTTTACATTTACGTATTGGGGATTTAGCAGCACTATTATCCAAAGCGACTTACAAAGAGTACATTTGTCCTAAAAAGAGAAACATTGTATCGCTGTCGGTTGTTCATAAAACCAAGTGCTAAGCACTAACGATTGCTAGGTTAACCCAATCCCTGTATAAAACAAAGATAGCTAGGATCAGCTGCTACACAATGCTATGTTCTAATTGTAATTGCAATGACGTGCAACATACAATAAGCGCGTACATTAAGTGCCAGGACGTACAATATACAATACATGTGAAAAGGAGTGTGTGGGTGAGAGGCTAGGTGCCGAGTCTAGGTGAACACTGATTTGCTACGTGCCAGTTTCCTTGTTTGCTATTCTTTATACAACACATTGACACACAGAAAGACAGATCACACAAGCACAAAGGTGAAAAAAACCTATATTAGAGGGTTAAAATCTGTTTGAATGCAGGATTTTATTTTGTTAACTTTTGAAACGTTCCTAATCGCCTGAGTCAAGGAGATGCTTTGGGCTGTTAGAAAAGTCTCCTTGAAAGTTTTAGGTACGCAGGGAGAGCATTGTTGTGATATATTTATAGCACTGCTAGTGTTGAAAAGGAAAGCTTTGGTAAGTACAGGCCTTGATAACAAAGATAATGATCCCTTTGCCAATTACCTTTGCCAGTTCTAGCAGGAGACAGGATGGTTGAAGAATGAGCACCTGTTGCATTTCCATGCATTCATGTAAAGGGTAAATGAAGGAATTGAAAGAAGATGCCAAATTTAGAACCTGAATCGTTTTCATGGGCAAAAGGGACCAAAACAGGAAGCATGGCTGAACAGATGCTAATTACTCGGGCTGCTTGCGAAATTGAAAGTGCTGCCCCCTCCGAGTCTCTACCCCTTCATCAACCCCCCCCCCCCCCACGAGGGGGATGCCTACCTGACGTCATACAAGAGTAGTCTAAAAATGGAGATCCTCAAGGGGAAATATACTGAGAACAATCTAGCAGTCAACAGCCTATCCCAAGTGGTGCCGATGGCTCCCATCCAACTCATAATAGCGAGAGTCTTAATGAGATCACACACCGATCTGTTGTGGAGGAAAGCCAGCAAGTGGACATCTTTGAATAAATGGAGTCTCTTATCCCCGGACTTAACCCAGGATGACCAAGCAAAGTAAAAGTTATGGCCCTATCCAACGGGAGTCCGATTGCCTTTTTTTGTCTTTTGTGAGGCTTCTGCTTTCTTGGATATTGGAAAGCAAAGCTAGCTGTCAATCATCGTACTAGAAGTATAATTTGAGAAATGTCAAAGAAATACTTGGCTTTGTATCGCAAGTGCAGGTATGTGGCATAAGTAAAAAATATCCCCAAAAAAATGTTGGACGCAAATATGAAAAATACCTTCATTGAAACATATTTAATTATTTGGGATGAATATCATGGAATTCAAGTAATTGAAATACAAGTTATTGAACTACTACCCAATTTGGATCTTGGAGCACATGGGTGAATAAAGCCATTCTAACCCTCTCCACATCCATGTTCCACAGTTCCACCGCACGCTAAATGCTGTGAGGCAGAATGGGTACACGGAAGGGATTCTGCCGAATTATATGGGTAACTGAGGTTTTTAAGTGAAGTGAAGCCGGGAAACGGTTATGATAGCATGAGCGACCATACCAGTATTGTCCATAAATTGCGTGGTGATGCATTTCAGAGTTGCCCTCGCTGTGTCAGCACGGTCGTCTTCTACAACCTCCTTTTCCGTCACTCTCATTCTCCTCACCCCGTCGGTATAAAAGAACAGGGCGGGAGTAGTGCTGTTGTAATCTGTGTCTGGTGTTCATGATCCAAATCAATCAGACAAGTGCTATCAAAGGTTCTGAGGGCTAGCTGACCCTCTTGATGGGTTTGCCCCTCCACTGCGGGCCCCCACAACTGCCTTCTGAGTTCTCAAAGCAGCTACAATTATCTCAATAGTTCCCGCTATGGGGTCTGGGAATGTTTCTGAAATTGGCTTTGAAGTCGCGCAGTTCAAGTCAGATAAAAACGAATGCAGAACAAAGAGGTGTAAAATTGTGTGATTCGTTAAGCCTTTTAGGTGTTTCCGTGCAGCATCATAGTCTGGGGTTAAATTGACCCCAAACAATCATCAATTTATTCAAAGCACCTGCAGGACATTGACAGATCATGATATTAATTTCATGTTCACCAGATACCCCTTGTCGAATGAGACATAGTCAGGAAGTTCCGAAGCAAAACAATTATGTTAACCAGGTTTTTAAACTGTTAAAACATAAAATCTGTAAAATTGTCCCCAGACATTAAAGGACGGTTCCATAGAACAGAATATGCCAGCAGTATGCACACACACAGACAAACTTATACACACACACACACACACACACACACACACACACACACACACACACACACACGCACACATTCCCTTTTCATTTATATGTATCGGCCGCCCTGGACAGACACCTTCTCCAGATCCAATAAGCGTTTTTTCTTTTTCTTCTTTGAATCTCCTCACTTTCAAGCATAGTGGTGCCCAGTGCGCTTTCAAAACGCTTGATAAGACACACTGACCAGTGGAGCGTGAGCCGGAAAAGTTTGAGGAGGCCAAGCCATGCGAACCAGACAGCCCCGTATTTTTCTACAAAGGTGTACCTGTGTGTGTGTGTGTGTGTGTGTGTCGGTGTGTGTGCGTGTGCGTGCGTGCGTGCGTGCGTGCGCGTGCAGTTCATCCCAGGGCTTTCTGTAGCGGGAGCACATAGGCTGCGTATTGAAAGGCAGATGCGTGGATGTGGCGGTCGCTGGCGTGTGGAAGCGACTGTCTGATGGCCTGGGAGCCGAAACAATAATCTATTTGCCATGAAAGAAAACAAAAACTGGACTCCCCCCTCAAACACACACATACACACACACATGCTGAACGGCATATTGTGTGTGTCCAGCAGAATGGATTGAACAGAATTGTATTGCAATCTGCCACATTGGGTGACATGCTGTTTTGCTTTGTTGTTGTTTCCTCTTTCGAGCATGTCAATGGCGCCTAACCCACTGTAGTGTTATGCAGTGTTTGAGAGACACACGCAGAGAGAGCCAGAGAGAGATGGCGACAGAGGGATCTGCATATCATTGACAAAGTGAAGAGAAGAAAGGCCGTTTCAGCCCTCCTATCCAGTAGCCAGGGCTGGTGCTCTGGTGCCATCTGAGGTGTTCATTTCACACATGTCGACCTTTCGTAGTCGCACGGAGCCCACACACACACACACACCATTTCAATTGTTTGTAGTATGCTAGAAGCTTCCAGTACAGTTGGTTGGCTCAAAAAAATAAATATATATATCAGTTAGAACTGGCCAGTGTACCATGGGTAAAGGGGTGTTAAGCCCAAAAAAGAAAAGAAAATATATTCAAATAACTTCAGTGGATGTGATGCTCCGGGAGCTAAAGGGATAAAGTTGGATTTGAATGGATGTGTGGGGAGGGCTTTATGGCCTTCAAAAGATTAACTTTCTCCATAATCTTTTGTCAGGTTATGGCTATGGGAAATGTGGTTGGAAGGTGTGTGTGTGTGTGTGTGTGTGTGTGTGTGTGTGTGTGTGTGTGTGTGTGTGTGTGTGTGTGTGTGTGTGTGTGTGTGTGTGTGTGTGTGTGTGTGTGTGTGCAGAAACTGCAGATATGGACTTGATATGCTGAATGTCTATTGTTTTTTTATTTGCTGTTCCCTACTTACTTTTCTTAAATGTAGCTAATGAGGACGATAACTCAAATCCCATAATAAATCAGTAACTACCTTTCAAATCCACTGAATATAGCTGAAGGGAAAGTGTTTATTATTACATAAACCTCTATTGCTGTTAGATATTTTAAACCACTGATCAGCAGACCTAAAATAACTATCCACATCAGATAGGAAAGCTGTTCCCCAGGCATCGTCTGCTTGGTGGGAGAGAGATATAGGCAGAGACAGAAAAAGATACAGAGAGAGAGAGTGATCTTTCAATTTAGCAGCGCATGAATCTATGTGATTCTCACTTTCACTCATTCTCTCTCTTCGGAGCTGCTTCATGGTTAAAAATACCAGTGCGTCGACTCATGATGTTGTTGTGTGGTGCTTAAGTTTCGAACTCAAAAACTTTGTGGAGGAGTTAAAGAAGGAGTGAACATTTTGTTCGTTGTATTCATGCTATGCTAGTTCCAGGCTACTCAGGAGTTTCCATCAGCCAGTTTGAACTAAACTATGGCGGCACTCACTCTTCCCCCCTCCTCTTCATCATCCTCTTCCTATCCTAGTACCTTGGATTCCTTTCAAACAGTTGCGATGATTCGCCTTTGATTTCACACATTAATTCAAAATCCCAACAATCCACAGGGGAGGATTGCTTGGACTGCAGAGTCTTCAAATAGCAAGGCAACAGCACACTAGGATTTGATCACATAGAATGTCAGCCCCATCTACTGTCTATGCCAGGGAAATGCACCTCCCTCATCAAAGTTTTTATGTCAGCATCTCCGCCAACACCCCTATTAGAAACTGGATATTTTACAGAGTTAGAACAACAATCAGCCACCACATTTCATTAACAGAGTGAATCAACACTGAGCAAACGCTCTGCAATTGTTCAGGGATCAATCAGGGGAACGGAGACCTTTCCACAAAATAGCAACATAATTATTAGTCTTGACCAAAGGGAGCTGATTACATTAACGCTTTGAATAATGTATTTGTAATTAATATGGATTTGCATTTGCAAAAATAAGGTTTACACACCACCCGGTAGTAACTTGTAGCATCAACTAAATCTTGTTTTATTAAATGAATATGCATGGGTTGATAACATAAATGCAGGGCAGAATTTATGCAGAGGTACCGTTCCTTCTCAATGCACCTCTTTGTGGGCAATCTGAGTTCATTCTTTTGTGGTTCAGGACAAAGCCTAGCTCTGAAGGGATCTCTATTTGTATGCTAAATAGATGTATGTTCAGTATGCCTAATATTATTTATTATTATGTTTTAAATACAGTGCCATTGTAAATAAACATTGCATTGACATTTTCATGCTCAGCAATCTTGTAATAGCATAGCTCTGATTTTAGTAAATGAAAACCTAATATAAAATCAGGGATGGGGGGAGGGGGGTCCTATTAGCGTCTGGAAGGTAATCACCGGCCAAACTCAAGAGTGCATTGTTTGGTTATGAAACACTAGGTTGTATTGGTGTAAAGAATGGAAATAACTATCCTTCACTTTTAATAATATTTTAATGCCACAACTGAAAGTTTTAAAACAAAATGTTACCAAGACTTCACACAATACAGTATATCAAAGTGAGATCCATAGTAGATTATACTCGATTTTCTGCCTCTATTTCAATTGGCTTACAAAGTTGTTGTTTCGTGTGCATTCAGACACCTATGGGATGTCAGGTGACACACCAACAACCAAACTTACCCGACTCATAGCACTCATTATTTCTACTTCTCTTGAGGAAGATTGTTATTCCTAGTAGTGAATGAACGGCAGACTGCACAGAGAGAGTGAATCTTTTTATCTTACCTCATCATTTTGTCTCTGAGCCTTCAGGCGAGGGCTTTATGTTTTTAATCAAGCAGCTAACGCGAAGCACATTTGCCCTATTTTCCATGTTGAGTCGACTCTCCGTTGGGGAATGATCAAATAACGAGTTTATTGGGAGGAAAACTAGGCTGTGTTTAGATAATTTTACCTCAGAAACACATTTTTTTATGTCACAAAAATCCTCCCCAATTCAGTGTATTTCCCTAATTCTGCTTTGACAACAATGTTTTCAAGCCAGCCTCCTTGTGTCCATCCATACTTCTGCTACATCCAGACAGTCTCTCGCCTTCAGACTAACAGGAAGTGTGTAATCGTACACTCAGAGGAATAATACTCCCAGGGAAACTTCATAGCGTGGCGCCACTGCAGCTCACTGTAATAGGATTTCCGCACTTTTCAGCGCTTTCTAAGCCTCTGGCAGAGAGCCTGTGTTAACCGTGCCCACTTCGCCTCCTCTCTCTGAGCATACACCACCTTATCCCAGCCAGCTGCTGGAAACCCCTTTCCGGAAGCAGAGCTCAAGAAGAGAAAAGGTTTGGGTGTGTGTGTATATTGACATTAGGAACTAGAAACCCTATGGAGAAGTCGCGTTAAAGTCATGACTCACCACAGTAGGCCCTTCTAGCCACAAAACAGCCCTAGAATGTAATAGTGCTATCCATGACCGCGGCTTGTCATGACCTAGGCTAGCCATGAACGAGGCTAGCCATGGACCGCACAGGCCATAACAAACAGTGTGAGCCGTAAACAGTGCTGCTAGCCTTGGGCAGTGCTAGCAATACTATCCATTCAAATCCTTTTAAACTAAAAAGGAGAGGTGAGAGCCCTTATAGCTAATACTGTGGTTCTGAGTAGTGATTTAAAGTTCAATTGAATGAGGTTTATATTTCAATGCAAATACTTCTTTGTTGACATTCGGAACAAATGGATACCTCATAAGATTGGTGTTTGGGGGTGGTCAAGGTATGGTCACACTGAGTTTATTCCTCAGCGTTTCAATAGACGCTAGCCTGCGCTGCAGACGTCTATCCATCTAGTAGGGTATACTGAACATTTCTACGTTTTTTAATGTTCGACATTGCTTATTGCATATTGCACCAACCAACCATTGCTTTTTTGTTTGAATATATCAAAAGATCCATCAGTAATCTTCACTGTTGCTATATATTTAATTTCTCAGAATGTAACACTATACCCTATTATCTTGAATTTATCTTATAAACAGTGTGTGTGTGTGTGTGTGTGTGTGTGTGTGTGTGTGTGTGTGTGTGTGTGTGTGTGTGTGTGTGTGTGTGTGTGTGTGTGTGTGTGTGTGTGTGCACGCGCAAAAGTGTTGTATATGTGTGCGGTCACATGTGTGAGTGTCCTAGTTTGTCAAACCAGTATTCGTCAGTGGCCACAATGCATGTCCTTGTCCAATCTTGCGAACAGGCTTGATGCTGTGTTTCCAATATTTATTTGAGGGTTGTATGTTTTATCCCCCCGCCTGTTCTGATTCAGAACTTTTAGATAATGAAATATTTTCATCAGCATTGACAAATTATAAAAACATTTAAAATATATGCTTACCCTGAACCATGATGTAGCTGTAGAAAAAGGACTGCCAGAGGAATTTATTGAGGAAAGAGTACTTCAGCAATTTCCCTCTACAGCTCAAACATACAATGGCAAAAATGCCCCCCTTATGAAAGCCAGGCTGTGCTGAATGGGAGAAGCAATCCCTACCCATTTTGTTTCACAGTAAGAACAGTAAGCAAACATGCAGTCTTTCAGCAGTGGGTGGGCTTTCATGGAGATCTACTTGTAGATTTGATATGAAACGATTTCAGATTTGAAAGCTGCCATAATAATTGCGTGATCCAATTCGGTCCGCAGGACATACATATATTTTCTTTCCCATTTCCTCTATTTTTCCACTCTGACCTAGTTGCTATGGCCACACAGACAACCCCCCCCCCCCCCCCCCCCCCCCAACCCCCGCCCTTACACACTCTCAGACCCACGGAGCATCTAGACCTCCATCTCACGATTCTAAACATGATCTGCAGCCTCCCACCCACCTTTCCATGGTGGACCCTGACGGAGAAGCGCCCCCCAAGCCCCCCCCCATAGATTGCTTTTTTCTCCAGTTCCATCCCTGAAAGTACACATTCCCTTCAGGTCTTCCCATTCATTACAGGGGAAAGATCACAGCACTGCCGGGGCCAGACGGCCAGCCTCTCAGGGAGTGATGTGGCGACGAACCTCCACTTATTGCAGCCAGGCCTCGCTTCACTCCTCGCCTCACTCCTCACCTCACTCCTCCAGCACTGCCCATACACATCATCCATCCTTCCTTGGCCCAAACCTCGGTTCTACATTTTCTTTCTCACACACCCGTCTGTTCCTTCTTGACCGCGGCAGGAGGGATTAAATACCGGATGGAGCAGGGCGAGTGAAAGTGTGAGAAAGAGAGAGAGAGAGAGAGAGAGTTGGACAGGGTTCTGTTGTTTTCAGTCTATACATAAGCCGTAGGTGGCCGCCAGTCCATCAGCCCGGAGGAGAAGGACTTAATAACAGCCTCATTAAGAGGATAGCCCATTACTGATAAGGATACCTAAGGGGCTCACTAATTAAAAGAAAACGTGTGGGGGGCGGCGGAGGGGGGAGGGATGCCTCAGAGCGGCGGGGTAGTTGGCGTGTACGCTAGCAAGCTGTGAAAGTTTGCATGGCGAGACAAAAGCTGGCCTAATCGTAATGTAGCCCCCTATGCGGTGCTCTGTGACTTGCCTGATGCTATTTGCCAGGGTGCTCTGTTGTCTCGTACCGGTGGCTATAACTGACTTGAAAACGATGACTTTGCACAATGCTGCCTCTAAATTAGATTATTCTCTCTCTCTCTCTCTCTCTCTCTCTCTCTCTCTCTCTCTCTCTCTCTCCCCCTCTCTCTCTCTCTCCCCCCCCCCTCTCTCTCTCTCTCTCTTTCTCTCTCTCTCTCTTTCTCTCTCTCTCTCTCTCTCTCTCTCTCTCTCTCTCTCTCTCTTTGTGTATTTGTGTGTCTGGTATCTTTGAGGGTGTGTGCGTGTGTGCCTGCCTGCAGAGTGGGCACATTAGTGCATCTCTACGGGTGTATAAATGTGAACGTGTTCATTTTGTTTTCCCCCACTTGGTGGCAGAAGTGTTCCACTGATTTGGACGGCGACCAGACTTTATGACACCGATTCCACTTCTAACTTTGAGGCGGAAAACATACGAGTAAAAAAGACAACCCGCACAGAGCTCCAGAAAAATAAAAACAAAAACAGAAATACCTTTGACTTGTCAACCAATAGCAAGGGACATGGAATCAGCTGCAGACATTTCTCTCCCCCCTTCCCAGTCGGCTCACCATCAGCATCATACAAGCTGTCGCCTTAAGTATGTCAAACGACTTTGATGATGTATGGCTGAGAACGAAGCGCTTGCTTCTGAGGACCCTAGACTACGCGATGTCACGAGAAAAAGGCGTGTACGCCAACATGCCTGTGCTTTTGCCCTGCCACTCTCCAACACCATGTCCATCAACGTCTGTAATGGATCCATCGGGGTGAGGGGGGGGGGGGGGGGGGGGGGGGGGGGGGGGCTAGTTGGTGATGTGCTAATTGGACATCTGTCTGTTTATGAGCGAGACGGTCCATGTTTTTAATGAATGATTTCCGCTTTGCGTGCTTGGAGAGATACTGGCATGCAAAATATGTCTGTGTACGAGGAGAGAGATGGCAAACCGTGGTGACACACACGCAGTAAAATCAGACATTTCCACTTTTGGTGGACTACTTTAAAGGAGTGCTAAAAACAAGCCAGGGGATTGGTTTAGATGAACTCTGCTACTCATCTCCTTGACACTTATGAGCACCGCAGTGGCTCAGGTGCTGCCGCCCGTGACCTGACACCTTGATGCCCAGTGGTCCCCAGCGTCTTACTGGCTGTTGTTGTGCATGCGTAGTGATGCACTGTTTGATGCAGATCATTCGGTATGTATCACAGCAACGCCCTCAGTCTTGCTTTTTTTGTGGTCCTTTTGCACATCAAGGTTTACCCCTACGGACAAGATATTTTTTCCAAATCTATCAATCCTACCAAGTCAACGTCGTGCTTGTCTCCAATGTAAATTTGTGTATCTTGAGTATGTGCCAGTGTTCAGGGAAATGGTATGTCCTGGAAATGACCTTCAACCTTAAATCGAAAGAGAGAATAATCTGCTGTCGTCAGACGTTGTGCTCAGTGGCCCACCATGTCTGCAGCGTTCTTCCTTTTTTTTTTGTTGTTGGTGATTTGATGACAAACACATGCATAATAGAAATGGGGGCTGCGAGCGAGCAGAACAAGAAATGTCGTCCCTGCTCGCTCGGCTGATCCTTGGTTTCATCCTTATCCATTTCATTGCTGCTAATACGGCTGCCGACGCTGCCGTCATCGATAGTAAGGGAAAAGGACTGTTCATACACAAAGCATTCCTCTTCTAGGAAGAATTGATTTAATGACAGCGCACAGTGGCCGCAATCGATGGGGGCGAGAGAGGACGGTACATTATGAGCGAAGGGAAGACACATAATGGAGGATCACACAGCCATTTCTATCACTAGCATCCAACTAGCATCCAACCACACACCCTCCCGTCACCACCACCCCAACCCCCCGAACCCCTGCCCCCACACCACCACAGCCCTGCCCTTATATCCTACGCCTCTAGAAGTACCCAGATGAAGTGGACACACGTCTGAACTCTGTCTGATTGCTTTACTGCACTCTCTTATCCTCCTGTCCACACTCACTGTTGTTTTTTTATCCAACCCAGCCGAGTTTTCTTGGCGCCGGGGCTGAGGGAGACCGTATGGGATCGTGGTGGGCTTGAGTGGTCGCATGGAGATGGACGCGGAAATCCCAGTGTTTCAGTTCACCTGAAAGGGGCTGTTGAGGAAAGGCACTGGAATGTGCATGGAAGCAGGGCGTCTCTCTGCGCTCTTTCACTTTGTGTCTGAATCAAGTCCCCAATGGAATGAGAACCTGTGTCTGTGATTCGGCCCCAGTGGAAATCCTCTCGGTGCTGAGATCAGAATGATGGTGATCATTGCTCTACTGTTCCAACCTTGGCTTCCCCTTGTTCTGAGTTGGTAATGGAGGAAAGCTCAGCAACGGATGCACATGAGGCAAAGGCAATGCTGAAGTCGCTCCATTTCAGACCTAGCATTTCAAACAATGGGGGAAAACAAAAGACAAACGCTCCCGAAAAAAAGAGTCAACAGCCTTTTATGTCCCAACTCAAATGCAGCGGAGCTACCTGCAAAATTCTTCCTGACTTAAGTTTTTCTGGAATTGGGAGTGCGAGACGGAATGGTGAGAGTCCCATAGCTGATGTTGTTCATGATAGCTAAGCTATCGTCCGAACTTCCTTCACAATGGTTGGGGATTGCGTGGTTTGGGGGAGGGAGTTTGTATGTCCATGATGTATCCATCCCTATCTTTATTGCATAACTTCATGTTTTCTCTATCTCTCTCGCTCTCGCTCTCTCTCTCTGTCTGTCAGCTCTCCGTCCACTTTTTATATCATCAGCGTTTATGGTTGAGGTTGTTTATTTCAACTCCTCGACTTCATTAAAAAGGGAACGTGTGCGTTGAACAGAGTAGCGGCGGTTTCGGAGTGATGGACTACTCTGTGAGGGAACGAGTGGGAAAAGCTCTCAGGGCTTGTTTGTTTTCCTCAGCCCCCCCAGCCCAAAGGGAGAGTGTTGCTTGCCCCCCCTTTCTGAACGGACAGGCCGTACAGTACCACTACTGCTGCTGCTTCCACTACGAACTCGACGACCAATAAAAATGATAATAAAAGAATATGGTTATGATGCCGAGTGTGCCGTTTGCACTTACGGCACTTTCCATCACTTATCAACGATATTCCCATTTGTACGGGTGAATTGAAAGGAGAGTCAGAAATGATGACATCCCAACCCCTCTCCCAAAAAAATAAAGAAAAACAGCCCTGTCATAATTGTAGCGGTAACAGCGGTAGCTGTTCCCCTTAATACCCCATCTCCATGTGCTCCAGTTTTAATCGGGTGGACACCAAACCCATCGTCAGACGGTGCTTTCACACTCACAGCCCGTAACGACCACCGCCGTCGACGCCCTGTGGCTCGTTCGATATCACACAGTGGGAGGCTGAAGAGCACACGGTGAACTCTAGGAATCGAAAAATAGAAAGACTGTTTGACTTTAGACTTCTTCTGTTTTCCATGTTACTTCCGTGCCTCCCCTCTTTTCTGGGTTTCTGAGGGTTTGTCCGTTTACTCTGTGTTCCCCTTGTTTCCGTTTTACGTTGTGTTTCTATATATTTTCCTTGTTTCTGTGCTACTCTGTGTTATCTGTCTAACTCTGTGTTACTCTTAGTTTTCTGTGTAACTGTGTAACCTTGAGTTTCTTGTTTTTCTGTGTTTTCCGTGTTACTCTATTTCCTGTTTAAATCTGTTTCCCATGCCATTCCCGGCAATTCCGTGCCACGCCTTTTTGTTGTCACTCCGTGTTTTCCGCGTTACTCTGTTTTCCTTGTCACTCTTTGTTTTCCGCGTTACTCTCTGTTTTCCTTGTCACTCTGTGCTTTCCTTGTCACTCTATGTTGTCCGCGTTATTGTATGTTTTCATTGTCACTCTGTTTTTTCTCCGTTACTCCCTGTTTTCCGCGTTACTCCACGTTTTCCGCATTACTCTCTCTTCTCCACGTTACTCTGTGATTTCCACGTTCCCTTTTGTTTTCCGTGTTACTCCATGTTTTCCGCGTTACTCCATGTCTTCCTTGTCTCTCTTTTGCGGGAGACACTGCGTTACTCCCCGTTCTCCCTGTTACTCTGCCAGGGTAGAGAGGAGCCCAGGTGTGGGGAGCAGCTTGCCAGGCCTCACAAACGATCATATTGATGAGCTGACGGTTGCATGGCGGTGAGATGTGCCACGGTGCTCTTCTGGGAACAGAGCGTCTGGGAGGGGGGGTTGGGGCAATCTGGGGCTGGGGGTCCACGCAGCTGGCACTGTCCCTGGCCAGGCACGCCAGATCCACACCTCCACCGCCACACGCCACAGATGTTGCCACTATAACCCTCCCCGCGGTGGTGACCTCCTTGGCACGCCGTCCGTTAATACAATCCATGAATGAAAGATCAGGACGTATCAGGGGAGCCACAGACGTGTGGATCAAAAGCGCTGGACTTTCTGTGGTTTCTTATTATCATCCTCGATTTTCCCAGGGGATCTTTCTTCCCAGGCCGTCTTTCCATGTAGACTTTGGCATCCCCAGGCCCCTCACTGTGTTGACTCTTTAATTATTTAGTCATATTTGTCTCAATCCGAGAACAGGAGTTGCAACATGGGATTCACGCATATATCATTTTCGTCCATGTGACCTAGAAATAATGGCAAGAATCTGCACATGCATGCATACATTGTTCGTGTTACGTGTTTTCGTCATGTGTGGATGAAAGCCCTGCATATATATCCATAAATATCCATAGAATTTGTAGAAATGTATTCTATCTTTAAAGAACGACACATACTGTGTGTGTGTGTCTGTATGCGGCTTGTGTGTTTTTGTGTTTTGCTGTTGTTTATCGGGAAATGAGTAAGGCTAGGCCAAGCGAGAGAGGGACCCTAATTCAAGGGGAGCGACGGTGTGTGACACCATGTGCACACGTGTGAACAGTTAGTCTTATTGTTTGTCAGCTCCTGTGTGATGTAAATTGATGAATGGACCATCATGGCCCAATGTGGGCCGTGCTATCTGTCCGGAGCAGACGGGCCCCTGCCGCCACTGCCATGGAAGACAATTAGTCTGGCATGCGGTCCTTAAAAAAAAAAGAAGCAATATTAACCCACGGTGCTCTGCCTGTATTACTGGCTGTGATGCCGCTGTTGCCTCGGCCCCTGCACTCATCCACCTCCCCACCACCTTTTTTAATTTTCCATCATGATTCCTTTTATCAATTAAGTCCACACTCGAGATTGTCTCCAGCAATTCCATTACAGTCAATTAGAGCAGAGGGGGGGGGGGGGGGGGGGGGGGGAGAGGGAGAGGGGGGGGGGGGGAGAGGGGGAGAGAGGGGGGGGAGAGAGAGAGAGAGAGGGGGAGAGAGAGAGAGAGAGAGAGAGAGAGAGAGAGAGAGAGAGAGAGAGAGAATATTATCCTATTGAGCAAAAGCTATCTTCAGATGAACAACATGCATTGCATCCCCTGCATACAAAACAGGCAGCCACCAGAAACACAGGGGGAGGCGGGCCCGGAGACCTTCAGAGCGGCAACAGACATTTACGAGCCTTCAAGCCTAATAACACTGGGGAGAGACGAGAGCAGTGGCAACACACTGTTAGATACTGTGCGTGCCCTGTGTCCCTTTCTCTTACACTTGTTTCTCCGTCCCTCGCTCTTCATTCTGCTATCTCTCTCTCCAACTCTTGCTTTCTCTCTCTATCGTGCTCTCTCTCTTTCTCCCTCATTCTCTCTCTTTCTCTCCCTCTCTGTTGTGCTATCAGCCTCCCTCCGTCTCTAGCTTTCTCTCGTGTTCCCTCTCTCTTTCTCTCTCCATCCGTTGTGCTCTCTCTCTCCCTCTCCCTTTCGCTTTGCTTTTTATCTGTTTATCACACACTCTTGCTCCATCTCTCTTCTTGGTTTTCACCCAAATCGCACAAGCTCCTTTCAAGACACACTACTACTATAACTGCTTGCTAAGGAACACGGCTATCAGAGCATTTCATGAGTTAAATTAGTTTCTAGATTTCTTTCTTGAAACGTGCCATATTATAAATGCATAAAGAATCAAATCCTGAAAATGAAATTCGATTCAGTCGAGTGGGGTTGATTTAATCCATTACTGGCCAGTAGACAGTATAGAACTCTTGACAAGGTCTATTCGTCTCCATTAGAATCATCTGAAAGGGTACACAAAGTGGAACGTAAAAATAGTCCAATATATGAATATAGGCTACTGCTTTTGCCAGTACTATATCTTTAAATGGAGGTTTTCTGTTACACTGGCAACTTGTCAAAGATCTCCAACAATTTCATTGAAATAAATGTCAGTTAAGTCACTATCTATCACCGAATCAGGTTACGCAATGTAGATTGAGCCTAAGGCCTGTTGCGTTTGCAGTATTATGAATGTTTGCATACCTGTAGTTGCCGCAAAAGAACACAAAGAGATCTTCGAGTTTTCATCTTTAAGTATTGGCCTGTATCTTTTCCCAACAACAATATTAGCATTTTCCTAGTTAGGATGTCGCTTGATATGTGCAGTGATGAACGAATTAATGAATAATGGAAAACAATGAATGTGACCAAACAGTAAAGTTGTACTTCAGGGACGGCAGAACATGTGGGAGGTGATCCTACTTCATACCGTTTTGTATGTGACAGAAACAAACTTGCCCCACTCGGCCTGTTACCTTTGGTCTTCATGTGAGTGTTATTCTTTGAAGCTAGCTGAGATTAACGGCTCAATAAAATACCTGCCTGCCCGTGTGTGTGTGTGTGTGTGTGGTTGTGTGTGTGTGTGTGTGTATCTGTCTGTGTGCGTTAGATTGTGGTCTGCGTGTTGCAGCCCCAATGCCTAACCCCAGGCAGCGCGGTTTGCCCTGGCAATGACAGCTAAACAGATGGATTAGCTGCAGCTGGCTAACTCTTAGCTTAGAAGTGTACAGTTTTAGGCTGCCAGTACCCACGGGAATATGCATGAGCTCTGGGGGGAGTAGCCAGCATGCACCTGACTCTGCAATTTAAAATTATCTGCACGCTATTTTTAGCATGGGAGGAGGTAGAGGAGGGGGAGAGAGGAGAGGGCTGGGGGGGGGGGGGGGGGGGGGGGAGCGTTTCACCTTTCTGTGCCCCACCTGCTCTGTGTGTTGTGTTCTGCTGCCTTCAGAACTAATCTGCTATTACTAATGTGTAATGACCTATGCTAAACTCAGTGAATAGATTATTATTATGATAATTCTAATTAGAAGAGATAGACTTCTTATGCTGTCGTTAGCATTATTAATGACAACAATGATACCGATGCTCTTATTTCAAAGGTCAGTCCGCTGATACATCAGCATGTCTGGTAACTAATACCCTCAGCGCCGCGGCGTCTAACCGGCTAGCCATACAGCATCGGTTTCCCTGTGAATAAATAGGACGACAATGGCTATGATAACCCAGCTCCACTCACCGCCCCCACAGTTCCTTTTAGGGGTTCTTATAAAGAGACTCGTGTGGCGAGATGCAAACAACCCTCTAACCTAAACGGCAAATAAGGCAGGGACCCGTGCATGAGCGCGTACGATGAGAATATATACTTTTATTCCTACCTCGTGCATTACTGTGATATTTTTATATTATGAAAGGTTTTCCACGGTGTCACTGAAAATTGCTCTGAAATGATATTCCTTCAGCCCAAAACAAATAGATAATCCATGAAGTCAGGTATACACCCATGACTACTGAGCAGAGGCTCCTTACCTGGAGCGACTCACAGTGAATCTGAAAAACATGCCATTAAAAGCAGATTGTGGCCAACCATTGCTGAAGGATGGCTTCCGGTGGGCTGTGGACAATGGGTGCCAGGCGGCTAGGCTATCTCGCTCCTGGCTCCTTGCTTCTCCATTTCATCATCAGGAATCAAAAAGGCATACTTCGCGGTGATCAGATGTGACACGGGTTACTTCCACACATTAGGTTTTGTTACCTCATGGTAATCTCCCGACATCGTGCACTGTATCAGCCCGCCCTCTGGTGCTTATTGTTGAGTGCTGTGGAATTGCTTATGGGACCTGCCTGTCACATTCAAGCCCGACTCAGACTACTGATAGTATTAGTTATAGTGATTTGAATAGTGATTGAGCAGAATAGCTCCCCTCTTTGCTCGATGAAAGTCCATGGCTCACTTAGCATTAATACCATTTCTTATGCAGAATTATTTGGAGCGTGAATAGGCAGGTTTAACGCACAGTGTGATGGTTGTGTCGATAGGTAAACAGGTAGGGGACATAGCCGAATGTGTCTGGCAACACCTTGAAAAATTCTGGCACCCAGACTTTGGAAAACGGTGCAGTTTCCGTCTATGCTTGGGGTTGTTTTGATTCCTCTGCAGGTAAACAAATTATGTAATCTCAAGGAAGGCACCCGTGTGTTCAGGCGTCTCTGTGTTTCTATTGGATCCCACCGGCCCACATAACGTCTTCGAGCAGAACTAAATGAATAGCTGTTCACAGGTCTTGATTTGACACCGCCAGCAGAAGCAGAGGCATATGATATTGCTCAAAGCGTTCACGGATGATCTCCCTAGACTGTAGCTGGCTGCAGACAAACTTAGTGCACAGTGTCAGTCTGGAGCGTTTAGCGAGAGGGTCAACCAAGCGTTCACTTTAATCCAAGATGAGAATTTGCTACTGAAGGAGATATGGCAGAACATCAATTTTCATTGTGTTGAATGAACCCCTTTTTTTAAACTTTAGCACATGGGCCCCGTTTTGGGACAGATGTTTCCTTGATTGCAGTAAAAACAAATATCAAAGCAGAAATACACACCCCAAACTTGTTCCTAGCGAACGGCACGTTGACCTTCGGGGGCTGTGGCTGTGTGTCGATCAACCAGCCGCAGTGGGGTTGCGGCCTGCTTAGCATGCTGCGTAGGTGCCATTGTATTGAGCTCCTAATAAAGCAATAGAGCAAGACAACATCTTTGTTTTTGTTTTCTTCCACGTCCTCCCCAGCACCATCCTCTCCCCCCCTCCCCCTCCCCCCCTCCCCCCTCCTTCCCTCCATCTACCAACCTCAATATCGACCGCTGTTTCCTTTTCATGAATTATCCCAAATGTTTTTTTTTTTCTTCCTTTTCACTCCCTTCTTATATTTTGTCCTTCTTTCCTGTGTCTCTGAAAGATTATGCATCACAGGCTTTTTAATTAATTCCCACGGGTGGCAGAAACTCAAACAACTGTGTCGGCACACTTGAGGTACCCGACGTGTGATTTCCAAGCATCCCGTCAACCTCTTGAATACCTGGCTCCGGGCGGTAGAAATTGGTTTTCTCAATAGTGTGTGGATTTTGGATTGTTTGCCGTGCCGGATAATGTGGGAGGATCAGGAGCAGAGATAAATAGGGTGGAAAAATATTTCAGCGATTTATTTGAACGCCGCCATCATCGAGCGCTCGGCGGAGGGAGAGAGACGGAGAGGGACGGAGAGAGGGTTTAGTGTTCGGGAGTTGAGCCCCGCGCCCGTTTTACCTCATCAACTAGTGAGGAGGGAGAGGCCTGGTGGGACGGAGAGCCACGGCTGTCCCTGTGTGCTTTCACTTTCTCCTGCTTCCGGTTCTATATCTCCGCCTAGTTGGGCGTCTCGGGGTGAATATCAGGACATTCTGCGTATGCATGTGTGTGTGCCTATATACTTGTGTATTTGTGTGCGTGTGCGTGTGCGTTTCTGTATCTTTTATTTCTGTGTGTGTCTGTATGTGTCTGTGTGTGTAGCTTAGAGCGTGTGCCATTTTATCCCAGAGCATGACTCATCGCTGGGAGACTTGCGGCCCTCCCTCCTGCCTCTCAGGGGGTTATCCTGGTGTCCTCGACCAGACCCGCAGCCCCTGGTGGGGAGAGGATCCTCATTAACAGGAGAGAGAGAGAGAGAGAGAGAGAGAGAGAGAGAGAGAGAGAGAGAGAGAGAGAGAGAGAGAGAGAGAGAGAGAGAGAGAGAGAGAGAGAGAGAGAGAGAGAGAGAGAGAGAGAGAGAGCAAATCCTCTTATAAAGATACACATTATAGACACCGCCACATCAAACCTCGCCCCTCTCCTCATAAGCCCTGTTCCTTATTCACCTCCCAAAGCAGGGCTCCCTGCCCCCCCCCACTGGTACATAACAAAGTAGAAAATCTGGGCCTGAGACAGCACGGACGTAAAAAAAACCCTGATATACACCTAACACACCGATGTTGAGTGTTTGGCCCGTCTGGGGGGTGAGGCAAGGGTTAGTGGGAGGCCCCTCCTGACACAAGAAGCATGGCCGTCTGAGCTAAAAAAGGCCTCCTCGGGCATGCAGATGAAGGGTCAGGTTGGCTTCCCATCAACTACAATAATTGAGCTGTCAGCCTAAAACCGTCGTATATAAATCCCTTCTGCACTCGCACACAAACACAGACAGACACACAAACACACAGACACAACCACACACAGACACAACCACACACACACACACACACACACACACACACACACACACACACACACACACACACACACACACACACACACACACACACACACACACCATGCAACCATCACCAATCCTTCCCAGCCCTCTTTGCTGCTGTTTTTTTTCTCCCCCTCGTATAATTCATCACATTTTCATCAGCACCCACTGCTAGAAGGTTATTTCCTGTCTTCAATTTCACCACCCAGATGACTGCTGTTCAGAACATCCCTGACAGCAAACAACATTCGGCGGGCCACGTGTCGTCAAAAGGAGCAAAGAAATAAAATAATCCCCCGCAAAAAAACACAAACCCCCCCAAACAGATGGGGGGAGCACTGTGTTGTTTGGCGAGCCAACAACTGGGACAGGCTGTTGACAAACGGTGGCCGGTCGGCTCCCATTGTCGTCTTCAGTCTCCTTAAAGGGCGCTGGCTGTCTGTGTTTTAACCTGGGAGAAGCCGATAGCACGATGGCTACATCTGCTGCCTCACACACAGGACCGCTCTGAGGGAAGGCTATGTCATGCTCATGGAAGTCTAAATTCAGCCGTGTGTGGGATTGCGGGGTGTAGGCTATAGATAGGATGCATTGCCACAGTTAATATGCGTGTTGTTTTTGTTGTCGTTGTTGTTGTTGGGGTTGCTCATCATATGCTTCACTCCTCACAACAACAAAACTCTTTTGCTACTGAGTTAGGATGGCTAGTGGCTATTAATTAAAGGAGCTATTAGTAAGTCCACTTCTGGCTGGCTCCAGCAAAGATTGACAGCTCTGCCACGCCTGGACACGGTTCTGAGCCAATCATTTACACACCAAAAAAACAAAAACTTTCCTAATTGGTCACGAGTGGCTGTTGTCCATGTGAGAATGCCCACTAACGAATAAATACGCAGTAATTGATTGGTGGGGCACACTGCGCTGCGTTTATCTAAACATCTCAGCATGGATGGTGTTGTTTCTGGAGGGATCTAGAGCTGTCTGATTGTTTGGTTTCCGTTGTCGGTCGGTGTGTTGACAGAAACCAGGGAGGCTGGCCTGCTGTCTTGCCCCGCTATAGAGATCTTCCGTGTTTTTTCCCAAATCGTGCTTTCGTTCACTGCCCTCCGCATCATTTTTTGTGTTGGGCAAAATCTTAAAATAGACCTCAGTCTAAGATCCCGTAACCCATTTATGTCTGTGTGCAATGCTTGCTGCTACCAGCCTCTAGTGTTCCACTGCTAGGTACACTTAATGTTGTAATGCGGTAGTGTTAGTCTGCCTAAGGGAAAGCTTTGAGAGATTCAGACACAATCTTTCATTGAGTAAATTCAAGAAAAAGTCTTATTAAAAAATAAGAAATACACATAGCATAACACATTCTATTAGCTACGGATGTTACACCTATTTTTCCATGTATTCATTTATTTTGCCCAATTTACACTTGGCCTAACAAGCTTAGTTCTCCAATTAAGCATAAACAAAAAGGAAAAAAGGTGATTAAAGAAACCTCATTAACGTCTCTCTCTCTCAAGCCAACTTACGGCACAATTTCTTTTAACGTAAATTGTTTGGGACGCAACACCATAGGATAAACAAGGCATTAAAGACAGTCATTACACCGCAATTAGTATCTGTAATTGTCGTATTTTCATTATATCATCCAAGTCAGCCTCACGCGTCCTCGCAAGTGTCACTCACTCAACAACAAAACAACATGGTCTCAAAGGGGCGTTCTAATAATCCCTTGATCTGAGGAGAGGCAGCGTGCTTCAGCTTTAAACCAGGTGTGATGTGAAGCATGGAATAGCTCTGCAAGAAACCCATTTCTATTTACATACACAGACACAGTGCACACACAGACGTGTACAGAGGCGTCTTTATCCCCAGCACGCATACGTCAGATAATACGCACGAAGACAACTTGTGTAATGGCTGCCATTATGTCAGATCCTTTGAGGAAAAACTTGACAGAGTGCAATTTGGTTGTACACATAAACGCCACAGTGTAGAGCAACAATTAGGTCTGAGCGGGTGCACTACCAAATTGTTATCTGCTGTTTTTTTCTCCCCACAACCTCTCTCCTTGTCAAAGCAAACACATGCATAAGCATAGAGCTCTTAAGGGTACTTAGATACAACGTTCAAGATTTTTTAACGCTCAATGCGCCATTCTTTTGGATTACATTAGAACTTGCAGTATCAGTAAAAGTCTTAGTGGTGGAATATAAGTTGGACAAATAAAGAAATACCCTCCTTTCAAGAATATGAAGGAGCTATTAGTTCATGTTCATGGGAGTTAATATTCAGTGCTTCCTTAATTTGACATGTGTGTCAATGTCTTAATTATTCATTTATAACTTAAAAGTATAAGCAGTTGAAGAGCGAATTTCATTCACACAAACGTCATGGTTAACAAAGTGCTTCATCGAGATTTGCGTGATAAACTGCCCTGATTTTGCCATGACATTTGCATTTTAAGGACACCAGTTGCACAGGACATGAATTGATCGCCCCAAACCATACAGAAATTGTGGCCGTGTTCCTGTAATACGGACACACTACATACGCTGTGTTCCCTTTCTGTGTCATCTGTTCTGAAACAAAGACAAAGAGCTTACTGTAGGGCATAGGAGGCACAGTAGATCATTGTATAGGAAGAGACTGAGGGAGCGAGATACACAGAGGGAACAAAGAGAGGGAGGGAGGGAGGGGTGGAGGGAGGGAGAGATTTAGAGAGATAGAATGTGGGAGAAATAGTTGGAGGGGGAAAGATGGCTGACAAGAGAAGGGGAAAGAAAGGGGGGAAATGGTGAGAGATGGATGGCGAGAGAGTAAGATATATAGTGAGAGAGATGGATATAGAAGGAAATAAATAGAGCTAAGAGAAAGGAGAGAAAGCTAGAGAGTATAAGCAATTGTGAAAGATATGTGTAGAGTGAAAGAGGAATGAAAGGGATATAGAGATAAATCTAGGAAGACAAACATATCTCCACATCAGGAGACACAGATGGAGAGAGCGAGAGAGAGAAAGAAATCATTAGATAAATGTAAAGATAAAGACACAGTGAGAGATATAGAGAGAAAGTAAGTGAGCAATAGACCCTAGAGAGAAATGTACAGAAATGCTATCTAGGACTGTAAGCGCTCAACCCCTTTGCATCCACCAACATTGGAGTTGCCCACAAATTCTGGGAATTTAATCACGTGCGAGGGGAGAGTCCACCAACCGCACAAAAGTGTTCGTCGGAGAGAAGAATATGAGAGAAGAATAAACCGGAGACTTCTCTCGATATGCACGGATAACGTGTGATTTAAAATGTCTGCAGGCAGGCACACATTACCGGCTTTGCCATTTATACCCTGCGTGTCCTCACCCTGAAAAAAGAACCCCGGTCAGGGCAGCTTTTATAGCCGTCTGCTCGCACAGGCCCAGTAAAAAATGAAATGGAAATCGCCACGCAATGGAACTGTTAAATTGTGTCGCTGGCGTGATTATGATAGGTGAAGCTTTGATTATAACTGAGGACCTTTGCTACGTGTACTGTGGCTCTACTCATTCTCCCTGCTTGATTCCATCTGCTGAATTACTTTAATTGGAGGAAGTTTGCTGTCGCACCTACTATGACTCACTCAACTTGATCACTTATTGTTCAAAAGTGCTGGAGGTAGGATTTAAGAGCTATTATTTGGGAGTGGTTTCGGAGAAATGGCCATCAGTCAGCTTTTAGTACTGGGAGAATAACTGTTGACTGCGCCTTTCTCTGTATGAGCCAATTTAGATTGTAAACCGCTCCTGGGTCACTTCCAACCAATCAGGGCTACTCCCCCGTGATTGCTTCAGGGTATCCATATTGCCCTTCAATCACAGGTGTGAGAAATGCAGCAGCAGGAGAAACGTATGGAGGGAGGGGAGCAGAGAGGGGGGCACTTTTTTTGCAACTCTCGAATTTTAAGCTATCTTAAGAATTTGAAATCCAAATAAAAGTCTGAACTTTGCTACAGGGTCTGCATTCCCCAGCCATGGCAAGCATGATGGATGCTTGCTAATGCTCCGCCCTCATACCCAAACAACCTGCCATCAAAACCCATCAAACCTCCCAGGTCCCTCGGGAACAGAGCACATAGCCTGTCTCCATAGCACCCAGCACCCTCATTACCCTGGCCACAAGTCCAGGGGAGACGGATGCGGCGTTCTGGCATAGGCACGGGGGTTGGAAGGGGAGGTGGGGACTTTGGGTCAGTGTTAGTTGCCGTGGCACCTCAGAGGGTCCGGGCTCTGCCCACCGCCGTACCGCTTTTGTGGGACTGTCTCATTTCACAATTCATCAGCCGAGCGTCGCGCTCTGCTGTCGAGATGGCAGCTTGCAGCCCCGGTGATCCATCAAGAGGCCTGACACACGACCGTCAAAGCTGAAAGATGGAGCCACCCTCGCCCCAGCTTACTTCACCCACCGCCCCATCTCCCCCCCCCCCCTTCCAATCCACCACCACCACCACCACCGACCCCGCATGGCTGGATTTGAATTTGATTTGCCACGCGGCACCAAGACTATCGCCAGGCAACCCGGTAGCCCAGACAGTCAGTCAGTCAAGGCAGGCGGTGAAGGCCGTCGACACCTTGTTCAGGACTCAGGGAGATAATACAGGGAGATAATACAAACACTCCTCCCACTCCCCCCACTCCCCATCCCGCCCCAGAATAGCTTTCCGGGGATATGACTGCCGGATAAAAGCCGAATTGACTTCCCTTTGTCTGCTTTTCTGTCTCTTTCAGTTTAACGTTTTTTTTTTCAAATGGAACGGTTCCCTTATTCTGGTAGCATCGACTTCTTTCTCTTTTCTTTGCGTGTTCCGGAGTGGGCTTGGGCCGATAATAGATCAGGGCAGCTGGCCATACTTTGTTCAAATAATAATCGCAATGCGATGACAGACTGTTTATACAATTTAGCATGAAATAATCCATTGCAAAAAGTTGACTGAAAACACAAATGCGCTTTGTGCCTCCACCTGACCCTTGAGTGGCGATAGAGTAGAAAGAAACCAAACAAAACAAGGTATTAGCTTTATACACTGTTGACCATGCACATCACTGTTGTTGATGTTGTTGTTGTTGTTGTTGTTGTTTCGGTGGTCTCTCTCAGGTTTATGGGCAGCATAATTGCTTTTGCAGTCATGGCCGACCGAGAGCGGTATTAGAGGACTCTGCATGTAATGTCATTATCTGCATTTTACATTTCTTTTCATTGTACTCCTCCCGTCCCCAGTCATTGAAAGTCACTCCTAGTTTTCTGGGAGTCAAATTAAATGGATGAGCTCCATGAGCACATCATTAAAATAAAATGTCTGGCCATAATAACCACCCAAACAGGGTTTATATTATATCCAGCGGCGCTGCCCGGCCACCCGGACAAATTGCCATGGAGGAATCCATGAATCCATGAATAGGATCCAAGTAGGACAAAGACCCAATAAAGTCAAAACAGAAATTAATAACAGAAAGATAATGTCAAGCGCATGACATTGACCTGCCCGCCTCTTTGTTTTGGTTCGTTTTTTTCTCACCACGAAGGCCTGCCTTCAATTTCCCCTCCGCAATAAAGGGATATCGATCTTGGGGGGGGGGGATTGAGGGGGGGCCGAATATACGACGTCCCGATTGTCGTAGCAACAATGGTAGGGGGAGGGGGGAGGAGGGGGAGGAGGGGGAGGATTACGCCCCGTCACACAGCCGTGACTTTCCTTTTTCCGCCGCACTTTTTCTTTTGGCCGTGGGCCGCCGCTGGGGTGTTTTACCTGCGGGGGGAAGATGAGCAATGTCCCCTGCTCCCCCTGCCATGCCATCATCACCATCATCGCCTCCTCCCCTTAATCCCTCAGGCGCTCAATTTGGAGGCAGCCAAGGGTGAAGTGTTGTAATGATGGCTTATTGACCCGCCTGCACTGTGGAGATCAGGAAAAGGAGAGGAGGGGAGGGATGGTGGTGGTGGTGGTGTCGGTGGTGGAGGGGGGGGGGAAACTCAGCTGATAGACGTCTTTTTTTTTTGTCTAGTGTTTTGTGGAATATTTACATATGGGGTTGAACGAGACTTTAACGATTTAACTCTTGGTGTCTTGTTGTTTTTGGAGAACGGGCGAGGTAATCAGGAAAATGCTTGCGAGTCCCCAAAAAATTGTTGAACCCACATAAATAAGAAACGTGGCTATTATTATCGCATCCCCTCAGCCCATGCTCACTGGTCAATAACTAAATGCCATGAAATGTGAATAATTTATCCTGGTTATCTCTATCGAGTCCTGGGGTAATCAAATTTGAGGCAGACGGTTGCAGGATGGATGGAAAGACCTCAGACTAATCTGAATGTGATATTGCAATTATAGCTCCGTGCCAAAGGCCACTCCACAGCTCCCTGGGCCCTCCCCTCTGCTCCTCACACTCACTCAATAAAATGAGCCAATACACTATTATTCATGTAATAAGGGGAACATGACTGAGAACAATGGTGGATGTAGAATCAGCTCACCTCGGCTTGGTTACACAAGTAACCAAATTACCAAACTCATTTAACTATGATTACTATAACTTAAAGCATGGTTTATCTTCTTCACAGGTTTTTAATAAGTAGTCTGTGTGTGTGTGTGTGTGTGTGTGTGTGTGTGTGTGTGTGTGTGTGTGTGTGTGTGTGTGTGTGTGTGTGTGTGTGTGCGTGCGTGCGTGCCTGGGTGTGTGTGCGTGCGTGCGTGCCTGGGTGTGTGTGTGTAAGCATGTGTGCGTGCAGTGCATATGTGTGCCAGTGTGAGCGCACCCGTACGTATGTGTGACGTGCACATGCATGTGCGTGCGTCTATTTAGATCTATGTGTGTTTTGTGACTCTGTGTGTGTGGGTGTGTGCAAAAGTGTTTTGGATCCGTGGATCTGTGTGTGCATGTGTGCGTATTAGTGTGTATGAGCCGCAGAAGCAGGTAGTTATCTCTTCAGACAGGTATTCAGGTATTGTAAGCTGTGGGTGGGGTCGAGGGGGGGTTCAGTGATACGTCAGCCAGCGATGACAGCCAGGACTCTGGTGCGCGGCGGTACCTGTCAGCCCTCTCCAGGGTGGAGAGACCTTCCCCTGATACGCAGCCTGCCTCTAAGACTGCTGTCATGTCACTGTCGCCAGACACTCGCCTTGCCACGGAGGCAGGGTGTCTGCGCCCCACTGTAGCTGATCACAAGCACCACCAACACATCTGGTGTCGGTGTGGGACACTGGGCGTGTCGGTTCCTGTGTGGGTAACTGGGCGTGTCAGTTTGTGAGTGTATGTGTGTGTGTGTGGGTGTAATGCTCAATGTATGTATGTGTGTGTGTGTGTGTGTGTGTGTGTGTGTGTGTGTGTGTGTGTGTGTGTGTGTGTGTGTGTGTGTGTGTGTGTGTGTGTGTGTGAGGGGGGTGTTGGCTGTGTGTGTTAGTTGGGGGGAGTATAGGTGTGTGTGTTTGTGTTTAGAAATTGATGTGTGTGTTTGTTTTTGCTATGTGTTTGCTGTGTGTATATGTGTGTGTGTGTGTGGGGGGGGGGAGTATGGGTATGTGTTTTCGCTTTAGGTGTTAATTTGTGTATTTCTCTGTGTGTCTGTTGGGGGGAGGTGTAAAATGTGTGGTTGTTGTAATGTATGGGTAGGTGGATGGAAATGTTTGGAAGTGTTTTTGCTTGGTGGAGGTTGATTGGAGGGAATGTCACTTGGGGGTTGAATGTGCTTGTGAGTCTGTCAGTGGCCCATAATATTGTGTGATCCATTAGTTTATTATGCATCTCATATGAAAATGGAAATTTTCTGTGCAATAATCAGATGCATCCGCAAGAACTCAGTATACACCCATGCACAGAAAACACACTCTGATCCATCCTTGGATTTCTGGAATGGAAAGAAAGTAAGAAAAGTGTTTTAATAGCATGCCAAATCAATATCGCATTATACAATGTATAATACTGCGCTTACGTAACGCTCTCAGCTCACTGTGGAGTTCTGGACCGAAACTTGCTAAATGCCACTCGTTCCACAGCTAGCATTCGTCCCTGTACGTGCAGCGACACTCTGATAAAAAAAGCAAGAAAAGCCCCTAAACATGCAGTCTTGTCTGCGTGTCTCGACTCAAGAAGCAATTAGGCCCTGTCGTCTCACGGAGCTCCAGCGGTCTCTCACCTGACCCAGATGACTGGCTTCTCCTTGGCCGCGGCTGTGGATTCACAGCCTGCGTGAAGGCAGCTTTCTCTCCAGACGTCACTCCGCTGTTGCTATGCACTTCAAAGATATAATCATCCCCTCCACCACTACCCACCTTTCTGCGGTCACCTTGCTTAAACCCCACCTTTCCTCTCTCTGCCTCCAATCCCTTACCTCCCGCTTCCTCCTTTTCTTACGCTTGTGTGTTGGTCGCCGCTCATCAGCATATGCGACTGAACGGTTTCCCTGTTAAACGGGTTAGCTCGCTCTCGGTGTGTGTGTGTGCATGTGTGACTGTGTCTGTATCCATGTGTGTGTTTGTGTGTATGCTTGGAGGGGAGGGAGAAGGAGAGAGAAAAAGCAGTATCCAATTCAATTACGGACTCAGACGGTGATCTGTGTGTCAGGACGTGTCTGGTGGAGCCAGGCATCAGCCAGACCCCCGTAAGCCATCGGGGGGTAGGGGGGGGGGAGCGGGTGGTCTGCAGTGTCCTTAGCCACCCCGTTAGTCTCGCACAGGTTGACGTCTCTGATGCAGATGACACATGCTCCTCTTTGATGTCGCCTCCATCTTCCAAAGCCCCCCCCCTCGCCTGTTCACATCTGAAATTCAAAGCACTTCTTAGAAAGGGGGTTTTCACGAGTTGAAAAATCTGAAACTTAAAGCCATCATCACGGGGAAGATGAAAGGGAAAGGCTCTTCGGGAAAAGGGAATTGGTGAAGAGGGAGCAAGCAGCACGTGAGGAAAAAAGCATGCAGTTAGAGATCCAATTGGTCCGATACATTGTTAGGCTGTTAGTAGGACGGGAATTACCTCGCCGGACTTCACCTTGGAATGACTTTGTGTTGGAATTGATTGTCGCAGGATTGGTTATGAACAAATATATATATAATTTTTTTAATTAATTGAGCAGCATCTTTTGACCTCTTCATTCACCTTGCTCAAAATGCCAGGAGCGAAGGAGGCTGAGGGGGAGGAAATAAATTGGGACAAGGTTGTGGGAAAAGGCGCTCGTATTTAGCCAGCTGAAAATATGGAAGCAGGGTTCCGAGGAAAGTCTTGTCTCACTCCCTCTCTGTCCCTTTCGATCCATCTCCCTCTCCCTTCTCTCTCTATATGTCTCTCTGTATTCCTATCTCTCGCCCAACTTATGCTTCCCAGAGTCATAAAACATAGATATAATTCGTGAGAGGCCAATGCAGTCTGACAAGCCCGAGACGATTTCCTTGTCAAAAAATAGATTTTTTATTTTGCCTATTTTTATTTTGTTTTTATTCTTCTCATTCACGCCAACTGCACTGCTCCAGAGGTAGAAACGCAGTGAGCTTCATTCATTATTACTGCCGGGGTACAGTGAGGGGCCGCTTGTTAGCACCACAGCGTGTGTGACCTCCTGCAGCAGCCAGTCACACAGCACTGGCTGGTGTTGATGTGCATCCTTGATAGCTCACCGCGTGAGATCAGAAACCAGTGCGTCAGCCTCCGTCCGTTTACCCGCCTCGCTGCCTTCATTTAAAGCACAGAGGGATGAACGCCGGAAGATCGGTTTGCATGTGTGTGTGTGTGTGTGTGTGTGTGTGTGTGTGTGTGTGTGTGTGTGTGTGTGTGTGTGTGTGTGTGTGTGTGTGTGTGTGTGTGTGTGTGTGTGTGTGTATGGAGTCGGAACACTCAACTTAATAAAAAAGCATTCAAGGAGGAAAGTTTTGCAAATTATTATTTTTTTGGTATGTTTTGAGGTTTTATGCATAACTTTTTTGATATCATATATTTTGGGCCTCAGCCAATGGCATTACATTTACATTGAACCCTGTGATTGAAGATCCCCCAAAATAGCCCCCTTTTGAGCGACCAGCTGGGACTTGAGCACTTTCTTAAGGAAGTAATCAATTGAAAACAATACAGGGACTATAAATCAGTCTTAAGTGTGGACTTTGGTGTTCTGCTTTGGTGCTGCACTGATTTGTGTCTTTCATTAAAATGAAAGATATTTGCGTGGGCACCTGAAGAAAATGTGTGTAAACACATTCACCAAAGTCATTTTTGTTCATTCAGGATCCTTTAGACTAACATGACGCCGCCATATGGTAATGGATTATTTGCCATATTCTTTTATTTATCTCAATAATCTCCCATGCTGATATTTTGCCTCCGGGCACATCCACCCATATGGTTATTTTTTGGTCTAGCCTTAACCATTCTAATGTGAAATAATTTCCCCCCACACCATTTGAAAACACACAGAAAAGAGCCCTACATAGAATCCAGCCCTGTGTTTAATGGTTCTGCTGCCTCTTTAATTGCGCTGCCCTTGTAATACCGCCACTCCTCAGGCAGTCGTTAGCGACCAGCACTATTGCAAGGGGGTTTTGCGAAAGGAGAGCTCATGGCTTACAACCATAATGGCTCATTTGTTCCCCCATGCATTCCCACCCAGCGAGAAATAAACGCTGCTTCTATCGCGTGGCATGTCGGCGCAGTGCTTTACGTACCGCCGTAGCCTGGGAGTAAAGCACGGACCCCTGGGATCGCTTCCCACCTCCATGGGTGGGGGGTTCATGCCTCTGTGTGGTGTTAGCATGTCCTCCCCAGGCAGCACATGGATGTTATTCCAGAGCCCCCCCCCCCCCCCCCGGTTCCCTGGAGTCAGCCCACTGGTGCCACACTGTGGCCACCCCTGCTGTTTCCCAGTAAATGGGTTAGAGGAAGGAGCACAAACATCCCAGAGGGGGGAAACCAATATGGACAAGATGTATTTTAATAGAGGAGGCAGTGTGAGGGAATGGACATGTTAGCATGTGAGGCAGGGTTAGTTATTGCTAGTGCCAGGGATGGTTTGAAGCTAATGTTTTAGTGTTCATGCGTGTGCAGAATTTAACTGAGGGGGAGAGAAGAGGAAATAAGGAGGAGGAGATGAGATGGGAACCTAAATCCGGCAGGCCCCCTTGTACAGTCAGGAGCCCTAATGATATTTGAATCTGATAGTAATGAAACACGACTCAAAATGATCTCACCTACTGCAGCTCAATAAACATTATGGCATGTAAAAATATATTTATAAATACTAGTTACACTCTGGCTGCCCCCTAC
>NC_044054.1:20950800-20960800 GCF_902167405.1 Gadus morhua | reverse complement strand
CAGTAGCAAAACCAGTAGCGGTATCAACAGCATTAGCAACAGCAGCACCCACTCAACACGGGTTCCTTTGACTTCCTGAGTCCTCACTGTTCACCCAGGCTCTCTCTTTTAGTCTCGCAGTCTGGTAGAATGACCTGGCTAGCATGAGGGCCCATTAGGGGCCCCTTGTTGATGCAAACCAGTTCCCAAAGCTCCCCTCCTTGCTCTGACGCCATTGGTATCTACAAAGCAGATACCTAAACATCTGGCTGGAGAGAGGATAGTGTTTCCTGTTTCCAGTCTACAAAACTCAAACTCTAATGCTAATGGTGTGATGGGTGACAGCTCAATGTCATTTTTACAAAGGCGTTCTAATCTGCAATTATCCAAACCGCCCATCTCAGAATGGCTCAAGTATCAGGTTTGTGGGTGCAGGGACATATTTTCTCTTGTTTCAGCAACATGAAAAAAGAGGGTGTTCAAGGGTTGACATCGCAAATGTGCTCATTTTCTTTTTTTTATTGAAAAGCGACTGGCATAGCTTCAGTAAATTATGTCTGCTGATTTTCTTGTGGTTCTGTATCTTTTCCCTCGTTTTCTTTGCTGTGCTATATTGCAATGTATGGTTCCCATGGCTAACAATGTAGGACGAAAGAGGTTATGAATATTCATAGGCTTTTTCACAGAACTGGATTCGGGATTCAAAATCATAAACAGCGACAGCGACAACAGAATGCATCCAAAATAACCTATTGTTATATCAAACAACAATCTGGATCGACACCATTGCTGTAACATCACAGCAGCAGTCATCCATGAAATCCACCATCCAAGACCTAAGGATGATGGCTGATATGATAACAGAGGGTAGCTAGCCATGCTAAGCCTCACGTGCACTCATACGGCCTCAAGCCAGTGGAGTTGTCAGTTGGAAGCTGGTTTGCTTTCAAGCACCTCCTTATAATTTTATAGTTTTCATTTGGGAATGATCCTTTTTTTTTTCTTCTTTTGAGAATGAACCAGCTACAATAACACTCAAGTTTTCCGAGTGCACAGAAACTAGAGAGTGGTATGTTGTAAGAGTGAGAGCCTTTTACGTTTCTGAAGGACACAAAAACACCTCACATAAATTGTGAGTGTACGCATGTGGGAGATGTTCTGCCTCAACGTCGATTATTTTAATGAAGGAACACACATTTAATACATATTCAAAAGGGATAATTTCCCATGTACCCGGGTTATGAGTGAATATGACAGCGTCATTTTCCACGTTATTAATGTACCAAACCGCAGAAGCAGCGGCAATTTAATATACCCTGTACTGTGTACTAGATTTGACAGAATAATCTGCAGCCCCCCCCACCCCTCCCCCACCCCTCAAACGTCCCTAAGCATCATGGGAATAAACAGAGCTCCATTTTGTTTGTCAGCAGGAGGGCCATTTAGCGACAATAAGCTGCTGGCCGGAGGGCCTCGACTGGTGAGGGTGTAAAGAGAGCCTTTTAAAATAACAAACTGGTAGAGGCGGGCGGGAGGGGGGCCGAGAGAGAGAGAGAGAGAGAGAGAGAGAGAGAGAGAGAGAGAGAGAGAGAGAGAGAGAGAGAGAGAGAGAGAGAGAGAGAGAGAGAGAGAGAGAGAGAGAGACGGAGAGGAAGAGAGATGATATACCGAGACAGACAGACAGACAGAGAGAGAAAGAGAGAGTTGTATATGCGTATAGAGATGTGCATGTGTGTCTGACAATCAGCGGTGGTTCAGCTCACCTGTGAGTTCTGAATCTGGATGGTTCCTGGGGGCAGGCCCTGGGTCAACACCTGCCCTTGTGATGTCACCATGGCAACCGGCTGGTACAGGGTCCCTCCTGAGGGGATGATTTGAACAGGGTGAGCGGCAACGTTTAACCGGCAAGGCGCTCCTTTAAGTGCTACGCTAGGCTAACGCTAACTCGCTTTGCTCAGCACAAACAAAATCCTGCAAAAGATTCAACCACGGTAAAATCTGCAACCCATATTAAATGATAAAAAAATAAAAAGACAGATTAGAAGATTGTCTGCGAAATTTGCCAGTGGCGTAATTAGTGCTGATCAAGGGCCTCTTATTTCAGTCTGTTTGAGGCGTGAACACACCGCCATCAAAGGCAAAAACATTGATTTATTTCACTGGGCGGAGAGAGGGATTTCTAGAGGGCAAGATTAACTGCCTCCCCTGTGCTGCCCTGACATCATTACACGCCTTGAGTCGTGGAGGGTGTTCAGCTTTCACTGCTGTGGTAGTAGGCTCACAACGCCAAGCCTTTCACCCAACAAATACTTCAACCATGGATGAATTTGTTGGTTTAAGTGTGATTAACTTTTTGAGAGATCAAGACCAGTTATGTCTCAGATCTACTGTGCACCATCCTTGAACGTTGATACATGGAAACAACTGTTGGATGAAAAAAAATGCAACATTGTTATATAATACATCGACATCCAGGATTGTGACTCAGTGCTCATATCAAAGGCAGGTCATATATGGTAAGCAAGTCAAGGGTATTTGCTCCCCAAATACACATATCACACACAGTGGGAGGACACTTTCTGACTAGAAGATCTCAGCAGGCAATGAAAAACTACCTAAAGAAACCATGTGAAGTAAAACATGCAGGTCCATTCATTTCGGAAAGAATAGGCAAACAAAAAATAGGGAATTAGGTGCCAAGTTTGGGAGGACATGAAACCATAATGAAACGACTGAATTGGTTATCTTCATCATTGATCCGGGCCAAATAGGACCAATGATGTAAACGGTCCAACATTTCTAGGATTCTTCCATGGAAATGGAGTTGATGTATTGCGACTGAAACAGCACTCTTATGTTAAAAAGCATGAATCATAGACCAAATGCAAATCGCAGAAACACTTGCTATCAAATTCGAAACCTGCAGAGGTAGAATATCTTTCTAAGTGTTCCTTTCTGACCGTTGGTAATACAACATGGACATCTGTGTCAAACTTAAATGTCAAATACTGTCTTTATGATGAATCTGATGCCATAAAGCTTTCCATATAAAAACCTCATGCTGTTTTGCACTGTTTTGTATCGGGTTCCAAAGATGAAAAATTCTACTTATCTTTACTTGCCTTTACATTACGCTTCTACTTTCAACACAGTTGTGGCTTCTCACAACACATTGTACAAAAAAAAAATATTGTGAAGGTTATGCATACAACGAACAAAATGTTGTTTGTAACATGTACAGTATGCAGTGTAGCATGTCTAATTGTAGTCATCATTGTATGAAATGACTAACCCTAAGATTGCACCATCTATATAGATAAAGTGTGGTTAGATAGTAGATAAGCCTAAAGTATTTCTTTATTAACAGATATCACCATGAACTTCCCAAAGGGAAATAGCAAACAGTCTTTCTATTTGTGTTCCTGAAGCACAAACACAACAGGAGTTTCTCTCTGAAAGCTAATTTGATATTTAGATATTTTTTAAATCACAAACAGCTACTCCAAATCAATGTAAAAAATAAATAAAGCTTTTACTTTCCAGAAGGAAGTCTCAAACAACCCAATTTCCTGCGGCAGACTGTGTTTATCTGCGTGGTGTCTGGTGTTCTGTATGTGTGTGTGTGTGTGTGTGTGTGTGTGTGTGTGTGTGTGTGTGTGTGTGTGTGTGTGTGTGTGTGTGTGTCTATCTGAGAGTGTTTGTTTGTCCACGCGTTGGCCACGTTTGCTTACCTGATACCACCTGAGAGTTGATTGTCGTCATGGCAACGTTGCCCTGCTGGAGGCTGCTGGTGGGCACCAGGACCCCCGAGGCGTTAACAGAGCTGGAGACAGAGGTCATGGGTGGAGAGGAGGAGGAGGAGGTCTGAATTAGTTCCTGGAGAAGGGGGAGGGGGAGGTCATAGAGAGACACTAGAATGAGACAAATGTGAAGTGTTTAAGTTACATTACACCTCTCTCTCTCGTGTGTTCGACGCAGATAAACCCTTTAAAGTGCAATGTAAAGGTGCAGGATGCAAGTGCATGCGTCGTAAATGGTTGTTATCATTAACAGCTGGAGACCAAATGTGAAGCTGTGTATGCTAGCCACAAACAAAAACAAAAATAATATGAAATACAGAGGTAGATATACAAGAAAATAAACCAATTCAGTTTTTAATAAAACACATGTATTTAATAATAATAATTAATATGCACAAATTAAATTCAGAATTCAGAATTATACAAATAAAAAAATCAGTATTGCTCGGTAGTCTAACTAAATATAAATTGTTAAAAAACCGAAAGTTTCATGAAATATTACGAAATAAAACAATACAACTTTTGTATTGTCACTCAGCCTTTAACATGAAGCTGTGTAATAATACAAAAAAAAATACACTGTCACTTTGATTGGCCAATGGCAGGGAAATGGCATCATTCGACAGCTTACCTGTTGAATGCCCAACAGGGTCTGGGTGGGCGAATAGGGACCTCCCAGGTCATTGCGAAGCAGGTTGTCGCTGTGCATCTTAGTCTTGAGGCAGGTGATGTAGCGGTTGCAGAAGTCCTTACACAGCTCATTGACCTTCTCCAGCTCAAGCAGGTGGATCCGCAACACCTGGATGGCCTTCACCATCTGGGTCCCCACATAAAGAGACACACAGCGTTGTTTAAGGACAACAACACAGAGATTTAACTGGGATTTCACCTCTGGAAGGACCGCCGGAGCAGCAAGGCAAGCCATTTATGGAATCGTTCTTGGATCATTGGTTTAAATGTGCGATATGGACCATGTAATGTTAGCAATATGTAAAGCTGTGATTAGACGAACATTTTGTTCCTTACAGATGGATTTTATATCCCTGCTAAAGTTGTCCTGATACTAGCAAGAAACTTTCTGGGGAAAAAAACCTGTGTTTCACCAGATACGTAAACCAACCCCTAACGTTCAACCTCTGCCTCTCTGACTCTGTAGTCATTTTCCAACCAGCAAACTGTGAAAGCAGCACTGATAAGTTTCACGAGTAAGGCGTAGCAGTCTCTTTGTTATATTACAGTATGCTGGGATACTGTGGGCTACTCTTTAAACTCTACTGCTGCTACGCAAAAACTATGAACTGACAGTGACGAGCACATTAATATTGCATTATTTACTATCTCACATGCTATACATTTGAGACGAGAAGCATCTCAATGCACAATAATATTGTTGCACTGCCGTACAGAATAGAGATAAACTTCTTAGCATTTGGATTTGCGAAAGGATAAAAAACTAAGTATCTGTAAAGACGGTTTGATGCTAGCGCGAGGGGCACACAGTACAGCCCCCGAGTCGCTTCGGCCGCCATCTCTAGATCAACATGAACTTATCTCTCCTCAAACTCCTGTGCTGAGCGGCTCAAAGTCGTCCCCTTGAAGGTCACCGTGGCGACGGCCAGGAGATAAATCAATCTAATTAAAGGCCGTTGTCACTGAGCTGTCGAGAGCCCGGCACCGGTGAGTGTGTTGCCCATCACAGCATCCCCCCCCCCCCCCCCCCCCCCCCCCCCCCCCCCTCCCAGCGGAAGAGTTAGTGCCCGTCGGGACGGACGTTGGCACGCAGTACACGTCGTAAAAGTGCACAGTTGCAGGGTTAATTGTCTGTTCAGCACTTCGACACGACCCGCCATCCCCCCGTAATGGTCCCATCCACCAACCCCATCCAAAAAAAAAGTTGAATACATTGTGTGGGTCTGCCTTCGTCTGTGTGTCTGTGTGTGTGTGTGTGTGTGTGTGTGTGTGTGTGTGTGTGTGTGTGTGTGTGTGTGTGTGTGTGTGTGTGTGTGTGTGTGTATGGGTGTGTTCCCTCTCCATCACTGCATCCCCACCGCACACCCACACCCCAGCTCTCTCTTTCCTGATGAGCGACACAATCAGCAGCCCTCCCTCTCCTAATTTCATATTCAATTGAGCTGCTGAGAGAGAAAAGGGGATAAGGTGTGTATGCCATTGATTGTGCGTGTGTGTTTGATTGTTTGTGTGTGTTACTGTGTGTGTCTGTGCAGGCACGCGCATGTATTTATGTGTGTGTGTGTGTGTGTGTGTGTGTGTGTGTGTGTGTGTGTGTGTGTGCGTGTGCCAGTGTGCTTCTGTGTGTGTGTTTGTCTCTGTGTATCTGCATAATGTGTGCCTTTGTGTGTGAGTTTGGGTGGGGGACTACATAAAAAAGGTGGGAGCGAATAGTGGCATGAGGAGGAGAGGCGCTATAATCACACGGCTAAATTGTATTAATTTGTGTCCACAATCAACTTTATGTCTCTAAGGACAATCCCTTCCTCTAATTGCATCCGACGTGTTCATACCACAGCATCTGCTCAAAAGTAGGACACCATCGTGGAAGGACTGAAGGATGAAACCTTACTGCTTTGAACACTTTTGGACAATGTTAAAATAACAGAAAAGACTTGGTAGATGGTTAAAACACTTCTTATAACCCCCGCAAAGTCCTTCACCACATCATCTCCTTTACTTCTACACAAATTTATTTTGAGGAGCAAACTGTTTAAACCTTATGACGGCAATGCATTTATATATATATATTTATAAAATATATATATTATTTTTTTTAATTTATGCATAGTTATATATATTTCTATACAAAACAAGGGGTTGGGGGCGGCGCAATCTCACCAAGTTGTCGAGCTCGGGGTCCTCGCTGAAGAAGGGCTTGTGGTCCTGCTCTTGCTGGTGCACAAAGTTCTCGATGTCCACGTCGAAGCTGGCCGACGTGATGCACTCAGAGCCCTGCGTGGCCTGCTCACACTTCTCAAACAGCAGCGCCAGCAGGGGGAACAGGGGGTGTCTGGGGAACCGGGAGGAGACATGACACAGAGACCGAGAGACAGAGACAGAAGAGAGAGAGGCTGGTTTATATTGCATTTTTGCACGATTTCCTGTTATTTAAAAAATTGTTTTGCATCCAAAGTTTTATCTTATTTAAAATGTTGTACTTTGGCAAGTTTCATCTAACTTTTCCACGCCAATAAAGCCCTTTGAGAGAGAGAGAGAGAGAGAGAGAGAGAGAGAGAGAGAGAGAGAGAGAGAGTGTGGAAATAAACCCTTGGCTCTCTAAATAAATACAATATAAATAGCTTTCAGGGTTCCGATCATCCTACATTTGGTACACTAGTGATGGTGTCTGGGAAGCCCCATGCTGTCCTATTTGTCTTCTCTCTCTGACTGCATCCTCTGTGCTACCATCAACCTGAAGGGAGGCCTAGGGAATCCAAGTCAATATAAACGGATGAAAGGATTTACTTATCTGTAATATTTCAAGCAAATCTAGAGAGCATCTTATGCATATATATATATATATTTGTTGAGAGTTGATTTATTTTCCTTATGTACGTACTACGTCCACAATTCGTTTTCCAGGTGTAAACAAAGAGGTATAAGATATAAAAAAGTAAATGATCAGGCATTGACTTTTAGCTAGTGACTGTGGTGCAAAGAAGCCTGTCTAATTTATTTGAGCTTTAAAGCGAAAGTTCACAAGAGTTTCTATTCGATTCAATGCAAAAAATCAGTATGGTGGATGCATTGCAATGACTCCGTAACGATGTTGCCTTCTGAATTGGCCCATAATACCGTACACTAGTTAGTCCAATTATGCAGCACCTACAAAGCATTTGGGCTGGCTAAGCATAAAAGCGCAAACTCTTTTTTTAATCTCCCCCTAGTTATACATTTTGAAAGAGAGATGATTATGTTTTCTGTTTTGCGTTGTAACGCTCACGGAATTATGCACACAACCATACACTTGGTGCCTTTGCGTGTGTGTATTTATGTATGTATGTATGTGTCTATTTATGTGTGTTTATTTAGATGTGTGTGTGTGTGTGTGTGTGTGTGTGTGTGTGTGTGTGTGTGTGTGTGTGTGTGTGTGTGTGTGTCTGTGTGTGTCTGTGTGTGTGTGTGTGTGTGTGTGTGTGTGTGTGTGTGTGTATATATGTGTGTGGGTGTGTATGTGTGCTTGTTTGTGCTTCCCTCTGTGTGCGTGTGTGTTGTGCGTGTGTGTGTGTGTGTGTGTGTGTTTGCGTGTGTGTATGTTAGGCCGGGGTAACAGTGCATTGTACCGGTCTACACTCTGGCATGGCAGCTGCTCAGGCGCTAACCCATGGCTCTCATTTGCAGCCTTTAATAGTGGTCCATATTATACTCTAATCTGCTTGATCCCAATTGAATGCCTCTCCCTCGGAGAGACGTGGCTGGAATACTAAAAAGCAGTCACATGCACAGCTGAGAGCCCTGTGTGCATGCCCATGTGCGTGTGTGTGTGTGTGTGTGTGTGTGTGTGTGTGTGTGTGTGTGTGTGTGTGTGTGTGTGTGTGTGTGTGCGTGTGTGTGGTTGCTTGCGAGTTCAGCTGCTTTAGCTCGCAAATATGTTGGCTAATTAATCCTTTGTTAATTTTTGTGCAATTGACTCGTAGACATATTTAATCTGTCTGTAATAATTTGGACCTGCGTTATTTGAGCAGGCTTAGCGATAGAGAGATATTCATATATTTGTTCAAATTTGGGTTTCTGGTGCCAGAAACCGGACCCCTCTTGATGCACACACACACATACACACACACACACACACACACACAAACACACACATAAAACATTCTCAATATAAACACGCGCGCTCACACACACCTACTGGATGCCATGGTGATATCATACTGCTGGTCCTATGGGACCCTGGTGCATTGTGGGTAAGTACACAGCACCGTTATTGGCAGGTTAATACCCATGCCACCAGTCTGTGGCATACAACCAACTAACCCGGAACCGACACCACAATTAAAATGAAAGCCGGTAATCTGCATGAGGTCATCATGCTTTAAATGCTAGCACACAGATGGTCACATCAAAATGGTCCACCTGAAAGTTAAAAAGCCATATCTTGACCATTACTAAATAACAAGAAGAAAGACAAAATATATAATTGTTTAATATATTTGGGGATAAACCTTGGACAACATCAATCATTTCTATGACTGGATATATTTTACAAATATAGTATGAATAACAAACGATGAAATAAGACAAAAACATACTGTATTGTTTTACTCTGTGTTATTACAGACATTGAAATATAAACACACTACACTGCCTTTGTTTTCCCTTTCTTGCATATTGCTTTTTATTAATAAAATGCATTTTATTCTCCCCATTGAAATCCAATCCAAGTGTCTGTATTGTGTGGCCATTGCACAGCGCCGCGGACAACACAAACAAACGCAGTGTTCATTATATGAATATGAAGCCACCAGAAAAGCAATCTAGTCTGTGTGCTATGTGATATTTTATTTTGGTAGAAAGAAAAGATTAAAGACAAGACACATACATACACACAAACACACACACACACACGCTTCGGCTGAAGCGAAAAGTGTGTGTCAAAAGTGAATTTGCGAGGACGGAACCGCGATTGATGTTGACGAATAGTGATGTCATTTTTCACGCTCTGACATACGTTTTCCATATGGAACGGGAGATTCACACGGCTAAACCGGTCTGTAAGTCATGAGTTGGAGAGGAAGGGGTGGCGGGTGTGATCCCGCAGTTAACCGCCATCTTGGGTGTCATTAACTCCGAGTGAGGGTGAAAACAGCACCTTCTCCACTAGTTTGCGCGACCTTTCACACAGGAAGTCGTGCTCGTGACAGATGGCGTGTGTGGGGTGTACATTTTTATGAAGCTGAACATGATGGCGTGTGCTCATGGTGTTTGAGTCTATTTGAGAGCGATACGTGTCTGTGTGTGTGTGTGTGTGTGTGTGTGCGTATCATTGTGTGTGTGTGTGTGTATAAGTGACGTGTGTGTGTATAAATCAGTGTGTGTGTGTGTGTCTCTGTGTTTGTGCGTCAGCGTGTATCACTGAGTGTGTTTGTGAGTGTGTGCAGATATCAGTGTGTATGTGTGTGTCTGTGTGTGTGTCTATGAGGGTGTGTGTCCCTTGTGTTAAATCGAGCATATGTGTTCACCCTGTGTGCCTTTGCCTCGAACCTCAC
>NC_044054.1:20943300-20948300 GCF_902167405.1 Gadus morhua | reverse complement strand
CACACACACACACACACACACACACACACACACACACACACACACACACACACACACACACACACGTTTACCTGTTAAGAAGGGAAAGAGAGGAGAAGGAAGAGAAGGCACCATCTCCCTTAAAGCCACCCAGCGGCTAGAGCTGTTAGCTGGGGAGCTGCGTGATGGGGGCTCAGGGGGCAGGGTGTGGTGGTGGTGGTTCTATACACACTTCTATACACACACACACACACAAGCACACTTCTATAGACGCACTAACACACTAGATCGTCTAAGAATGACTTGTGGATGCCAGCCTCAGCGCTAGGTAGAGTGAACCACACACAATCTCATGGGATCACGAATCTATACAGATGGGGATTATTGTATTTTCACTAACAAAACCTCCGATTGGAACGTGATTTGTTAGCGCAGAGCGTCGCCGCCAGGTCAGCGTGAGAGTTGAAAATGTTTGAACACTGGGGGGATGCAAAAATAGGCTCCTCCCAGCTTGGCGCCTTGCTCAGCGGTTCAGCGCCCGGGGTGGCACGGCGCTAGGTAGAGCTCCGGCGCCGGCCCCATAGGGAAGGCATCGGAGGGCCACTGCTGGGCTGTCATGGACACATCATGGCCACAGGATGGGCCAGTTGGGTGATGGGGGGGGGGGGTATAACTGGAGGGTTTGATGACACAGTACTGAGCCTGGCCCGTGAGCACCAATGTTCTCTATAGCAGGCGAGACAAAAGGGCTCCCATACACACACACAGAACATAGACGCATTTGAAGGCACACACACAAACAGAACGACAAAACACACACACAGTCACATACACACTCACAAGAACATAGATACGTTTGATGGTACACACACAAAGACACACAAACACACACACACGCACACACAAACCCACACACACATCAGGGTATATGCATTCCAATTCCCATATGACGACGTGCCCCCAGACCTCGGCGCGCTAAAAGACTATCCCGTTTCAATGCACAACTCCCCAGGCTGACCAGCAGGAGAGAGCCTCCTGGCAAACAGCCTGTCTGACAGCCAGTGGATGATAAGAAGGCCCCACACACGCGCAGCCAGGGCCACCGCAGCACTGGCTGCTGTGCTGCAGGCATCCCACCACCACTGTGCAGCATGGAACACATCCTATTTCTTGAAACCCAGCTTTGAGATTGGATCGGCACATTGAAACACTCACACTTTCGGTCTTATCACATACGCGATGCTGTATACTTCTGATCCCACTTGGAATATTCCTATTCCTAATGCTTATTTGAAGGGTTTTATACGTCTGAACATTGAAACACTTTGGGTCTTATTGTGGAATACAATGCGCCAAATGCCTTGATCACATACGCGATGCTGTACATTTCCGATCCCACTTGGAATGTTCCTAATGCACATTTGAAGGGTTTTATACGTCTGAATTCTTCCCCCTGTGCTTCAGTTTTTTAGTTGTACACTTTACTTCGAGGTATACCCTGTGTACACTTAAAACATGGAAAAAAACATTATGATTTCAGTGGGATCATTTGCACTGCCTTTACATGGTCTTCTGTATTGTTACACCAACCATAACTATGTTATCGAAGAACATATGGAAGTTTAGCGGCAAGCAATAAAGCTGCGGTCTTATACCAGCTCAGCCCTGTTGTTAACTTTTTTATTTAATGAGACTTCCCAGGTAATACAGAGAGGTTGTGTCGACCAGCGTCTGCTAGGTCACTGCTGATGGATCTGCTGTGTGATGCTGCCTCTGGCTGATTAATTATTCATAAATATTAATAAATGCATGAGGACTAGCAGCAGTCTTCTGTTCATCACTTTCATAGACTCATAGCCGTCAACCTCCTAGAAGCCTTGTTTTTGCATGTTCCACCATGAATGTTCTAGGCTCCACCATGGACTGTATGTTCTAATTTTCGATGTATGTTCTACAATGGACTGTATGTTCTATGTATTTTCTATGTATGTTCTACAATGGACTGTATGTTCTATGCATTTTCTATGAATGTTATACCATGGACTGTATGTTCTATGTATTTTCTATGAATGTTCTATCATGACCTGTGTCTTCTTTTTGCATGTTCCACCATGTATGTTCTATGGACGTTGTACCATGGACTGTATGTTCTATGTTTGTTCCACATACTGTATGCAGTACCATGGACTGTATGTTCTATATGTTGTATCACAGACTATATGTTCTACGTATGTACTACCATGTATTTTTAACCATGGATTGTATGTTCTATGTATGTTGTGCCAAAGACTGTTCTATGTATGTTGTACCATGTATGTTGTAGCATGGATTGTATGTTCTGTGTATTTTGTACCACAGACAACATGTTCTATGTATGTCCTACATCTGCTCCACCACACACTTTCCACAGATTTTTCAGAAGCATAACACGGAACATTGCCAAGATAATAAAACAAAAACATTAACGCCAAAGACAGAAAGGAAGACAGAAACTCTTGAGCATATCAGTGCACTGACAAACAAACCCTGAGCAGTGATTTGATAATGAGAGGCAGCGGAATCCAGAAGGAAGTCTTAAATGCCACTGCTCATTAAGCTAATCACCGCATCGCACATCCATTCCACCGCTAATAAACACGCCGGGGCAGAGAGACAAAGAAGCATAGAACAAGCAGACGCGTTGACACAAAGTTGCGCCGTCGCCAGCCATTAGCGAGAAAGGGAAGCATTAAAGCCTGCGTAGACTCGCACTAAATAAATAAATAAGAGAACATAAAGAGATGCATTCCCCATATAAATGATGTGTAAATGCACGAGAGCACAAGACGAAAAAGAAGAAGGGTTTCATTGCTTGTTAAGAAGTCACCGCACTACAATAAGGCAACCAAAATGTTTTTTTGGCCAGATTGCTTGTGTGTTCAGGCTAAAGTATAAAATTATATGTCAAGAGCATACATGGAAGCACAATTCCGAATTATCGCAGTGATATATTGAGTATATTAGTATATTAATTATTTCATCAGTGTTGTTCCTTCAGTGTTGTTTTTACTTATACAATGCGGTAACCACATACATGCTTAATACCCACTATTGGATCTGGTAATACAGATGAGCAACTTGTAATTCATATGCAACAGATGTTGTTTGGTTGATGCTATGGAAATGGCCATATGCCAGCCTCCTACTCAGAAAAATAGCATTTGCTTGAGGACGAGAGAACCAAAGTCTTGCTAGATAAACCGCAATAAGAACTACAGCCACATTGTATTTGTTTAACCACGGAAAACTTTCATCTTCAAGTCATAATGAATGTCCAAACCAAATGACCATGGGGCCAGAGAAGGTGTTTGCAAAGCGAGCTCCCAAACCAAAGTACAGTTCTCTCCTTAAAGAAAGTACAGCCAAGGAATGCAGCAGAAGCTATGAAGACATTGGGATGCACATTAGAATCATTGACTTAGAAAAGTAGCTATGTAACTGTTTATGATCCGGGGTATAATTTCTTATACTTTGAGAATTGGTTATCAATACAGCTATGAAGCTCATCAATCATCTTGCCCGAATTGATAGAAAGGTTTGGGATGATTACAGGCTGCACACAGAACTTTATGCACACAGACCAACATCAAGTATAATATAGGCAAAATAATATACAAATGAGCAGCAACAAAGTTCGAACTAAATCAACCCACAGGGTTAACAGGATATGTTACTTGTCTGCTTTGTGTTCAAAACTGAAAAGACTCACTACAAACTACAACTAAGCCTTCAAAGTACAACTACTCTTTAAACTCAAGAGTATGGCCGACGCAATCAAAAGTGACCTACTCCGAACCCTCATTAGACTGACGGACTGACTTTTCAAACTCTCCCCTTCTCCAGGTATGAGTGCTTCAGTCCTCCTCCCTGCTCTTGTTTCCACCCGCCTCAAGGAATCAAGGAAGCAACGGAGGAGGCAAGGAAGGAAGGAAGGAAGGAAGGAAGGAGGGGGGCAAGGCAGAGGGCGCATTACGAAGGCTCCCAAAAGTGCAGTGAAGATCTGGAAAGGTTTTTTTTATATATTTATTTTCCGTCCTCCTCCTCCTCCCCCCCTCTTCCTCTTCCTCCTCCTCCTCCTTCTCCTCCTCCCCCTCCCCCCACCACCCGCAGCCACTCCAAGACGGCTGCCTACATCAAAGGGAGCCCTTGTATCTCAGAGGAGCTGAGAGATTCAGCCCCAGGCCGTGGTGAGGACTTTGCAGCAGAATGCCTTAGGAGCGGTTCAGGCAACCCGACTGACAGGATACCTATGGCTGCTGAGGAGAGGTGTGTGCGTGGGTTACTGTGTGTGTTTCTGTTTGTGTGTCTGATTTTGTGTGCGTGTGTGTGTGTGTGTGTGTGTGTGTGTGTGTGTGTGGTTTTGAGTGTGCCTATTCTTTGTGTGCATGTGTTTATTGTGTGTGGCCTTGTTATTGATTTTGTGACTTGTTTTCTTTTTTTATGTGAGGAGGCAGTGCCACTAGACGAGCCAGCCAATCACAGAGCGGTGTGGTGCCATGGAGGCCAATAAGCACTACGGATGTGCAACGGTGTTTTGCAGTTAGACCGATTGGTTGGATTAGGGGTTTTCCCAGGCCCACACCGGGAGGGAGGGAACGCTGTCTCCTCAATAAATAACTTCATAAATAGATAATACGAGTTTGTTATTGGCATCTATCAATATTGAAGTAATATGCTGATCAAAACAAATGCAGCTCAGTTTGTTTAGGGCGATTAGTTTGTGCCATAGCAAATGCTACAATATAAAGCCAGTGTTTTGAAAGACTTTCCTCAAATTAATTTACTGTAGTTCATCACCCAAAACAAACATAAACATATAAAGTACATCTGTCAATACAACAGGTGCCTGCATCTAGGTTCACCCATTTAAATCAAGACATGACTCTATAGAAGTTAACAATATACACTTCAGGGCTATTGGGATGGATGGAAATTATTATTATACAAAGCGAGCGGATAAAAAAACACGCTCTGCGTGCTTT
>NC_044054.1:20920384-20935384 GCF_902167405.1 Gadus morhua | reverse complement strand
GTGTGTGTATGTATGTGCATGCGTGTTGGTGTGTGTGTGTGTGTGTGTGTGAGTGCTTGTGTGTGTGCAGGCATGCATGGTGTTTGTGTGTGTCTACTCTGTGCACACATGTGCATGCATGGGTGCGGTTGTGCGTGTGTGTGTGCGAGCAAACCATGCACACTGTGCATGCGGTACAAGTGCAGGGCTTGTTCTGGTGTTGACACCCCGTGTCCCCCACCCAACCGCATTGTGTACTGCTCACTTCAAGACGTTGCCACGCTCGTTCCAACCGGTATCAGCTGAAAGGCATCTCCTTGCTTATCAGGCCTCATTTTAATTGCAAATGCGCAAAAGCGTGCTAGTGATTATACGGAAAATTACACATTAATTGATGAGACTAAGATAAAGCAATTCCAATTACTGCAAAGTATTTTAGTTGTGATCTTTTTTTTTTGCCACCCCTCAAGGAACGCATCACCTGATACCAGTTTTTATCAAGTGTTTTAATATTAAGGCGACATGCATCCACCGTTCATAACACGCACAGACAAATGAATAGGACACACCTGCTAGCAAGAACACACACGCACACACGCCCATTCCTTGCCAACACATCTGGGTTCACCCACTGATGTGTAAAAGTGTATTTCAAAATACACTTCTCCCAACAAGTACATGTGTTTATTGCTAACAACCACAAGGTTCGAACCAACAGGATGATGCTAGTCTAATCGGACCAACCCAATATAAAGTGTACTAGTAATAAAATACCCTGAAACCACTGCTAGAATAGTGCACACACATCCATCCCTTGGATTTTAAAGAAGACCTACAGTTTGAATCCAAATGGGCTGCTAGCACTTTGTCTGCAGCTACCAATGCAAAGTTTACTTTTTATTGGCTTGGGGAGTGGAGAAAAGAAGATAATAGATGTGATGTCTACGCTTCAACAAAGAAACCATGAATTATTACACAACTCCGCTGTACATATCATTAAGAAATCGCCCGTGGTCACAATCACAATTCAGAAGCGAGATTAAAATGGAAAAAATAACAAGCAGGAACACCCTCCGTCTCCTCCGACGAAAGATCAAAGACATTCGTGAATTTCAATAGCACACTCTTTTTTTCTAACAAAAACCCCTCGCTTTCTGAAAATGAAAGCTGCCTTCCCAGCCATTGTGAGCTCGCTGTCGTTGGCCGACACAGGTGCAAGATAAAGTCGGTTGGTGGCATTGCCATAGTGTCACCTTAATCTCTGTTTCTGATCTTAATCCAATCTGTGGTCGCGTATGTGGTGCAGTGTGACTGATATATACTCTGATACTCTGATATATAAAAGAAGCAGCTTTTGCCCGCTTTTGTTTAAAGCCCTGACTAATCCCCCTGGTGATCAAAGGCTTTCTGTGTGGATTGTGTATTGTTGGTGTATGTTATTTACCTCTGTGAAGTGGATTGGGGCCGAGGTTCAGGTGAAAATAAGATGTATGTATTGAGCATTAGCTGTAAAAGACTGGGGCTGATGATAAGAATAAAATGTGGTGGGGGTGCTAATGTGCCATGTGTTTGTGTGTGTGTCGGTGTGGAGGAGGGGGGGTGGGTCTTCTTTGCTTAAATACTGGATGAATCATTTCCTCTGGGCAATAGACTGTAAAACTGCTCACCACATAAAATTCTCAGGACATTCTGTCGGCACAGACAAAGGCGCTGGAACACCACCCGCACGAGGGCACTTCAGAGTGGTCAATGACACACAGCGGTGAACGAGTGCCATCGCGAATGGCGAGCATTTCCGCCCAAAGTTAATGTGCTCCCACATCAACAGTTAGCTAAGCTACCGCCACAAAAACGGGCTACTGCTAGCTTGGCCTGGGACCCGTTCTTTGAACAAAGCACCGCTGGCAGAATCAACCTGAACGCTCATGAAACATAATGAAGCTAACCGGGAGTACCTGTTTGTGTGCTAACTGCCCTGGCTACCCAGGGCCCATAATGACTTCAGGCTTTAAGGGTAAACCCATGCACACAACAACACACATTCACACACACACACACACACACACACACACACACACACACACACACACACACACACACACATACACGCACTCACACACAACAACGAGTACACACCCAGAACCACAAGTCCTGTAATGAAGTGCTTCATAGGAGCGATCTTAATTTGTTCAACTGTTCGCTGCTTGTTTTGCTATCCTCTGGAAAAAAAGGAAAACGCCCCAGAACTGATTAGTAAGCTGAAAATCATGCGCAGAGACAAGAGAGGGTAGATGAGCTTCACAATGCAAGGAATTAAGCTGCAGTACTCAAGACTGAGGAATCAGAAAAGGCTGTGTGTGAAACAGAACTCAAAGTAGAGTTCTACACAGCGTGGTAATATTTACTGAACAACAGAGCCTTTAGTTTGGATTTGGTTTCCCAGTGCAAAGATGTTTTCCCAAGCCTATTTACCGGGGGTGGGATGAGTGCAGTGTTTCGAGTTGCTGCCTATAGAATGCCGCGCGTACTGAGGGTTCAAGCCGTACCGGTGTCTATGTGGACGGTGTATTGATGGATCGCATCAGCCCTGAGGCATTGGCACCTTATGGGCCTCTAATTAAGGCCCTGATCAAAATAGCAGAATTGATATAATTCATTTCATTTGCCTGCTGAACAAAATGAAGCTGTAGAAAGCAATATTTGTGAGCGAAATGTTTATCTTTTAAGATCTTAAATTCAATCTGTGCAGACTGGGAATCTCTCAACAATTGCAATTTTTTGCGGACACTGAAAAGTAGTTTGAAATGTATGATGAGAAATATTAGATGCTAGTTTCATTTAAAATTGGTTTCAAATGTACCAAAAAGGGAAAGGCTGAAATCCCTCTAAAAGTTTCATATGTATCATAATTTTTAACCACGTCAAACAGCAATGGATAATGATAAATGTCTTTACCTTTGTATTAACTTAACTATGTGACATCCCATAGCGACCTATTGTTATTTCACATATCGGATCTAAGACTATGACATCACAAAGATGATCTACTGACTTAAAAAATGCTTAAAAAATGCTAGAGAAACATTTTTCTCCAATATCATTAAAACCAACACTAATAATGCAAAAACCCTATTTGCAACTGTTGACAGACTGACCAACCCCCCAACAGAAATTCCACCTGATCTCCATTCCACGCAGAAATGCAATGAGTTTGCAGCTTTTTATATTGATAAAATTGAAGGTATCAGACGCGCCATCAATATCTCCACGTCAAACAAAAATGTTGGACTACCACCCTGTTCAGGCAAAAATTACGTGGCAAGGATGGCATGCTTTAATGTTATAGACTCTCAAAATCTTGTGGAAACTGTGACACAACTAAAGCCATCCACCTGTTGCCTTGATACTATACCTACCAACCTCTTTAAGAATGTTTTCGACTGCCTAGCAGTAGACATATTGCAGATAGTTAACAACTCTCTCCAGTCAGGCAAGTTCCCAAAAGCTTTGAAAACTGCAGTTATTAAACCCCTTTTAAAAAAGCGGAGCCTAGATGCCTCTATTATTAACAACTACAGACCAATATCAAATCTACCCTTCATAAGTAAAATCATTGAGAAAGTTGTCCTCCAGCAACTAAATCACTTCCTGGCATCAACTGGTTGCTATGACACCTTCCAATCAGGATTTCGACCCCTGCACAGCACTGAGACCGCCCTTATTAAAGTTGTAAACGACATCCGTCTTAACACAGACTCTGGCAAAACCTCAATACTAATGCTACTTGACCTCAGTGCTGCATTCGACACTGTAGACCATACATTACTTCTGGAAAGGTTAGAAAACTGGGTGGGGCTTTCAGGCACTGTCTTAAATTGGTTCAGGTCCTACCTACAAAATAGGAACTACTTTGTTTCCATTGGCGACTTTGTATCAGAATCAACCAACGTGACATGTGGAGTCCCACAAGGTTCGATCTTAGGACCCTCTTTATTCAACATCTACATGCTCCCACTAGGGCAAATCATGCAAAATAACAATATTGACCATCATTGCTATGCTGATGACACGCAAATCTATGTATCGCTATCACCAAATGACTATCGGCCCATAGATCTGCTGTGCCAGTGCATTGAGCAAGTGAAGGAATGGATGTGCCGAAATTTCCTTCAACTAAATGAGGACAAAACAGAGATAATTGTATTTGGTTCTAAAACGGAAAGGCTTAAAGTAACCCAACACCTTCACTCTCTGTCCCTGAAAACCTCAATCAAAGCCAGAAATCTAGGGGTTATCATGGATTCAGGTTTACATTTTGACAGTCACATCAAATCAGTTACAAAATCGGCATATTATCACCTTAAAAATGTAGCAAGACTTAGAGGGCTCATGTCCACCGAAGACTTACAAAAACTTGTACATGCCTGTATCACTAGTAAGCTTGATTACTGCAATGGTCTCCTCACAGGTCTCCCAAAACAAACTCTGAGGAAGCTTCAGCTTGTTCAGAATGCTGCTGCTAGAGTTCTAACAAAGACCAAAAAATTTGATCATATTACACCAATTCTGAAATCGTTACATTGGCTTCCTGTAGGTCAGAGAATTGATTTTAAAATCATGTTGCTAACCTATAAATCCCTACATGGTTTAGGCCCAAAATATTTAACTGATATGCTTACACTACATTAGCCTTCTAGACCACTAAGATCCTCTGAGACCAATCTGTTAATTATCCCCAGAGTAAACACAAAACATGGGAAAGCAGGATTTAGTTACTATGCAACAAATAGCTGGAATAAACTCCCAGAGGATTTAAGACTTGCCCCAACTCTGAGCACCTTTAAAACAAGACTGAAGACTTTTATGTTTGCTATAGCTTTCTGCTAAAATCTTAAATACATTGCACTTTCTAAAAAGCTTTTTTAACTTTGCCTTTATTTTCTATTTTAATACTAAAATGCCTTTTTCTATTTTACCCATTTCTTTGCATATGTTTTTCTTTTACTTATCTATTATTTTATTTTATTGTATGACAATGTTTATATGTGAAGCACTTTGAGTCTGCCTTGTGTATGAAAAGTGCTATATAAATAAAGTTGCCTTGCCTTGCCTTGCCTTACTGTGACGTCACAAAGCTCCTCTACTGTGACATCACAAAGCTCCTCTACTGTGACATCACAAAGCCCCTCTACTGTGACATCCCATCGCCGAACCGTGGTAACATCACAAAGCTGATCTACTGTGACATCATAAAGCTGAAATAGTGTGACAGCTCATCGCTGACCTTCTGTTTCATCACAAGGATGATGTTTTTTGACATCCATAAGCTGATCTTGTGTGACATCAAAAAGCTGATCTGCTGTGACAGCACATCGCTGTCCTCCTGTGACATAACGAAGCTAATGCTTTCATAATGACTCTGTAACTGAGCCAATATCATTGCCAACGTCCTCACTGAAATCGGAAACACAAGTAGCAAAATAAAGGTTTTGAAAGCAGGCATTAACTCCTACAATTCTCATGTGGGAATATGCTAACGCAGACACATATTTAACGTAATGCAGAAAGGGGAAGGCAGTTTTAGAGGTCTGTTTTGTCTTTCCTGTCTGATGACTCTTCTTTTTTCTGATGGTCACTGAAGTTAACCTGGCACTGCGATGGATAACATTTTGGAATAAACATTATCATCCATAGTAATGTTGTGCAGAGTCACCACTTCCTGGGATAGATGAATAAATAAATCAGCTGTTTTAACATGCGCAGGATCTAATCATTTGCTCATTGTTGGCAGCCATTTGCAATGCAAACAGCAGCCGGGGAAGGCCTTGATGCCTCTAAAATGGAAGAGGAAAGGGCAGGTCGGTAATGAGAGTGGGTTTGTGTGTGTGTGTGCGTGTGAGTGTGTGAGTGTGTGTGTGTGTGCATCGGTTTGTGGTTGAACCTGAAAATCACACCGGAATTGCAAAACATACAGATCAGAGCACAGGCAAATGCAAAACACACACACACACACACACACACACACACACACACACACACACACACACACACACACACACACACACACACACACACAAACACACACACACAATCGCATGGGATGCGATGAAACAGACATGTATATTGATAGGAGAACACCAACGGTGCACAGGAATAGCTTCGTTTTTACTAGCTTAATGATCCCTAAAGCACACACTGTGTCCTGCTCTTTCTCAGAAACAGAAAAGTACACCCAAAACATGCATGTCCGCGTATGCGCCGACATACAGCATATCACATGCATCTATCATGCAGCATATCACATGCATCTACGCACACACACACACACACACACACACACACACACACACACACACACACACACACACACACACACACACACACACACACACACACACACACACACACACACACACACACACACGGACGGCCTTAGGCAAAGACAAGCTCACCGGTAGCCCTGAGGCTATGAAGCACCTGGGGCTAAAGAGAAGCTGCGCACACACACACACACACACACACACACACATACGGACACACACACGGACACACACAGGGTGAGCCGGGTCGACATTCCCAGGCCACCTCATTATACACAGCCAGTCCTCCATCCACTCCAACCAGTCCTAGCTGGTGGTTCATTCCAGTATCATTTATTCATCTGTTGATCTTAATGGGACTCATGGTCCGCGCCCTCTCTCTCTCTCTCTCTCTCTCTCTCTCTCTCTCTCTCTCTCGCTCTCGCTCCCTCGCTCTCTCGCTCTCGCTCCCTCCCTCTCTCTCTCTCTCTCTCTCTCTCTCTCTCTCTCTCTCTCTCTCTCTCTCTCTCTCTCTCTCTCGCTCTCTCGCTCTCTCGCTCTCTCGCTCTCTCTCTCTCCGCAGAGGTAATAGGTGTGAGGGCGTGTTTTACAACAACTCCACCTGAACGACAAAAGTCAACAACCTTGCATAGGTTGTTCTTCTCATTGTGTGTGTGTGCGTGTGTGTATTTGTGTGTGTGTGTATGTGTGTTTGTGTGTGTTTGAGAGTAGGGAGGAGTTTTCATTCAAACTTCAGGTTTTGAGGATACAGTTGTAATGCATGTAGTCAGTGGAAGGTAATGTTGGAGAAAGGTGAGGCTTTTTGTGTTTTGGGATTAAAAAAATGAAGAAAACTCATGTGCATTTTGGAAGAATTTGTGAGCTGGTCCTATGTGTTTTTTGGCCATTGGGCCACCATTATACTTCATTCAAGTATGGAGTATTAAAGATGGACGGTTGTGCTGTATTGTTGGGCTTGCCAACAATGCTCAACAGCTCTGTAGTATTGAATATGTGCCATTGCTGGGATTAGGAAAAACCTAACTCTACTTCAATCTGAGTCCTTTGCTTTGACAAATATTCTTTCAATAAGTGGTTCCACTATTATTAAATTCACCGTTGTAGTATTGGCATAATTGTTCATTGTTAGTTTTAAAATCGATGTGTAAAAGGACTATGTAATGTTCACATTTTCATGTCCGTTAATACCCCACACCTGTGACACCAACGTTTGCGCCCCTGGATACAGTTATAATACTGGATTTAGCTGCAGTGTATTTCATATACATACTTACTGATGGTTTCGGTCCAGGGGTCACGGGGTGCAGGCCTGCTCCACTTAATGGAGGCCTGTGTAACCCTTGGAGAGTGTGACTGCATGTAATTAAGGCTGATACTAATAGACTTGGCTCCAGAAGACGTTTATTTCAGGAAGTTATATCTCAATTAATTTACACTCATACAGAAGACCCTCTGTGATCGTGCCATAAATGTCAAGCAAAATTAATAGGTTTAAAAAAAAGGGAATATGGTTGACCATGTTTGTTATCCTGCACTGATGCCTGCATATTAATCCATTTAAAGGTACATAGATATAGGGATATACATTTACGAAGGCTATTGCCTTGTGTATTCTTTGGTTGTTTATAACTGGAATGATTGTTTTAAAAAAAAAAAAAGTGAAAAAGAGCAGATTAATACATTTCCATTTTTTTGTATTAGGACTTAACACTATAACCTTTCCATTCCATTCCATCTTCTTTCATATTCCACTCCTTAATGAATGTCCTTCACATATTCAAATGTGCCCTACAGTCGTAATGAAGACACCGGGATTTCCCCTGGGCTGTGGAGATATTCTGCTTTCTGCCCTGCTGCTTACAACGCCATCAGTGGTCCAATCTCTCCTCAATTCATGTTTTCTTTGTATTAATGCAAATTATTGTTTGGATATTACGGATTCCAATTTGATTGTTTTCTTTTCTCTTCTGTCTGCATTTTTAAATTAGATTAAAGTCTCATGTAAAATGGGCCACGATAAAAGTACAGTGTTGTGTTTTTACTTGTTTTTTTTTGTAATTCCCCAGGGGCAGGCGGTTTGCATGCAAACAACCTTATTAGCATAGCTAAAAGCTTTTGTCTTAATTAGATGATTTTTAAGAAATATGCATAATGTGGGACTGGGACAGAAACATATGATTTGCTTATTTTAGTAACTTTGATCAACTGCATCAGGCGAGATCATACAAACCCTTTTTACATATCACTTACGAATCACTATAGGTAAACCATCAAAACGTAGCATAGAATATTATTAATGCTTCAACATGTGCATTAGAATTATGTTCATATGTAAAAAGTGAGCAAAAAAAACAAAAAACATAGGTGTTAACTTACAATAAGAAATACTTGGGAAAATAACTAACAGGATTATCACAAGAACGTTTTCCAAGCCAAGTACGAAACTGTTAATCACCAACAAGTTGAAAACTCCCACTGAACCATGCATCCTTTCACACACACGCCAAACATTAAATTATTCAAAGATGATGTGCCAAGCAGCCCAAAATAATCATTGCATGACCATACCATCATGCAAAAAATAAGAGGCACGAACAAAGTAGAAATACACACACGCAAACACACCTGCACACATGTGCGCGCACACACACACACACACACACACACACACACACACACACACACACACACACACACACACACACACACACACACACACACACACACACACACACAAACAGCCCACTGACACAAACAACACAGTGAAATAAATGTCATTAAGCAAGCCTAAGCAGCAGCTTGTCTTGCAATCAAAATCCAAACCATCTAACTGAAATCCGTTTTGGCAACCATTACTCAACGCGGGTTTGAAGCTAACTATTCAGTCAGCCGCTCATTAAGACTTGAGTAATAGCACAGTGGATATCTAGTATTTGCCCAGGATTAGGTGAACTCTGCAGGTCCGCGAGGCTAAAGAGAGGAGATATACAGGTCGCAGTGGTGGCGTTTGTTTAATGTTAACACAACAAACCGAAGACAACCAGGGTGAACATAAAAGAACAAGGATTGATGTGATTCTGGCTGATGGTTTTGTTTCACTGCCAAAACTCTCATCTCCCAATTCTCAATTATTGCTTAACTTTGGTGTCATAGATTTCCATTAATGTCTGAGAGAACAATAAGTCACAGAACTGTACTGTCACCATGGTAACGGGGGAGGGGGGGGGGGGGGGGGCTGGGTATGTGTGCAGGGGTTTGCTATTGAACCGCCTGGGATTTGCTAGATAAAGTTGTTTGATAGTATAGTGGTTGACCTATTGGCTAGGCATGTACTCCGCTAACCTTTCTGCTTCTTGCTTTTCAATACAACTTTATGTATATACGTTTGTTGTTTCCTTTGGGTGGTTAGCAAAGAAAGAAAAAAAACCTTGAATCAATCAATCAACTCATGAATATACAAAATAAATTGAGTGTACGCATCATTGATGACAATAAAGCTCAAAGGGGAAGGGCACAATATGATGACACAATAACCTGTACACCTCGCTTAAGTTGTGTTCCTCCAGAAATCTCCATATTAACACGAGGACCAGGGAGGCAAGCCAGTGTCCATCAGGTTGGCGCGCATACACACACACACACACACACACACACACACACACACACACACACACACACACACACACACACACACACACACACACACACACACAGTATTACGTGGTGGTATTTCCTCCTTTAAGACGATAACCATCAGAACATCGAAGGCAGGGAGAGTGAGAAAAAGGGGAAAATAAGAACAGCCGAGCTCACGGGCGATGGATGGAATCTGCAAGAGTTCCTCTGGCGAATCCTCGGCCGACACTCTTCTCCTCCCTCGCCTCGCTCCCTTCTTCTCTTCTGCACTCTCCCTCACCTCTCCTCCCACACCCAGCTACTCTTCTCCCATTTCCTCCCTTTTCTTGAGCCATCCCGTACTCCTCCCTCCCCCCTGTCCCCTTTTCATCTTGCTTATCCTCTCCTCTCACTGCTTCTCTGATCTCTCCATTTCTTTCTCATCTCCTGCAACTCCTCCTCCGTTGAGTGACTGCTTGTGCCACTGTTATGTGTGTTGTTGTTGTTGTTGTCGTTGTTGTTGTCACACAGACATTGTATTGCTCCTTATCTGCTCTTCTAGCCGTGGCCCAGCCCATCTCATCAATAGCTCCCCTTATCGCAGAGTGGACAAGCACTACCTATACCCCTCGACTTTACAGTGTCGGGGCGGGTGATACAGATATGTGATCCCGCTCATGAAGGATGTTTTTCCCCTTTTCACATTTAAAGCGGCTCTAGGCAAGATTTGAAAGCTTTTAAGATAGAGAGAGTGGAAGGAGAGTGGAATAGAGAAGAACTGAGTGAGATTTTGAAAATAAACCACCCAAAAAAGAATGCACCCGCCCTCTCTGCTCCCTCCCTGCCCATGCTTGTCAGCCATTGGGATGATAATGCGGTGCGGGTAAATGTGATTGACAGGGAAAATGGATTCCCTAAACCAATCAGGGAAGAGATCTGTTGATAGGTCAGAAATTAGCCTGAAATCGAAATGGTGTCATAAAAAAAGAGGCGCATTCAACCAGAATAGATATCCCTGAGCATTTGACTAAATAGCAGCTGACTGATGGCTATGGCATTTGTGACAAATCAAACTCAAATTATGGGTCTAAAATCGTACCTAATGACCCCTTTTTCAAATGTTGAGTTTATGGAAAACTACAAAGACCTTTATATATGCGTGCATATAACATTGGGACGTATAAAATAATAATAACAATTTTGGCTTACAGTTTCAGTGTAATGTAAACAGCATATCTAAAGCGACCTAAAGCAAAAGCAACTTAAATCAAAAACATTCAGTTTGTTGTTTGTTGTCTTAATCAACCACACATGTTCGCTATATGCAGGAACAATTACAATTGTTCTGCCTGATGGACTAAAGTAGACACTTGACAGGGATGGACTGAAATCAGGACATGCATGGAATTATTAATAATAATAGAAGTGTAACACAACATTTGGAATACAAGCCCTACATATCATATTATTTAAAAATAATGGTTTGTTTCCTTCAGTGCTCGTTCTGTCCACGGACATATCTTTTTATCATCAAAAAGCACATTTGCATGCACAACTAATTCCAGAAAACAACGTGAATCCTCATTACTGTCTTGCAATAAGCTAATAATATGCATTTGATATTGGAATAATAAATAGCATTTTTTAATTACCATAGCAAGTCAGACCTAATGAGACTTTTTGATAAAAAATAAATTTAATGAAAAATAATTCACAGGAGGTGAAGAAAAAAAAGGTTGTTGGCATATATATAGTATATAAATATAATAATTATGTATCTGTACCTAGGAATGTAAAGACATAATGGTTTTTGAATTAAAAACATAGCACTTAAAATATTCATAAAGACAGACAACATACATCATAACAGCGGAGTCATTTCATCCGCTTTAATTTGAAAACTATTAAGTCATTTTGCTAACCATGGCTGCAGTTATGTGCATAGGGCTTGTTCATCCGAATGCATCATGGGATTTTGAGTTGGTAATACACCATATAGAGAGGACTAAAAAGAGTTTTAGAACATACATTTACGTTAACGTTGGCTCATGAAAACATTGTTTTGCGATGTTCTGCTAGAGAAGCGCTGTTGGAGTCTCAAGCACATCAATGTCTCCCGTTATGACGAATAAATTCACGATTAATTACTAAACAATGACCAACGAACCATGACTATAACAGAATAACGTTCCAACGCTCCTATTCTTCCAAAATGGAGGCAGTCAATGCAATGTGACATCGCAAAGTATAAGCCCCATACAGATTTCAGATTGTTACTGCATAGACAGTTAAGTAGGATACTCTGCTCTTGCAAAACACTTGAACGCTCCGTAGCTCATATGGAGATGTGCTTACTGAAGATGTTCTGACCAGAGTGAAATAGTTCTGGAATTGGACCCAGACATGCTATTGCTCTAAATGCCCTATTCCTCCCCTAAGGCAACCGATATCTCTGTCTCACACACACACACACACACACACACACACACACACACACACACACACACACACACACACACACACACTATTCTGTCGACCACCCACGTGCTAATCCCCCCCATCTCAATCATCCCTGTGTGTGTGCGTGCGTGCGTGCGTGCGTGCGTGCGTGCGTGCGTGCGTGCGTGCGTGTGTGTGTGTGTTTGTGTGTGTGTGTGTGTGTGTGCATGTTTGGTGATAGTAAGGATGTGCATTTAGGCCTGTGTGTATGTGCATGCTAGTGTGTGTGTGTGTGTGTGTGTGTGTGTGTGTGTGTGTGTGTGTGTGTGTGTGTGTGGTCGTGTGCTTGCGTGCGTGTGTGCATGCGTGAGTGTGTGCCTCTGTGTGCATGCGTTTGCTTGTGTATGTGTGTACGTTTTTGAGTTTGCAAGCGGGTTTTCAAAGGAACACAAGTTTTTGCGGCGATGCTACGGTATATCAGTGTGCCTATAGATATAAATACCCAAGCCGGTACGCATCACAAGTGTGAGTCGAGAGCCCAGGAGATGGGAAGCGAACAGGCCTTACCTGAGAGTGTGAAGGAGGGGGAACAGAGCTGAAGTGAAGAGGATTCAGCTACATTTATATTGGAGGAGGGGATAAGGTGTGCTGCTTTTAGTTTACATAACAATAGCAACCTGTTTCATTGTTTACGCTCAATATCCAAGGCAAAGGGAAACATAAACCGCCAATTAGGGGGGCAAAAATATAAACAGTTACAGACACCCTGGTCCCTGTAAACACAGAGCTGCACCCCCTGACAAAGAAAAGAAACAAAATAACATCTACCGCTGTTTAGAAAATAAGCCTGCTGTTGAGACCTATTTTCGGTTTCTCTTTATTCCGAGAAGTCCCAGAGTCACCAAGAAACACAGAATGCTTTTCAGAATGCGAGGATGGCGGGATGCAGTTGGTAGATGGGGAAAGCAGGAGAGGGAATAATGGAAGTGCAAGCTGTGGCGTGGTTGTTTGCTGCTCTTGGCCCCAGAAAGACTCTGTTTGTGTTTGCGTCGAGGTAAAGGGAGCCGCCATCGGCGCATGGAATTCTGGGAAATTCTGGGCCAAACAAACAGCGTATCGAACGCAGCCAGCGGGAGGAAGAGGAGAAGAAAGACTGAAGGAAAGAAGTCAAAGTGAGGATAGAATGGATTTTGAGTCGGGCTGTAAGAGAGAGAGACAGCGGAAAAGTAGTCCGTCTGTGAGCCACGAAAAGGCTATAGAACCGGAAAGAAAAGAGAGGAAAACAAACTTCTGGTGTGTGTGTGTGTGTGTGTGTGTGTGTGTGTGTGTGTGTGTGTGTGTGTGTGTGTGTGTGTGGTGTGTGTGTGTGTGTGTGTGTGTGTGTGTGTGTGTGTGTATGCGTGTGCGTGTCTGTTGGGCAGAGAGTGAAAGAGAGAGACAGAGAGAACGTGAGAGGGAGAGAGACAGAGACAGAGACAGAGAGATACAACAGATAGGGAGAGCGAGAGAGAGAGATGGGAAAGTAGACAAGGAAGAAAGACCCAAAGATGGAGAAGTTGGAAACAGAGGATGCATTAAAGAACTCCGAGAGGTCACAGACGGGACAAGGATGAGAACAAGCTCAAAAACAGATTTGGCGCCTACATCATTTTTTCCCTCTGTCCAAGTTATTCATATTAGTTTCAGGTGCTGTTACTACAACCACCACCGGCCCGCCCCCACCAGCCGAGCCAGAGCACCACCTCACAGGTCGGGACTCCATGAGGAACAAGGATCCATACATACAACACACAGGGGACCTCCAACCCTCTGCCCTGCCTGTGCCCGCGAGCAGAGATGGAGCAGATCTCCCCTCTGTGATCCAGAGTGAGCCCCTCCCTCCCTCCCTCTCTCTCTCCCCCCCCCCCCCCCCCCCCCCCAATCCGGCTCTTCTGGGCACGGAGGGAGGGGACATCTGGAGCACATTAGAGGTCTGAGGACATTGGATCTCCCCAGAGCGGCCGGCTGGATGGGTGGCCCGCCTCAGCACTCCTTTCAGCAGCACCACTACCTGATTGATAGAGCTCCCCCCACCCAACCCCGCTCCACGGTCCACACACACACACACACACACACACACACACACACACACACACACACACACACACACACACACACACACACACACACACACACACACACACACACACTAACACACACACACACACACACACACACACACTTAATGCTAACACGCAGATGTCCGGCCTATACTACTACTCCACCACAGGGCAGTTATAGAGACCTGGTCTTATTTTAAACACACCTTGTATAATATAACATCCGTGTATATTTACAGTGTGTGTGAGTGTGTTGGGGGGGGCGGGATGGTTTTTTTTTGGGGGAGGGAGTAGGCCTTCATGTGCAGAGCTCAGTTCAAGCAAATCACTTTAGGTTCAATGCTCAGCTTCCGTGCACTCTCTGCAGGAGCCAAATTAGTGAAGTAAATGTATATACAGAGTGCCCACCAACTAACTGAACCTTGATACAACAAACTTTAGGCAGAGCAGCAAGGAGAGAGACTTGGCAAACAACGGTCAACTTTGGAAGAACTCTTCGACCCTGAAAAAACCCTAACCCTTCGAGCAAATGTGATTTAAAAACACAA
>NC_044054.1:20820384-20910384 GCF_902167405.1 Gadus morhua | reverse complement strand
CAAGACTGCTTTTGGTTGTTTTCTGAATACCGCTGAAAGATAAGGAACTATAATTAAAGCCTTATAACTGATACACTATGTTCATGTCCAGACGTTAACACACATACTTCCCATGTAGATGACAGTTTTTTCAAGTTATATCCAATTCGGTTAGTATGATTACTGGTGGTATTAGTATTATTATAATACAATATATAACATATCTCTATTATAACAAGTCTCTATTATAATCTATAATCTATAATGAACTCATAAACAAACAAACCTGAGTATTTGTGATAATGGATATAGTAGGCATCAACACATTGCCTTAAATGTTTATTTAACATGAAAGGCAAAAAGTAACAAGAATTTAGGAACCAGTAATTGGCCATGAAAAATAATTTTAACAAAAACAGTAAAGTTGAGTGCATCCTACGCACTCTCACTTTCCGCCTCCTTTGCATGCATGTCAAAAACAAACAGTTTGGCCCAAACTGGGTGTTTTGAAGCCAGATCACACATTGCTAACAGTAACACAAGAGATAAGACACGTTTTTAGTGTGTTGTTAGTTTTCTTAAATAAGGGAAGCCTAGAAACCTCCCGCCGAAAACAGAGATCCTCAGTCCATGGGAGATTTGGACGAGGGCATTTCCTAGGCTTCCTCCAGCTACTAAGAAAACATTTTAACCCTCCTGGTAATCCTCTGGGAAGCCCTCCCTAAGCTCAGAGGGTCCTTCCTTTCCCCGGGACCCTATCCCAAACCCCCTTTCCCCCTGTCTGTCCGTCCGTCCGGGAGATCGGACTAGTGTTTCTTCCTAACCCCACCCAACTTCTCCACCTCCACCCTCTCCACTCATTCCCCCCCCCCCACACACTCCCTGGAAAGAAAAACATCTCTCAGTGACCCTGCTTGTGGGAGCTGGCCGTCCTTCCTGTTGATGCTGGAGTAAATCAGAGCGAGGCCACCGCTGCAGCTAGGGGCTCCCCCCAGGGGACTGGAGGTCTAATCGCGGCGCTCAGCTCAAAACAATACAACCCACTGAGGGAGATATTAGCCCTGCGTGTCATTCAGACCACACCGTTCTACAACTGGTTGACCTTACCGACCGTGTGCATGTGTACACGTACACGTAAAAACACAAACATACCTACGGGGCTGGCACAGGGACAGGCACAAGCACATGACGTGACCCACGCATGCGCGCGCGCGCACACACACACACACACACACACTGGTAGACGCAGGCACACGCAATCAGCAATTCATGCAGGCACACGCAAACACAAACACACACACACACACACACACACACACACACACAATCAGCCACGCACACACACACACAAACTGGTGCATGCAGGCGAACGCAATCAGCCACGTACGCACGCACATACTCAAACACACAAATTGATACACGCAGGCGCACGCAATCAGCCACGTACGTACACAAGCAAACACACACTCGCTTGTGTGCACACAAACACACACACACACACACACACACACACACACACACACACACACACACACACACACACACACACACACACACACACACACACACACACACACTGCATCCTTCCCCGTTATTGAAATCTGCATGAAATCAAAGGGAGGGGGAGAAGAAGCTGTTGTGCTGGCGCTCAGGTTACATTCTGTCTTTATTAATGCCGAACGGAACTGGAGACATCGACAAGCTACACTCCCTCGACAAGTTGTTGTGCTCCTTGCACGTCGAGTGGTTTATTGTCGCCCTGTGTACAACATTTGCTTGAATCAATAATGGGATACGCTCCGACGCCTCAGGCAAACCCATAGGAGAGACCTCCAGCTCATTTGAATCACTTCATTTTTACTGTTTGCATCCATTTTCTTTACTGAGCAGATTGAGAGAGGAGACTCTATGAATATTCAGAGATTATCCCCTACATTTTAATCACACAAAGGCTGCACTGGTGAAAGATTCCAGATGGAAAACTTTAAGATTTCGAAATCCTGCTCATTTGGCGAGGAGTTTTGAGGTCAAGGTGTGAAGGGACGGCCAGAAGACTCATCTCCCACAATCCCCGGCGAGCCATAGCCCCCCAGCTGTTCCAGGACTTCCATAACAACAGCTGCGCAGAGGTTTAGTGCTTCACGTTGCCATGACAACTGGCGGGCACGTTTGCATGCAGCGGCTCTTGGCGCTATTAGGGAAAGTGACATTATGCCATAATTTAATTTCCATAAAAACAGACAGGTTTTTAATGCGCTAAGATTCTGTGAACATAAAAGGAAGACACTATTTCTTATTTTGCATGATAACGTGTGCGTGTGTGTGGATCGGCATCCTAAACATGTCGGTAAATCGCCCCCACACAAATGAAAACAACGAAGCTTACACCTTAGCATCATTGTGTCCATAACATTAATAGGAAATTCCCTCCTCCTCAGCATGAATGTTTTTCCGGCATTGTACAATAGAATCTGAATGCATTGTTCTCATGCGTGGTCAGCTATATGTGCCACAGATCGCTCTCAGACAGGATGTGCAACAATCAGACATATTTCAGGATTCCTGACAAACAGGATATCAGGTCACCCGGTGGGCTGTCATGGTGGCTGTGCGGATCCAGACACACTGGGACACTGGGGGATTCCTTTCATATAATACGGCAAGGGCGCAGGAGTAAATGCACCTCCGTTTATGTTTTAATTTAGACAAGTCATCTTGATTTCATGATTCCTGTTTCATTTGTCAATGTCAACCAAGGCAGCATGGGTCAAATATCATGTGAATAATACAAAGACGGTGAAGAAATCCCTCTGAAATAAAATACGACAAGGACAGATAGGAGAAAAAACTGTAATTTTAAGCTTGTTCTCGGGACAACCACGCCTTGACCGTGTGGTTTGAGGCTAACAACTACAAAATTCCAGGGAATTACAAGGGCTCGGGATGACAATGGCAGGTAGGCTATTCCCACGGGAGGGTAACTGAAGTCAGAGTGGCGTCACAGCCAGCTTAAGCCCTCACTTTAACGAGCACACAGCTGATACAGGCAGCTGTGTCAATTGGAGAACAGCGCACGCATTTAGCTAGCAAAGACACACCGTGTGAATAAGCTAGCCCATGACATCATCTACCTCCGCGGATGGTATAACTTGCCTCGGGTAACCGAATTCCCAATCAAAGATGGTGACCAGACCAGCAATGTCTGTTTTATGGTAGTGATTATTCTTGTGTTGCTGCTAAACCAAACTAAAGTTAGCATCTTTGAAATGTCCACTCACTTGGTATTCTCCTCTCAAGGTTGGAATTTCAGGGAAGTCTAGGATTTCCTTATATAATCCAAGATTTCCGGCCATTGTTTTCATTATCTTCATGCCATTTTTTTTTTCGTACCTTTTATCAAAGACAAAGGTGGGAATGATGGAGCAGTACTCAGAGACCCCAGCTTGTTTAACAGTAGCCTATGCAGTTCTCTGTAGAGTTACTGTATCCTAGCATTGTCTCTTGAATGCTATAAACACCTCAATAGATACCAAGAAAGTACAGAAAATGTCTTGGTAAGAATTAAGAACGTTAATTTGAATAATTTAAGCGTAATTAATTTGAAATGCCATAGCCATCCGAAAATGTTGATATTTAGACTGATCCTGGTTGGGTTCAGATCATTCAGGACATTTCTTCCCTGATTGGTTCAGGGAATCCATCTTGCCATTCCACATTTGCCCACACAGAGTTATCATCTCAATGGTGGCGAAAAGTAGGGAGCTAGGGCACAGAGGATAGATGCGTTTTAATTAGGTTGCTCATCATTGTCAAATTTTGCCCTCTCCTGCTCTTTTCCACTCCACTTCACTACTGCCAGATCGTACATTCAGCACCTTCCCATGGTCTTCTCTGTTTAATCCGTTGTTGCATTAACCAAACGAATAAGATGAACCAGTTCTTGTTGAATTTAGACATCGACAGGCACATAACTGTAGGCTATCAGACTACTCATTTTTAGTAAAGACAAAATGGTATTTTTGTTCTTTGAATAATGACCTTGACTTATGCTCAAGCGAAGCACCCTTACAACACCAGAAGAGCACTTAGGTGGAGGCTACGGTACATTGACTCCTCTCGCCTAGCCAAATAGTGTAAGCCAATAGTAGTGTTGTTACCATAGGAAGGGAAAACACTGAAAGAAAGAAAAAAGGTTGTTGAATGCTAACAAAAAAGACTCAGTTTAAGGTGAACAGGTTTGTCACCCTAAAGAAAGAGCTCCAGATGTTAATTAATATCACGGCTAAATTATTATTATTATTTTATTTAGTTATCGAAATCTTACTGGCAGCTAATCTAACTAAACAGCTCCAGTAACCTGATACACCAAATTAATTTTACATAGGCCTATTAAATAAATAAACAAAAAGGTAGGCTTAGTAAGACAAATTTGTGGTCAATTTGTGAATAATATTTAAACTGTGAATTATTGTGTTGGTCTGTACACAACACATAAAAACACACAGGCACAAACACAATTGCTTGTAGGATTACATTAAGTAATTTGCCTGGTATTTAAAGTAAATAAAATAAAAAATTGACCCTGAAGTTTCTTATGGTGTGGTACAGAAGGAGGACCATGGAAGTAAGTTACGGAGGAATTCTCAGGTCAGAGCCTGTTTTCTCACTCTCTCTCCCTCACTCGATCGCTTTTCTTCTGCCGTCTCATTGCCTCCCATTGAGTGCATAGGAAAAAGGTTAACCCTTCTGGAGAAGCTCTGGGGCACAGCTTTCATCTTACTTTCCATCTTTTGAGTTGCGATTTGAACGACGACGTCTGCCTTTTGACAGATGACTAAAACGGGACAAAAGGGTCTAGCTGCTGAGAAGATCAGTCTACCTGTCTACTGACCTCTCTTTACAACTGGGTTTCTGAGAGAGGGTAAAACTGCAACAGGAAAAATGCAGTTATAGCGGCTAAGACATCCATGGCACAAGATCTCGCACATGTGAAAAATAAATACAAAAATCTCTTTCTCAGATTGGCAGATTGTAGAAAGCTTTTACTGTTCATTTGTATATCAATAGAAATAAATAAATCTCCTGATCTGCAATAAATGGTAAACCCGTTTTATCAATACCTCTGACTGCAGGAGGCAAGGAAGGTAGGAATGACAGACAGACAGACACACACAGACACACACACACAAACACACACACACACACACACACACACACACACACACACACACACACACACACACACACACACACACACACACACACACACACACACACACACACACACAAAGGGTGGGAGGCAGGTGCAAGTCATCCCTCATCCCTTGCCATGGTACATCTCTTCTTTATAGTCCCACTAGGGCTCTGTAGCCCCCTCCTGCACCACACACACACACACGCACGCACGCACGCACGCACGCACGCACGCACGCACGCACGCACGCCGGACACACACGCACACACACACACACACACACACACACACACACACACACACACACACACACACACACACACACACACACACACACACACACACACACACACACACACAACTGAAGCATCTCACCCCCCGCTCTATTCTCACCTTACCCACTGAGACAAAACAAAAAGACCTGGCCTCAGATCAGAGCTCTCCCATTTCAAAATGCATTTTCTTACACCACGCTGACACCGCAGCAATGCCAGGCAGCAGCCAGCGAAAGAGGACACCGGCACACATACAGTGGGCACACACACAAAAGCATGCATGCAGAACGTACACACACACACACACACACGTGTGTGTGTGTGTGTGGGGTGTGTGCGTGTGTGTGTGTGTGTGGGCCTGTGTGTGTGTGACGTGTCTCTCGCTCTCTATCTCTGTTGGCACGGATGGCGATTGACCATAGGCCCCACTCCTCCACCAGCCAAGATTGTGTCATCGTATAGACAGACGGGTTGCAGTATCTACATAGCTAGGCTGCTGTGTTTAATACCATACACCTTTCACCTTCTCTCTCTCAAGCACACACACACACACACACACAACACACACACAAACACACAGCTGTGTCCGTCTATTTTAGCATAGTGGTGTCATGTCCTTTTTGTAGTTGAACTTTTTATGTTTTTAAAGAGCTTAATATAATGCCGGAGAAAGGGAGTGTGTATGTGCACGTGTGCATGCGTGTGTGTGTCAAGAAGTGGCAGTGTGAAGGCTCTGTGAGGTTGGTGACAGCATTAGCTAACAAAATCTTGTTTTCCACTGTAATTGAAATAAATAAATATTCTGTGGCAACATTCACACTAAATAAACCTACTTGGAGTACCAATTTAATTCCAACTTGTGAAAATCGACAGTTTGACTAATCTTGAGATGTGGGATGTACTCAGTCGGAGGTGTCATCTCACTCACACTCAGTAAGACATCGAATTTAAATAGACCTCAGATGGATCCAAACTGTGTTTTTTTTAAAGATAATTTTACTTCCCTCACATAGAAGCAGGATTGTATCGACGATAGAGGAACCGGGGCTCATTATGAAAATATGGTAATCTACGGAGAATATCAGGCTACACATCTACCATCTTGCCCTCAACAAGACACAAGGACAGCAGGAACAGATTGGATAAATTGCCAACATCATTCTACCAATCCATACGTCTTCTTAATGTATTAATATATATATATATAATTGCTAAACAGCGAACGGCTAAATAAAATATAATTTACATCACTTGCTATCAGCTCACATGCTGTGTTGTCCCTCAGACAACGTGCTTGAATCATTCTGGTTCTCTTATCTAGGGCTACAAGGTGGGTCTGAGTGGACTCAGTGCACAGCATTAAAAACCTTATCTCTGCATTCGTAAACACATCCATGTGGCGATGCACTGCCCCTTTCTGTGATGCGGTCGGCTTTCACGGAACAAGCTGCTGGGGTTGACGTAGAAAATCTCATCTGTTCTGGGAATCTGTTTCTATTGAGGTATGCAAGCTTACACTTTCTCATAAACCATGCGTTTAAAGGTTCATACATTAAAAACGATATGACGTAAAGCTAACAATAAAAAAAGAAAATATGGCAAACTCGCATTAGAACTGGAAAATAATAAATTTGGTGGATATAAGGGAAAACTGCCAAATATATTAATATATATACATAACCTTTTGCCGCTAATAGATTTTCACGGCATCTTTTAGCTTTTCAGGAATGTCCTAAAACAATACAATCATTATGAACGCTGCACTCTTAACATTGCACATATCCGAGCATGCTAATTACCCCACACACAGTTTGAGTTCATTTATTATGCATGAAATAATCTAATATGATGGCTCTGATAATTATGCGCACACAGACACGATAAAAGAGTGGTAACCAATTATGGCAAAAGAGAGCCAGAGTCAAGGAAAAAGTAATTATTCTTTGTAGTATGGTTGGTGTAAAAATGAGGGTTCTGTCCGTGCTGTTTAATACAGTCACACAAATGTGTGTCTTGTTAAATTGTTCCGTATGTGTTCCCCAAGCCTCCCTTTCAGCACTCGGGAAATCTTCCATCTTTACATTCAAGCTGGAAAGGGCATATGACTTAATAACTCACAGGAAAAATCATCCTTAACCGAAAGGGAATAGAATTAGAGTTAAACGCTACAAGTCAGACACATGTGGTGCGCGTCATTTAAACATCGCCACGTTATTGTGTATAAGAAATGACGTGAGGTTAAAAACAGGAAATTGCTGTTTACACCCTTGACACAGAGCAGCATTCATCAAAGACTTGTATGGTATGAAAAATGTATGGTGACAGGGGGAATGTTGGAGTTGAACTACGTTCTCAATCAGCCTGCTATTTCATTAAGCTGCAGGGATTCAGAAATAAGTCTTCTTTTTGTTATTCTATCAAACTAGACTAACATTGAAGCTTGTCTCGTTAGAAAAAACAAAAAACATCCCTCAGAGTTATGTCACTCTGGAGCAATACTTCTAGTGGAAGTGGCCTCAGACTAGTGTGACCCAGTAGAGTGACTAGGAAGCGAAAGAGGTCAACTTCACACCTCTACAGAGACCAGGAGGCCGTGGAAAGCAGTAGCAGACCCAGAGGTGTATAGGCCTGCACATGATGGCTTGCAGAAAGGCTCGACACTCTGCAGTGAAACGCAACACTGTGCCACGCAGCTTGCTGATCAGCGATCAACCAATCGCCACAGTTCCCCAGGAGAAGATGCCTCCGCACCACAAACGCAGTCAAGATGGGAATCTTTTAAAAAGTGGAATGATGTGTAAAAATGTTTATAGAGTATATAGTATTGGATAACAGAAGGATCACTATGGTGGTCCAAACTCAGGACTAAATCAATTAAATCATTTTTGAAAATTAAAGAAATCGCATTTATTAATTGAATTGCCTGACATCGTTATTTGCGGGTTATTTTGGCCATGTGGCTGTATATATTTACCAATTGGTTTTTCATCTATCTACAACTGCAGCAAAGATGCAGGTCTTTAATATTCAGGATTATTCAAGGTTTAGGCATTAGAAGTTTTGTTATCGTCTCTCACATTGCCTACCAGATTTAGTTTTAGAAGTTACACTTCTGATTTGAATGAATACAAAATAAATGAATGATTATTAATATATTATGAAATCACAAATGATTATATACAGACAAATTACAGTAAATCATAGTAAAATATCTAAAATGTATATTCGTTAAAATAAATATAAATATAAATGTTCCTTCAAGTATATATGTGATTCGTTATGTATAAACATACACACATTTTTGTTCCATTCATCTGTTCTTGATTTTTAACAGAGACCAATGTGCTGAAAGATAGATCATAGTTATGTCAAATTCAAATAATAAAGAAGATTAAGGAAACAACTCAAATATCACATATTTTAAGTACCAAGGGGTTTGGTAGTAGCCCGGTACTGTTGATTTAAACGTTTCTGTCTTCAGGGGTCTATTGAACACCCAAACACACACAAACACACACACACACACACACACACACACACACACACACACACACACACACACACACACACACACACACACACACACACACACACACACACACACACACACACACTAGTAGCAGTTCAATATACTTTTATTTTTATCAACATTTTATTTGCTAGCCATAGTAATATGATGCAATGATATACAAATGAAGCATACACAAGTGTTATACCTGGAACTATAGTCATGTGAGTGTAAAATATAAAAAGGGCATCCAACTTGCAGCTGCTTCAAACTCTGTAATCAGGTGTTTCATTTTACTTTGCCGTCTCTGAGTTTGGCAGGGCTCAATGAAAGGGACATTTAACAGCCAAAAGACTTCAGCTGCACTCAAAAATGTAAGAAAGAAAGTGTATTTAAGTAGCCAAAATTGAACATACTGAGGCGAAGGATATGAGTCAGAACAGAACAGCTCACCTACATTTGAAGGGGATTTTGAAAAAAATACAAAAAGATTTGCACTTTAATATCCTTTTTGAGGTTACAACTTGGCTCGGCAAGTTTAACTCACCTAATCCTTATTTAAGTTACAGACAATTTGCCTACTCTATAGCATACAGATGAACAAGAAGTGTGTTGAACAAACTAAACACCAAACACTGGAACAAATGACCAAAGACAACCACAAAAGGTAAAACTGATTGCATTGGTGCCATGAAGTCTATTTACACATTGAACTGGCGATTAATTGTTTGGAAATAATATTTTTGGATGCAATGTCCATGTGTCAATACTAGCAATTCTATGCGGCAAACCTAGATTTTAAGCTATGAAAAGAGATTTATATTTTGCAAATATGTTGAATGGGTATTTCTCTTTTGTTACAGATTCATCCCTAAGAGATTACCACACACTAATCAATTTTCCCTATACATTTATTCATTTTGCAGGAGCCACATGAATAGGAAGCTACAGTAGGCTTGGTGATTTGTTTTGGCGTTGCTTTAATCTGCTGATGATTTTAAATCCAATATTTTGAACTTCACAATGCTCAGCTGTTCCCGGGACTCAAACATATATTACATTCAGGATTTAGTGCATGCTTCATACTTTTTTCTGTGTGAAGCAGCAGGCTTTTTATTTATATGGATTATCTACTTTCTCCAAGAAATGGCTACACCTTTGGCACAATGCTGTTCCCTCAATAATGACCATCCCAGTATGAAAATACTTCATCGTTTCTTCATCTAGTCTGAGAGATAAAAATATCGCAAAACGTGATTCAAACATTCACAAAGTATGGTGGAGTAAAGTGCTACGCATGAACCAATCTATCCAAGTGAAAAAGTGGTACCATCTTTGCGTTCCTTTTGTGGAAATCTATGAAGCTTGCCCTTCAATGCAGCCTAGTATTGTGGAATGTGCGCCTGCTGTTTTCTCATTTCCTCTTTGTGGATATAAAGGGGAACGCAATCAGAGGACTGTTGTTAAAATCATTAGCTAATGACTAAAGCTTTTATACCACTTATTTCATGGTGCTGTGTCTTCCTTATGGATCACTCCGGCGAGTGTTCCTCAAGAATAGTGCTTTCTCAAAGTTTGCTCGAGACCAACAGGGCATCATTCAAATCTGAAGCCAGATGAATCAATGCAACCATCCTGTATGACCCTTTTCAAAAGAAGGAGGTATCGATTAGCAACAGGGGAATCTCAAGAGCCTCTTAACACAAGCAAAAGACTATCGTGGGATTTTCAGCATTTGTTGCGTGTGAAATGCGTCCAAATATGTCTATATGCAAATAAGCCATATATGCCTACTCTATACGAAGTTATACCTTTATGCACATTTGAAGATAATATATATTTTAATTCAAAACACAAAACACCAATAGTAATCCAGCCAAAAGGCATTTGGATACAGAATGTATATATTAAAGGCATGAGCCAAACCTTCTAGGCCAAACAAAATTTTAATTACATGTATGAAAACAGATTGGATCAGTCATCTCTAACGACAACACCCGTTCCTCCAAAGATATTTTCATCGTGGCATCCATGTCATTATGTTGTTTTTTCGTATTTCACGAGAAGGGGGGAGCGGACGTACGACGAATCGCTCTATCTGCCGGATGCCTCTGCCGGAGGAGCATAAAGCCAGCCGCCCCATCCATCTCCATCTCTGATTCCCCGTCCCCTGGTGACGACTTGCTGCCGAGCCGTGCCAACGCAGCAGTAGCGGTGGAATGAGAAAAGGGTAAGTATGCAAGGGGCCAGCTCTAAGCTCAGCCATCTGACGGCATAAACAGGCTTCCTGGCCTCCTCCAGAGAGCAATAGGGATCAAGCTAGATTAGTGGCCGCGGCCTATGTAGGGACTGGACGGGGCCAGAGCAACACATTTGTCTAAAGGGTCGGTGTAAGAATGAGCATCAGAGAGGGGGGGGGGATAAAAAAAGACCCCCCAACCCCCCTCATTGCTTGAGGGGCTTCAGAACAGGACCTTGATGCACTCTGCCAGCGGATACCCAATAGACTAATGCCTTATGAATAATTCCCAACACTTTCTTATCTTCGTTTTCTAGGGCAGTTTATAGGCAAGAAAGGCAGCTCGAAAAACAATTACAGGTTCCACCATTTGCATGCCAGAAGACAGAGGAGGCAGGCGGCCACCCACAAGTTCAAGTATACAAGAACCCCCCGAAGAAAATGAGTCTGATTTTATGCATGCGCTACATTGAGGGACCGTGAAGGGTAGAGTGTTGCAGGCAAAGGCGAGGGGGAAATGACAAGACATTTGTAAGCGGTATAATTTCCCCCAATTGCATTATTGCCCTACATAAACGCCTAAATTGGTTTGTAACATATGCTTTCCTCGCACCACTCACTTCCTTCATTTAGTGTGACTGAATCGCTTCTTTAGTAATTATCCTCCACACAGAGAAGCTGCAGGAACGCACAGCATCACACCACATAATGTAATTTACTCATAATGCAAAGGCTGGGAGTATATGCAAATAATGTGTCTGGGTATTTTGCAGTCTCAAATGCGCCCCCAGGCTTCTTGTCCAATGACACAAATCATCAATTAAGATCTCAGCGGGGTTTAGTGGCATCGTCTAAATTGGCATCATCCCTATCTAGCAATATTCAGGACTGTGTGGGGGGCGCGACGCAACAAAGAACAAACATCACTACGGGTGATTGGTGGAGGCAGCGGTGAGTTTGTCTTTAAACCCGGTCTTGGGGAATAAGCATGTGTTTGGGTGTGCGTCCTCTTTTATCATAGATATCTTCTGCATCTTGGCCGAAAACAAAAGTACAAAAAACACAATTAAAAGGACCTAGGTGCCCGTACTTTAGGATAACACACACACACACACACACACACACACACACACACACACACACACACACACACACACACACAGGTATGGTAGTCTAAGTAGAGTACGAGAGGATCCTAAATGAACATTCTTTGGAAAAGGCAGAGTGAGGTTCCTTCTGAGATTTATGCTCAGCATTCCACGCCTCCCTAGCGCCTTAGCTGTGAGAGACTAATATTGTTTAAATTGCCTTTGTGAATTCTCAGTGAGGCAGATGAATAATAAATAAACAGCTCAGACATGTTTAATTGAGCCAATGCTTAGACCACATTCTCGGGTCCCACTCAAGCTATTATTATATTGAATGCTAAATGATATGCCAGTCATAGAAAAAATTGATGGAAGATATTAGGAACGGACTGATGGATAGCTAATGTTAGCTGTGATTTCAGTAATTGAACTAATTTATCTATTTCTATTTCAACTTACTTCCTCCCTTAGCTTACATGCTAGACAGGAAACCTGGGAACCTTTTTTGTCAAGAAAGGAAATGATTACTGGCCAAACTATGGTGTTTGAGCATGCCTCTTGATGTGTAGCTCAATTGAGTCAGACTAATGTCATTTTTATGTAAGCAAAACATCTTACGGTGAAATAGCTCATTCCTTTGCATCGTTGGAGTATAGGTCAGTGATCCGAACTAAAAGACAATAAGTGGTGCTTAAAAAAAGGACACTGTGCTCTCTGCTAAAGGTAAACATTAGAGCTAGCTGACTGATCCAGGCTGGGGTTAGGGAGGCCTACTAGATTTCCTAAACCTGATAAAGAACCATCTTAGATTGGCTCTATTACATTAGACGAATGTGTTCAGTTGCAAGGTTGCTTATTATATTATATTTAATGCTACATATATCATACTGAGATAAAATGATATAAGGCCTGACTTCAATTTTTTCAAGGATGATTAAGGATGACATTTAGTTTGAATCGGTATGCTAGAATGACTTACTATTACATGTTGTATGAGTTCTACATTATAAGTATTATTTTTTAATATGTGCAAGGATACTAAAAATATTTTTATTTCTATTTTTTTTCCAAATTTAAAATAAAAGTTGTCCACAAAATGTAACACACGCACGAACGCGCACACACACACACACACACACACACACACACACACACACACACACACACACACACACACACACACACACACACACACACACACACACACACACACACACACACAAACACATATCGTGGCAAAAAAATCTTTCCACATGATGCTCAATCTGATGTGCGAAATATTTTCAACACATAAGAAATCACAAAGTCGCTTTGGAAACATTTGAGCGGCAACAAACAACACAACTTAAAAGATCCAAAACAAAAGCCTTCTACCAAAATAAAAATAATCAATGGTCTTGGAAAATATAGTATCGAATGGTCAACACACTGCAGCCTACTGAGTGCACACATGACATTAAACACGACAAACATTATTTCATGCAATAGATAATCCTTTCAATTAAAATGGATCCTATAAAATCATCCGGATAGTTATTCAGGTAGCCTAGTCTAGATTTCTCGCATGCAACCATTTCCGCGACCAAAAAACATTGTTTTTTTGTTGCTTCTCCGAAAGAGGCACGACTAGTATTATTTTGCCTCGCCTATATCTCAAACAAGCTACACGCACCGACACAAATTGTCAACACAATTAATTCCAAACGCCGAATCCAACGGTATTTTAGTCCGCTACAAGAAGGCATATCCGCTACGTTCCCTCTCTTTCTCTGTACCCCCTCCCGTACTCCCTCCCTCCCTCTCTCTCTCGTTCTCTCTTCCTTTCTCTCTCACTCTTACTACTCTGTCTCTCTCACTTACTCTTTCTGTCTCTCTCGCTCTCACTCGCTCCCTCTCTCACCCTCTCTCTCTCCCTCACTCTCTCGCCCCTCACATTGGCCCTGGCTGTCTGGCTGTATGAATAATGTCCTGCCTTTTATAATGAGGGGAAGAAAGACGCTGCCGGGGTGCTTCCCCCCCCCCCCCCCCCAGTCCATGCTCTGACATTGAAAATGAATGACAGCTTACCTGAATGCCAATCTTCATCAGACTGACACCAGGCTGACAGTACAGCCTATACTCCTCGGCACAGGCGATGACGTCTGGCATGCAAGACCCCTCCCACCACCAACCCCTCTCCTCCTCTTCTCCTCTCCACGTTTTCTCGGAGAAAGAAAAAAAAACACAACATGTAGGCTTCCGTGTTTTCCCCCACTCCAGTAAAAGCCACGCACTCAACCACGACCGCCGCAAGTACCATGAGTGCACGTGCGCGTGTGCATTTACACACACTGATACACGCACGCACGCGGGACTGTAGATCGCACGCGCAGACGCACGTGAGGTTTTTGCACGGATCTGGCCAGCATCTGGTGGGTGCATATTGATAATCGCATATCTTGAAATACTCACCCAAAGTACTTCAAAACCAAAACGACACGGATGTGGTTCACAAAACAATACCATGTGTATGTGTAGGCCAATCAATTAACCGAAAACAATTAAAAAGACAAAGAAATACTATAACGTACGTAATACACGTTGGATTATGTGTTTGAAAAGACTGAATCCCTCAATTATTGAGTTACAAACCTTGCATAAATAAGCACGCAGAATATTTGTCTACACTTAATCAGCGATAGGCTTAACAAATAGCTAACAATACGCCGCTACTAAATTATCTTCATAGTGTATTTCAATATTAACTGTCATTCCTCATGAAGTGTCCATGCGATCCTGTCATTGATTACTCGTCAAACTCTAACTTTGATTCGCCCTATTTGCTGTTAACCGCCGTTGGACTTCACTTCCCGGCAGGCTTTGCGACTAGTTGCAGTAAGGACCTGTCTGAGTGGCTAGCAGACACCCCCGTTGTCCTGTTACGTTCAGTGTTATTGTTACTGGGACTCAGCGTTTCGTTACCAGGAAGAAACCATTATCTGAGGCATCCTACTGAACGTGAACTGCAACGGTTGGAAATTAAAAGAAAATGACTGAACCGAAAAGTTTTTATGCATTTGCAGATATGCAGCTATGCATATCTAACCAATAGCTATTGGGTCAAAATAGGGCTATACATTGCCGGATTCATCGAAACAAGTGACAGCAAATAACAGCAAAATCTCTAACCAACCTGCATAGCAATGGCAAATACAGTGCTAGGAGGAGTTGGTACTGGTGTTTTCCTTATAGTCCTCATCTGGATCTTGGCTTTAATATTCGGGATCATCCTTTTGAGGGGCTCTGGGCCAATCAGGTATCTACGTTAAAGTTAATAGACTCAAATACATAATTTACCGGCAAGACAATGATGTTGTCGAAGTGAGGATCTAAACTGTCCAACGTCATAATGCTATATTTTAATGTACAATAGTGCTGTCATAATGTCATTTTATCTTTTTTTTTAATATATTTTGATAGACTAGGAGTGGTTCCGGTGTTTCTCGTGGCTCTCATCATCACACTGGTACTGGTGTTTTTCCCCCGGACATCGGAGAACATCCCTCCATTCCAAGAGGCGGAGGTATTTACGATATTTGATAATAAAGGTCAATGCAAGATTTGCTCTATGCTACACAATGGGTCAGAGCAGGAGCAGGGGATACAAATATAGTCAGATACTGGTTATCAAAAGGTGTTTTATACTCTTCTGTTACAATGTTTCACAGCATTACTCCACTTACAACTTCCTTAGTTTTTTGTATTTTAGGATATGTAGGCTCAAAATGTGAGGCTCTCTCTTATAGATCAAATCATGCAGTTCACACAATTACAATTTCCCTAACAAAAATATATTATATCAACAATTTGGGGGAAATGGAAAACCACACCTCGATGCCACAACTCAAACCCATGCATGTGCAGCCTGCTTCATGAACAGGGTCAAGCGCTGGCTCAGCCAATGGGAGAGTCTGTTCAATCATTTCATTACAGTAGCCAAGTGCATCTGCCAATATAAATACACCCTGTTATTATATATATCACGCTGATCTTCTAAAATAGGCCTATACTGTTGCTCCATGCCAGGGAAGATTTGTTTAAGTGAGCCCAGCTTGGGGATTTGGATGTTTTGGATGGGAACATTTTTATTCATATCACAGTATGCTCCGCATTGGTCTACGCTAGATTGTGTTGCCACTTAAAATGTACATACTTTTATCATGTATGTGTCAATATATGCAATGCTATGCACAAATGTAGCTATTTATACACATGTGCATTCAAGTCAGGTGACCAATTATGCAGAACCAGTACTGTTGTGTGTGTGTGTGTGTGTGTGTGTGTGTGTGTGTGTGTGTGTGTGTGTGTGTGTGTGTGTGTGTGTGTGTGTGTGTGTGTGTGTGTGTGTGTGTGTTAAGGATCTGTCTTGGCTTACCGTCTCTTCATGCATGTACAAGTGGTCAGCAGCCCTGAGACAACAAGATTGCTGCATAAATATCACATTCAGAATAGAGATGGAGTTAAAGCAAAAGAATAGCGAGTTTTACTTCTGCTATTCAGCATGGAAATATTGTTTTAATAAGGACATTGTGGTGGGGAAATCTAAAATATACATTTATTATTATTTTTATTATTCTGCCAATCAATCATTTCCATCCCGATCTGTCGTTTAATGAACTTCTGCAACACAAGTGTGTTGTCTTGATGTTTTACTAAGACAATTTAGGGGGATAGAATACTCACTGTGTGTGTGTGTGTGTGTGTGTGTGTGTGTGTGTGTGTGTGTGTGTGTGTGTGTGTGTGTGTGTGTGTGTGTGTGTGTGTGTGTGTGTGTGTGGTTCAACAACCCTTGTCGTACAGCGCAGCTCCGCTTTATCTAATTCCAACAGCCCCAGAACAAACATCCCAGTGTTGGCTGCTGGCTGTTGTCAATAAGCCAGACAGATTTGCCAGGGCCAAGATGCTAGTCCATAGAACACAGCCTGGCGGAGACCTGCTGTGGTCAACCTACTGTTTACATTGCCTGTAAAAACCTGCATAACCGAGTTTGAATTACTTTCTTGATTTAAGTTTATTGCTCTTTGTGATGGGATGGCTAATGGGATTTCTTATCAATTAAATTTGACTTATTTGTTGACAAAAAGGGTGTAAAGTTTGAATGGACGAATTAAACCGCTTTTAATGGAACATCTTCCTTTGGTAGACCAAAGCCAAACCAGAAAGTCTTGGTACTGTTGTAAACTAACACTATTTCCTATGAAAACCTGGCCGTGGGCGGGTTACCTCAATAACCTCTTTATTTGTGCAGTGTCAGACATGTTGTGTTCAAAACATGGTAGAACATGAACATGGCCACCTGCCAGCGGGTACACACAGATTTGATATCATACAGCTCCAATATGGATTAATTACGAAGACGCCGACAGCCATTCAGCATTAGAGTGTTGGCGCGGTTGGCATGGCAACCATACATGAGCTTTCTGATTTAATGACTGCCGGCTTTGTTGCATGCACAGCAGTCTCCCAACGTTTGTCGCGTGTGTGTACCTTGTCGAAGGCGCGTGTGCTGTGTACCTGCGCATACGTCTTTCGTTATATTTATCTCGGTATGTCTTTGGTGTGTAGGTAACTTTGTGTGAGATACGTCTGGTCTAACCTCTTGCTTTCAAACAACGGTAAAGTATCATAGTGCCAATTAGGCCTGTCCCTGAGTGGGGGGAAGGGAGGTGGATGGATAGGCGTTACACCACACACACACACACACACACACACACACACACACACACTAACTCGTGCTCAATGCCACATTAATAATACATGGCGCCGCTCTGGGTTCCCATCGCCGGCCTAATTGGCAAATTAAAGTGAGATGTGTTAAATGTATCCATAAGAGCCTGTATATTCCAAATAACGATTCTCAGGCCACACACACACACACACACACACACACACACACACACACACACACACACACACACACACACACACACACACACACACACACACACACACACACGCGCGCAGGCAAGCATACACTTGCATACACTGTATGTCTTGTGGCAGAAATGCAGTCTTGCATTTTGTGACACAATTTAACATCAATAATATTGTTTGCATAACGCAGAGCGCCAGCATATCTATGGATTCATGACCAACCGACCTGAAAATAAACCCTATATGTCCAGTCGTATTTATGTATTTATGGCAGAGGTGACATGTCACAGTAATTCGGTGACCTGTCCAATATTGAGTGAATTTATTGGAGGAATCAACATGGAGATGAATCTCCCGTCCCTGGCTTGTGCTTTGTTAATACCGGTGTCCCCTCTTTTAATGCATCCATGCTCCACTCCGATACTGATGAAAGCCGGACTATCTCCTAGCTGTACCAAAGAGAGGTTGCGCCATCTAGTGGTTAGATTGCAGATGTTCAAATGGATGAATGGATATTCAGTTTCAATATGCGGTGCAATTCACTCTTCATAATACGTTTGTAGCCGCCTTCAGTGGCAAAAACAAACACATTGTTATGGCAAATTGAAAACAATTATTCATACCTAAAAAAAACATAACCTTATTTATATCCACAGTTATTGTATGGCTTCCACAAGACAAATGTGCGAGTGTAATGGAATCCATCCCATGTGAATCCAATGGTCATGCCACACAGCAGGGAATGGGGTAACAAGTATCCTGATAGTTAAGTTAATTGGTTAGACTTAGAGGGAGCTCTATGTACCTGGTGTCCCCTGAGTTATCCAAGACTATCAGAGGTAGATCATGGGTATAATGAGTTCCTGCAGCTATTCAATGAATGAAAGAGATCTGTCAACCATAAACTTATTGTATATATGACGGATTATTGCCTGTATGACGGATCTGTCTCCGTCATCCGTCATACAGGCAATAATCTCCCCTGGTCTGAAGTCCCATCCAATAGAGTTTGAACTATCTTGTCCCCCACAGATCGTGGATCAGCTGTTTATCGGTCGCTACGTGCTGCTCTCCGTGGCCAGCGTGGCCTTCCTGGCAGCCCTCTTCATGCTGCTGCCCTATCACCTCCTGGAGCCTGTTTACGCCAAGCCCCTCCGGACCCGCTAGAGCTGGCTCCGCCCTCTCCACACTAGGGGGAGGGCCAAAGAGGAAGAGGAAGTGGACCCTGGTTGGGTCCTGCAAGATCCTTCAAGACCCTTTCACCTGGGAGTGGACAAAGATAGACTCGGATGAAACAATTTTTTTCACTGAGAGTGGAGGATTTTAATGATAGTATGTGTTTATATATATTTTGTGTTGATTGATATACTGTATTTTTTTTACATTGAAGAGTTTTTGGAGTTTGTGGTATTCCTGCTTCACACAAATATCAACTCTTTCGAGAGATGGGAAACAGGAACTCACAAAGGCCAAACTGGGAAGCCCATTATAGGATGCCAACAGAGTTAACAATTTTCTACCTGTCAGTTTTTCCCACTTACGCTGATGATAGGTGTGAATGGTGAGGAACCTACAGAGCGATCGCTCTATACTGACTGCGCCTAACATTCGGTCCACTCTGGCAGCTACAGTGACAGATGGAAATTGTGCTGTCCATAAGTGTCTGTGACCAAATGGGCCCAACAGGGGGCTCCGTTTTATCTGGGTCAAAAATAAAGCAAACAACAGTTATCACAATGTTTTATCTTTTATTTTTGAATCCCCTTTATAATGATTTACATTATGGCTCAAAGATGGGGCTTGGCAGGTGGTTGCTAATGAACGTATATCAATACAACTTTAACCAACCTGCCAAAAAATTACTCACAGGATAGCCTCCACCCCTCCCTTAACACATAAAACGTGTTTGTTACTTGGCTTCAATCCTAGAAATCATCCACGGCAGGCTGTAAAAAATGTCCTGATCTTGATCTATTTTTGGTGTTCTCGTTTTATAGGTAAGCCCAATTAAGCAGTTTTAACATGGTTTGAAGACCTCCTGTGGTGGAAAACTTTATATCAGTGCAGTGGGATTTTGCTATTCAGGGGCAAATATATGAAATCACAGCCTATAAAAAAGGTAATATGTTTTACTACGCCTTTAGATGGGATTTGTCACCTTAAGATGTAGTGACCCTTTAACATACAAACGATATAACTACATTTCTTCACCCAAGTTTTGTTGATCGACAGCATAATTCCTCTCTTCCCGGCTTGTAACCGCCCGCCCTGGTTACGCCGGCGATTCCGTCCTCGATAAATATGCAAACAATCTCACAGAGCATAATGAGCCGTAGCCGTCTGGAGGTCTAATTATAAACACTCGCGCCCACCACCAACGGGCAGCCTATCCACCAGCAGCAGCAGCAGCACCACCTACCTACCGTTTGTTAAAGTGTGAAGTCCAGAGAGACGTGGAGTGGAATTCCAACCAGATGATAAAAGAGAATGTAATGAATCAAAACCAATCCTATTAGTTCCGGCCCACATCCCTATACAGGGCCTCCCTCTCTCCAGCACAACAATCCACTGCACAATTTCACACTAACTGGGTGGGGTTGAGGAGGAGGTGGTGGTGGTGGTGATGGTGTGTGTCTGTGTGTGTGTTGTTGGGGTGGGGGGGAGGGGGAAAGGGATCAGTTGAAAGAAGAAAAGTTAAACCCGGAAGGGCCGCGTTGTCTGTAATTGGCCGTGTGATTACTTCAAAACCTGTTACTCCCTCTGTAATGATATAGTTCGAGAGCATCTCTTGAGAAATTTTCATTTTCTGCTTCTCATATTGAAACTTTTAAGGATGAGAAATTTGATATCGACATATTGGAAGACATTTGCTCAAATATTTAGCAAGATCCAATGAAATTAGGGTTAGGTTAGGTGCCATGACTTGCCAGAGATTGACCTGACCGTTAAACATTATTGAACCTAAACTATGTAATTCCAACAGTAGGCGAGTCTATACATCAAACTAAGAAAATACAATCTCAAGAGCTTCTGCCTCTTGAAAGTAAAAATGTTTGCAGAAGAGTCTAAAATAAATGATAAATCGATCTGTCTATCTATCTAGCATCTATCTCTGTCTGGCCGTGTATCTATCCATCCATCTGTATATCTGAGTGATAGATGTACTGATTTTGTTTCATCAATCCTTCTCATTCTCTCTCCTCTTCATCACTATCCCTTATTGCAATTTTTTGCTTCAAAACTCCCACTGTGGTGAGTGGGAAAATAGGTAGAACAAAGCTTGGAGGAGGTTGTGTGTGTGCATGCGTGTTTTTGTGTGTGTGTGTGTGTGTGTGTGTGTGTGTGTGTGTGTGTGTGTGTGTGTGTGTGTGTGTGTGTGTGTGCCTGTGTGTCCCTGTGTGTGTTTGTGTCGGGCGGAGGCGGGTGTCACTTGGAACTCAGAGAAAAAGTCTTTGTGAAGCAGCCAGCTGGGCATTTTAAAAGATGGGGAGGCGGGTGAGATTGAGATAGAGGAGAAAAAGAGAGAGAGGACACAGTAGTGCGAAGAGGAAAGTTCAGGGAGCTTGGGTTTTAAAGTCTGCTGGAGGGGATTGGGGCGTGCCCCCACTTTAGAAGATCCCACATTGAAGCCCACTCAAGCAGAACTACTGCTTGGATTTTCACATCCTCACGCCTCTCACCCCCACCCCCTGGTTTGTGATATGGATACCAGCCCCCCCCCCCTCCCCAAAACCCCCTCTTCCTCACGCAACTACACAGAGAACCGGACGAGCCTTGTCTAAATATTAAGGAAACTTAGCAGGCCCTTGTCACAATGTGGCTTCGCTTTGGCTGGCACAGTTCCATTGTGTTTGTGATTTGCCAGCGTTTGTCTCTACGAGGGAGAGGAAGAAAAAAAAACAGATATCCTCAACAGCCTTTGGTTGTGGGCAAGGCTGAAAAAAAGAACCAATGAGCTTATTCTGAGAAGCATCTAAGCTTGAATTAGCGATGGTATTATTGGCCAACAAGCGCATTGGTGGCCAACTCGGAGATACCAACCCCCATGCATTCCTTCCTAGGTGTCTCACCCAGGGCTGGATGGTGGGAGAACGAGGAAATCAGGAAACAAGTTGCCCAGTTTCCACGGTTACAAACTTTTGCCGCCAAGAATAGTGTTGTTTTTTTTCTTCCCATGTCTGCGTTGTTTGGTCGGGCCATAGCGTACCCCCTTGTTTCTCAGTGGAGCTGGAGAGCGCGGCTACAGGCGGAAGTTGTGAAACACCCAAGAAGGGGTTGAACTCAACCACTGCGGTGGGTTGAGAGTATGGCTTTCACACTCCTTTACCTCGACCTCTGCTACTCGCGGCTGCCGCAGAGTTTAGTCGCTCGGGGGTACAGGTCAATGCTGCTTGATCGCCCATGGCTCTGTTTTTTTCCTTTTTCTTTGTTTGTTTGTTGCTTTACCATTTGGACATGACGCCCCCGTGGCGCGACGTAGCAGGGGCCGGCGGGCAGGGGGTGGTCACTTTCACAGTGGCAAAGTAAATGGTAGGATTTGGATGGGCTTAGAAAGGCAAAGGGTTAGGATGGATCAAAAGGGACCGGTCACAATGGTGGACATGGGTGGGCCAAAGTGTTGCAAGGGCACGCTGGCCCACGGGACCACTGCGACGCACAGCGATGTGTGATACCCAACACAGCTCTTCATTAAAGGTTGTGGTTGGAAGGCGTTGAACTTCGAAGTGCCTGCAGCATATTGAATGACATAATGAAATATTGCCCAGTAGTTTTTTTACATTGTTTTTCCTTATTACTAGTTTCTCAAAGAAAAATATTTTTCAGAACCAGGCTTGTATTAGGCTATAAACAAAATAAATTATTAAAAAGTAATTGAGTTTATTGTATTTCATCCAACGGATTTGAAATTAGCGTACCAAAGTTGATAACCTGGATACCAAATTCAATTATGATTTTTTTCAAACTTTAAGTTACTTGCAACCAATTTCTTAGGCTGTAGTCAGAAAGGGTACGCCAAAGCTGTTTGAAATGAGAGGCTCAACTCTAGACCAGGTTGCTTCGTAACTTTCTTCTGCCTGTCCTTTTCTTTTTTCGTTGGCAAGCCAAGTTGATATATGAGTCTCATACTGTGCAGACAGGCAGTTACAAATTTGGCCAGCTAGTTTACTGGCAGGGGGTCCCGCCTGCGAAGGGACCACTGATGTCTCATTAAAAGTGGACAGTGAATGAAAGAAGAAGGCTTTGTACTCGCGTACCCTCATTCAGCTGTTGCTCGTCAAAAGAAACACCATTCTTGAGGTCCGGCAAATTCCATTGGAGCTCAACAATTGAATTTCTCACTATTGAGCTGAAATTAATTATCTGCATTTTCACTCTGGTTGATAAAGGGAATTCCTGTGTCAAAGGTTCCACCGCTTCGGAAAATATCACAATTGAATTGAATTTGATTCTAACGATTAGCACTCTCCAATGACGTTCCTAATGAAAGACTTCTGTGCTTCTGTGTTCTTAATTGGTACTTTCTTTAATCGCCCTGTGGTATCCAAGTTGTTACAAAACACTCACTGCTAAGTATTTGCTTTTGAAAAGTTTCATTCTGCATGTTTGAAGCGATAGGTAACAACCAACAGCCTGAAAACTCCCAAAAGCCCACCATACTCCACACTTTGTTCTGAATCATTTCAGAACAAGCCTTACTAACTCGGCATTGGTTGCAGGTAAAGGGCCTGTGTGGTGACACTGGATTTGATGGGAAATATCCGACAGGAGGACAACCCCAACCTCAATTTCATCCCCCCCTCCCTCCTCCCTCCCACGAACCAGGTCTTGTTTTGCAACACCCCCCAACCCCCAAAATAAGACCCCCACCAACCACCCACTACTGAATGAATACCACAGATGTTGTTGGACAAGACAGTGCCCCCTTGGTTCCCTTCCAGTCACTCCCTGGCCCAGCATGGGGTCTGAAACTTGTTTTTTAATCATTTTCTCCCTCCCATCTTGCCCCCTCTCAGAGGGAGGGTGACCGGGCGGTGTTTGGGGGATATAGAGCGGTCCCATAGAGAGAGAGACGCCAGGGAGGCCAAAGGGAGTCGTATGAGGCAGGAGGAGCACCCAATCCTGGATACGGACTACATCGGATATTTATTCCAACAGAATCGTATCGTTTTGAACTTATTTAAGTGTTGATATTTCCTTAGAAGTGATCTTGATCTCAAAGGTGAATCGTGGAGCAGAAGTCAACTCTGGAACAGAGAAGGAAGCGCTGAGGCGTGCAACATGGGGGTGGGTGAAGCGAGCGGTTGACGCTTATCCTTTGATAGTACTATGGACGGCACGAAAGCAGGCGTCGCGGCACCTTAGAGCCGTACGATACTTTCCACCCGGGGGGGGGGGACACGCAGACGAGGGGGGGAGGGCGAGGGGGTTTTGGGGGTGCACCCGTGAAGATGTGGCTGCGCGCATGGCTACTCTGGGCCGGCCTGCTCCACACCTGGGCGGATTGCGCGCGCCATGCCGAACAGGAAGGCAGGCACCTGTGTGCAGCAGAGCAAGGCTCGGACGCCAGGTCAAAGGGCCACAGGGGGCCCAAGGAGCGTGCCGGGGAGGGTCAGGGCCCGGAGCAGAAGAACCACCACGTACCGCCTCATAAGATGAGGAGAACGCAGCGGAGAAAAGGTAGGTTGTCTTCCTCTCTCTATCTGTGTGTGTGTGTGTGTGTGTGTGTGTGTGTGTGTGTGTGTGTGTGTGTGTGTGTGTGTGTGTGTGTGTGTGTGTGTTCAATGCCTGCTGCTTTGGCTGCGGTGGTCCGGACCAGAAAGACCTCATCCCTCTCTGAATGAGGGTAGCTCAGGGGGGTTGCTCCGTGTGTTTAGGTGTAATGGAAAGAGAGGGATGACAGCTAAACATCTCTTTTGTGGGGAATGGGAAATTACGAGAAGTCATGATTAAAGATTATTTTTATAGCGTACCAACGTTGATGAATTCTAGGCAAATCGAAAATGCATGAAGTTAAAAATGAACTTAGACTTTGATGCGGTTATGTATTTATTTTCCATTATGTATTCATTAGTTGAATCTGCCTTTAAAAACTATTTCAAGGCACTGTTGATGTTTTTAACATTTTGCCTTTTCAATGTGAGGTATAAAAAATCCAAACTGGATGACCTCATTAGAGGTCAACTTATTGTATTCTGCATCGGAGACATCATTGCAATAAAAACAATTCAGTCAATCAACATGGCTGGCACTTCCCAATCTCAATGGCACAACATACCCCTCTTCAACGACACCCTCAGGGCAACAGTTACAATTAACTCTCAAGTCACTGCCAGGCGCATTCCTTGACATCCCTGATACGTCCATTTTTTTTCTGTCACCCCTTTTTTTTCCTCTCCTCTCCCTCCATCCCTCCCTCTCCCCCCCCTGCTCCAACACTTCTCCTGACCTCTGTGACGGCCTCATGAAAGAGCTCCATTCTGTGGGCCCGTCTCAGCCCCGCCACCCCATTCCCATGGGTGGTGTTGAGTAGGGGGGGGGGGGGGGGGTGCGGTGGACTCCATCCCTCATCCTCCTCCCGTCAACCTTTTGTTAGCCGGGGCTGAAAAGGCCGGACGGTACCGCCGGGGCTATCTAGTTGTTGGATCAATATAAGCATCCATCACTTAGCCCCCACCCCCCACACCCTTTAAACAATGAACCGTTCACTGAACAGTTGACTCAACAAAGCTTTGGTGATGTGTTCTATGGAGAAAGATGAACTAGCTGTGGTTGTAGGTTCTTTTTTAGGGGTTGTCGTGGTGGTGGTGATGGTGTTGGTTCTGCTGGTGGTGGTGTTTGTATTTGTCTTCTGTTGGACCGTGCTTAACAATTTTTGTTGAGATGAAACGTTTTTGAGCCAACAGCTTTGAGCATCTAGGGACATTATTATTTTTTATTATATATCTGTTTGATTTGAGGATTAAAATACTAGTGATTTCAATGTTATAATTATTGGACAATTAGGGTTGGTCGGTTTAAGAAAATCACACATCCAACTTTGAGTCTCAAATCCTAAGGAACATGAAGAAAAACTAATTATTTTGTGCTTCCGAGTAAAGAATGTTGTAGATGTAATTTAGAAGTACAGAAGAGAGAAGGTGATCAAACCACGTTCCTGTGAATAGTGTTAGTGAAATACCAACACATCTTTCCACACACACATCGTAAACACATTAGCTCAGTGAAATACATATATTTCCTTTGATTGTTTGGAGGCAGCAAATGACACACCCCGTCTTCCCGAACTCTCCCCTATACAACCTTGGACAACACGTTACTGGGGAACCACACTAGAATATTAATTTCAGAACATGAATAAATACATTACAGTGCATTCATAGACCAACAATTATAATAAGCCAAAAAACCAACAACTTTTAATAGATTGTCTGACTTATTTAAATGTATAAGAAATATGATATTGTGTTCTGCTAAATAAACAACTGTTGAATGATTTGCTTACGAAGCCTACTCATTATGAATTCTTGTATGCATATCAATATTATTTTCTTTATGGAAAGTTGATATGCTTATCTGGTATGGAAACATTATAATTATTTAAAACTTAAACTTAAACCTAAAGCTAGAATTAGTGCCTTGAAAGAAATTGAACGACCGATTGATTATGCATGTTTGGTGTCTCACTCGTGTCCGTGTTGTTACAGCGCCATCTAGTGGTTTAAATAAAGCACACATCAGGGACGAGTGGGATCGGTGTGGTGACGGATGCCTTTCAAATGAAGTCATTCCTTGTGAAAAATCGACTCTTCTTTCTTAAATAGCAAAAAACAAAGTATCTTTACAATCGCTTCTCTAGCCTAACGAAATTCAAATGACTATCATGCCTAGTAGAGACAAATGTGTATGCCTTAGGTCCCGCACCGGATCTTGGCCCCTGGGAGTGGGAATATGATTGGTGTTGGCGCTCACTATTATTTACTTTGAGTTCTCTTTGGATGTCATCCTCGGAAATCTGTTCCTCGCTATGCTGGACCTATAAACAACCATAACATTGGACCACCATTAGATGTATAGACTTTAAAAGAAGCAAGATGACCACAATTAACTTTATTATTATTACGTCGTTTTTTGGAGTGCTTGGTAACATAGCAGGTAGGCTACGTGCTTTTTTTTTATTCTCAAAGCGATTAGCCTCACCCTCACTCTGACCCTCATCATGTTAGTGAACGAACCATAACTTTTAGTTATGGTTTTGTTAATTTATTAATGATTGATTCGATTTTTCTCTGTATTGTTACTAAAATTACATTACAGTTTGTATTTACTTAGTTTTTTTCAACATCTTAGACATTTAGAACTCTTGCTATGACCCTATTGAACGGTATTATGTGCATTCCAATTCATACATACTATACCAATTATGAGGCCTTCCACAAGTTGTTTTGTCCCTTTCTCATAGAGAAAGGGACAAAACATGGCTTTTCTCCTGCGGAAAAGCCATGTCAATATATTATTGTCATAAATAATAGATGAGAGAACAAGAAGCCATAATCATCTTCTGGTGGGGTTAATGGATGGAATAACCATCTTTAGTCAAACATCCTCTGAGCTCCATGGCTTATAAGTGATGAACTGAAAATGTCTCCCTTGTTTCACTCCAGAAAATATCTCTAATGATGATAACGATTATGATCCGTGAAGGGTTTTGCTTATTAAAGCTAGTTTGACAGTATTCATTGGAGTGCTCACTTACGTCCTTAAAGCATGCACACTCATTGTATAGCAATGTCTAATAGGAACATGTTTTTAAGTTCATAGGAAAATAGCATAAACACACAACTTATAATGATGTCATTAATGCTTCAGTAGCCTCTATTTGTATGGATATTTTAGTGTTTGTGTGAGTGCCTGCATATGTGCCTCCATGTATGCCAGTGTGTATGTGCGTGCATATTTGTGCCTATGCCTGCCTGTGTGTGTGTAGAACAACAATTAAAGAGCCTGTATGTATCTGTACATTATATAAACATGATCGCGAGAAAAACAATATGAAATGTAGTCATTTCCCCCATAAAGAAAAATCCCCAAAGATGTTCAACTATGTAGCTACTGAATCAACAAAAACATTTGCAATGCTAAGCAAGGAAAATAATTGGGCATTATTTTAGAACGCAACTCGTACTTTTCCATATCTTTACTCGACAAAGGTCCTTTTGTTTCTAAATAGTTTTGAGGGAGGTCGCCTTTGTTCCTGACCATAACAGAAGCTCAAGACTTCCTCTCCTCTGCAAAGGAAGCTGGGAGTTCAGTCCGTCTGCCCCCCCTCCCCACCTCACCCACTTCCTCCCTAGCCCTCCCTCCCTTTCCCCTGAAGGTTGTCATCACCAATGGGAAACTCAAACAATGGCATTCCAAGGTTGGCTGTAAATAGACGTCATTGTTTATCTATAGAAGACCCTCAGAGATGTTGGTAGCGGGTGTGGCCCTGTGCGTGTGCATGCGTGTGCGCGTACGTGTGCGTGTGTGTGTGTGTGTGTGTGTGTGTGTGCACTTTGGTTGTCGTACTTCATAATCGATCCAGTACTTTGGGGTCTCATCTCGAGTTTACTTCCCATGAATTAAGTGCTGTATGTCAACAAGAGCAATGTGCTTCTGTCGAGAAGAACTGGCAGAACATGGCAATAACACTCTCAGCGGGGTTCATATCACACTGATCGCCCATGCTAAGAATCTATGCATTCACGCCATCCTACGACCAAAAGCGGCCAACAAATGGCATACACAACAAAAACAAAAACAACAATAATTTCCTTCTTTTATCGTCTCAATCCTGTTGCGCACAGCAGGGCCTTGAGTCCTACTTGGGAACAGGCGCTGGCACTTGAAATGAAGGATATTATTCTTCCAATGCCTACACTAGTGTATTGTAGAGTAGTATATATCATAAAGACATGAACCACCTTCTCCATCTGCTTCCCCCATTCTTAACCAACCGTCCATGTCTCAATTCAACGTCAATGGCGTCTTGAGAATTCTGCGTGAGTGTTCTGATGGCTTGTCCCTTGATACATGTTCCTCGTACAACCTTCATTTGTTTCTTCTCTCGTTTTCTGCAGGTTGGAGGGTGCATGCGGAGGAGGAGGTAGGGGGCGTGGTCCCCCGCATCCTCCACCACCCCTCCGACGTGGTGGTCATGCTGGGCTACCCGGCCACCCTCTCCTGCCGGGCCGAAGGCACGCCCAAGCCCGCCATCCAGTGGCTGCGCAACGGCCAGCCCCTGGAGACCAACAGGAGGGACGGCCAATCGCAGACCATGGTGCTGTCGGAGGGCAGCCTGTTCTTCCTGAGTGTGGGCGGCGGGAGGCGGGGTCAGACGCACGAGGGCGTGTACACCTGCGTGGCGAGGAACAGCGTCGGCATGGCGACTAGCCGCAACGCCTCGCTGTACATCGGAGGTGAGAGTATGGATGTTCGGTGCAGGCGAGTGGTTTTACTGCCGGGATGCGGTTCAGTGGATACGATTTAAATGAGGTTATAATTGGATCGTCCTCCAGAGAGGGAATTCATCGTCACCACCGGTGAACATCATGTAGTACATTAACTACATGGAGAACCCGGAGAACATGGAACAAATAAAAAAGCTAAACTTGCAGTTATGTTATCACATAACATCAAAACACAACCATCAAATAGGGCCTAAAGTAATGTTCACCAATCCACTGATATTTTCTCCCATTCACAAGCTCGCCTCTTGGGTTATCTTGGGTCCCCATGCGGTTCAACAGATGTTAGGTTACAGAGATTAGAGCCCGTAAATAATCAAAGGAAGGGGTTGCGGATCAGTCGTGGGTTTGCCTTCAACACAGGACTAAAAATCTCCCTCTCTCTTCCTTCCTCTCTCTCACTCGCACATACACTCTGTGACACAAAATACACACATACACGCTCTCTCTGCCACACACACACACACACACACACACACACACACACACACACACACACACACACACACACACACACACACACACACACACACACACACACACACACACACACAGACACAAAGATTTATATGGTGTGACAAGTGGGGGCGAGGGGGGGGGGGGCATGTCCATGCTAGGACAGGACTGGGCTGTGACTGCCAATGTCAATGTTTGCCTGGCAGGGGGGGGGGGGGGGGTAGACACTTGTGGCAGTTGACCTCTGACCTCTTCTGTTGTGCTCACTTAATTAGAATCCACAGGAAGCAGTTTCTCGCAGGACCACCACCATTCACCGGTTAAAATGAACAGAGATACAGTGTCACAATAGACACTAGCTTTTTTATTTAAATGACATATAGTCACACTATTAGTATTCATTCATTAGTTGTCTGGCTTCTCTGCTATACCACGCATCGGGATTAGGAGTTAATCAAATCATTTTGGGATTGGAAGTAAGAGGAGAAGTCATTTGAATGGTGGTTAAAGGCTGATCACTGAATCACTTTGTTTCCAGTAATGAGCAAAACGTAAAGGAGGTTTAATCAAAAACCAGCCATGTGTGCATGTATTACGCAGCGGTAATACACTTAATGGTTGATGTTTCTTTTTTTGCCCAATTTATATTTCTAACAAGCTAGCAGGACACTCAGAACAGTTTCCAATTTCACTATCAATTATTGCGGGCCTGCATACAGAGACGTGTGTTTAATGAATAATAAGATGGGTTAGCACTGGGGCAGGCAGACGGGAGATGAAGAGGAATATATCAATAACTTAACACCAAGAACGCGTGCGTTACATTTATCTGAAGAAGAAGTTAAATTAACTTCATTTCATGTGCCAGCTGAATTAGACGAAATGTAATAAAAGTAAATATTCCATTATTGAATTGCTTTAAAGGGGTTATCTCTCATTTATGTGAATGAATGTCTGTTAAGTCACTAATGAGCATATACAATTTTTCTATTATCATGAATGTTACAAACTGGGGGTCAGCAATAAATAAATCAAATCAAATTTAATTTGGCCCCAATTAAATGGTAGTTGGCCTGCCTTTCTGTCTACCTTCCTAGCCGGCTACCTGCTGGCCTTTTGGACTTTTCCAGAAGGCTAGGCAGACCTATTGCTGAAGCTAGCAAGCTAGTCCTGTGTGCTGGGGGATTGGCTTTGCCTGAGGTGAGGGGTTGCATTTTTTTTGGTCGGACACTTTCAAAATCCAGCTCACTCTGGCTGGTTTCTCCAAATGAGTTTTACTAACTTAGAAAATTAAATAAAGAAATCAAAACCCAGCGACCACTCAGCCCCCCCCGGTGGTGTGTTTCAGTACTGCGACAGGAGTTTGTCGCGCAGCCTGAGGACGTTGAGGTGGACGAGGGGGAGGTGGCCGTCCTCAACTGTGTCCCCCCGGAGGGACACCCCGAGCCCAGCGTCACCTGGAGGAAGAACGGTCTCCCCATCAACACCAGTGACCCCAAATACACAGTAAGACCACCCCCCCCCGCACACTCACGCGCACACACACACACACACACACACACACACACACACACACACACACACACACACACACACACACACACACACACACACACACACACACACACACACACACACACACACACACACACACACACACATATAGAAACACACACACACACACACACACAGACACAATGCAACTTTAGGTGATGGTAATGCATTCCTAACTACCAGGACCTTAGGGTGCAAGATAATCCGCCCCCAGTCCAAGTCCAACCTGATTCCTAATCACTCCAACCTTTATGTACAGATCCTCATCCACCATACTGTTCTGAAAACCTTCTGAACCTCGAGAGGGTTCAGGAAACCTCTAAGCCCTCTTACTTTTGTTTGCTTTGACCTTCTCATTTGTATTGTGTTTGTTTGTGTATCACTGTAACACACTTGGCATACGTAATATATGCGATGCTAATGATGAGGAGGAAAATGATGATGATGATGATGAGGAGGAGGACAATGCTGATGATGATGATGACAATGATGATGATGATGATGATCATGATGGTGATGAGAACCATGATGATTGAGGATGATGACGACGAAGATGATCAGGACAATGATGATGATGATGATGATGATGAAGATAATGATGATGATGATGATGATTAATCCCAGTGTGCTTGTGCTCATAGGAGCGGAGTGGAACGCTCACCATCTCCCCGTCAGAGAAGAAGCACTCTGGGATGTATGTGTGTGTTGCCTCCAACGCTTTGGGGACCAGAGAGAGCCGGGCCGCACACCTCTCCGTTCTGGGTAGGAGAACCCTCACTTCCTGTGTATTCATTAGCATTAACACATGCATGTAACGTGACATGTAGTTGGGACATGGTTATTAGCAAATGCAAAGCTTGTGGTAATCGTTTGGACATTGTGTTACGTGTAAAACATATTGGCATTATGTTAAAAAAGAAACTAGTTTTATAGAGTTAAACATAAACAACGTGTGTGATATGCTGTAGGTACGAACATAAAGCATGTCAATTAGTGATAAACACAATAATTTAATGTATCTGCAGTTTTATACACAGATTTGCTTTATAGCCTGAGGAACTGTTCTGTATCAGATTGCAAAGTATTGTCCCTGTGAATGCCAAGGAATATCCCTGATGCAATCTGAGGAGACAGAACATGGAACCACTTTATAAGCAACCTGCAAGTTGGCATCCGCAGTTAGTTCCTGTGGGGAAGCAAATTGACATTCTTTATTTCATTTGGTTTCGGTCTACAGATTAGAAGAACTAATTCCTCTTAAAAATATCATAATTTTTAATTAGATTTGCTACATACTTTCCCCAAATGAATAAATCAACCTGCAAAATGCTCTTTAATGACAGCACCTGCGATAGCCTGCGTTTTATGTCGCAGTCCTCACAGTTGGATTTTAGTGACTCTTTTAAACTTTGCGATTTCGTACTTTAGACACTCACTCAAACACGCATCCCTTATCACAAAACCACACGCCTGCAGAGAAGCCCCAGCACACACTCTGTCCCTCCCTCATGCCCCCCCCAGCCAGGCCCCTGCTGCTGCAGAAGCCAGAGGACGTGACGGTGAGGCAGGGGGAGTCCGCTACCTTCTACTGCCAGGCCCGCGGGGACCCAGCGCCCGCGGTGGAGTGGAGCAGAGAGCAGGGCCCGCTGCCCAACGGCAGGTAGGAGGAACCAGGGACACACACACAGCCCGCAGCCTTCCATGCAAAGTTGACAATGCGCATTGTGTGTTGTTTGGAGGAAAGTGGTTCTCCATTTAAAGTGATGATTAAACTTATCTTGAGCTAAATTGTTCTGGATTTTGTGACAAGGAATCAATAAGACTGATGCCTCACATGGGGAACCAGTTATGTAGTGTACTATGGACAATAATAATACTATGGATACTAATAATATATTAAGATGTTGGACGATTTACTATTAACATGTTTAAAAAATATTTCTTTGAGGCTATCAGTATTTTTTTATTTTCTATTCATTTCGGAATTCCTACTGTATGCACGTCAGTGGGTGCTCTATATAAATCTATAAATCCCAATATAGGATTCCACCCCACATGGTCTTACAGACGCCCTCCTCTGTTGGTCTCCTCAGATATCTGGTGAGTCCAGACCAGAGTCTACAGGTCCACTACGTGACGCTGCAGGATGCAGGACGGTACACATGCACCGCTGTGAACGACAGAGGCATGGCAAACGCCAGCGCCCATCTCACTGTCCAAGGTGAGTCCATCGCAGTCTCATCGTGTGGTATGGTGGTGTGTTGGTGTCCAAAACACAATTTAATGTAAAACTCAATAGCGAAACAAATTAATCATCCTCCGCTTTAGTACGGGAATCTATTCTGAAATATTGGTATGATAAAATATTTACACATAAAATATTAAAATATTGAGAATTCATGGTTGTCATATAGGTGAACTGTGAAATATTGGAAAGAATGCTTGTATTACCATTCAAATATGCAGTTAAATTGGAGGAAATACCATTGTTTTAAAAACGTATATGTATTAATTTGTTTCAGACACTGGTAAACAGAAGGACCTCCACAAGGAGCTGTCAGCTCTAAGGGTGGAACTGGAAAACATCACCATTTTGGCTCCTGGATCCAAAATGGCCCATGTTCAGTGGAAGGTAGGAGAGACACTAATCCAACCTAGCCAAACCTACTCCCGTTTAATCTGACATAAAAAAAATTAAAATAATACCAAGTATCTAGTATTTGACTTATTAATAATATTTTTAATGTGCCTAATTTTCACAAAAAGCGAAAGCTATGGACTCTTATGTAACTGCCCATCTGTTCATCGATCCGTCAGCATCAACGTACAACACAACCAGGATCACGCGTCTTCCTCCTCCCCCCCCCCCCCCCTGCAGCTCCAGTCCCTGCCCGCCCAGCCGCACTACCTGGACGGCTTCGAGGTGCTCTACCGCGCCCTGCAGCCAGCCGGCTCAGAGTGGGAGGCCAGGAGGGTCACCCTGCCCAGCTTCCTGACCCAAGTGGGCCCCCTGGAGAGAGGCTATCAGTACGAGTTCAAGGTCCGCCCCTACGGGGGAGACCTGTACGGCCGGGAGAGCAACACACGACACCTGAGGGTGCCTGAGATCGGTGAGGGGAGACACTTTTTGACTGTCTACTATTTTGCGGCGGGAAAGAAGCGCCTAGTAATGCTGGCAATGCCAGCATTCTTAGGTGGTTATATGAAGGAGACAAGGCACGACATAACCTTTTGTTATCCCATTCCACCTCGGCAACTGAAATCCACCCCCCAAAAAGACAATTGACAATTTAAATTGACATTTATATAACTTCATACATTCATTCATTCATTCATTCATTAATTCATTAATTCATAAATATTGGATAATAAAAGTTTAAATTATTATGCATGTATTCCTTCCTAACGCTAACTAATCAACAGACACAAACAACAGGGAAACAGAAAGACAGGTCCGAAGGGTGAATTCATGCCCCGTCCCCATGTGTACCGATATGTTTTCTCAAGGCACAAAATGTAACTCTTGGAAAACACTTTCCAAGGTGGAGATTTTTAATGTGTAGTTTGTACGTGCACTATGTGTGGACATGTGAAATGGTTATTTTTGGAAAACAGTGACATCATGACCTCAATTTACACAAAACTTTGTATGTGAATTAATGTTCTTCTGTAGATTATTGAGGGGCACCAATAGTGCTTTCAAAAATGCCCGTGTCGGTTCGGACCGGGCCGGAAACTGTTTCAATAACAAAACATAACACAAACACACAAATGACCATGGGTACTACCCCCTGGTACCATGGTGATAGATTCATCCAAGTGAACCAAATTCAATTAAATGTCGACTTATTTATTTTTATTTTTATTTATGTCATAACATAAAATACAACCCATATTGCACACTGCGAGGCATTCGCCAGTTGCTTTGAATTTCAATGAGCATTGCTTTTTTATGAGAGCATACATTATCCACGCCACAATGGGATTACATTAAACCCTGACAAGTCCGTCGGGCCTTGGCTGTCCATCCCCTGCGGTGAATGAGAGTGTGACTGTGTGTCACGGAGGTGCTAATAGAAACACTTGTCTCGTCTGTCTCCCAGCGCCCGGTGAGCCCCCGTTGGCCGTGTCCATCGCCGTGCACCCCGAGCTGAACCACACCGTCCACCTGACCTGGGAGCCCCCCCCAGTCCAAGCCCACAACGGTGTGATACAGGGCTACCAGGTAGGGCCGATGCGACGCTACCGTGGCTAATCCTGAACCGAAAGCGGTTGAGGAGCCACCGAGAATGGTTTCCTGCGTCTCAGCAGGCGGGAACGCTCTTGCATTGTGTTTTTCGTGTAAACAGGTTTTAAATCTAAATTGCTTTGTTGCTATGTTAAAACATGGTCGAAGGATGCAGACCATTCTCTTGTGTAAACAGGGATTATGGTGGCTGTGTTTACTATGAGAACACTTATAGGTGCAGAGCAAATACTTGCTCATGTCAAACTCCTTCAAGAGGTCTGGTTGGATGTTTTACCAAGATACAAGTGAGCGGTTTGATATCATGATGATTTGAATGATCAGAAAAACAGGATGGTTGTCTTTTAGTTTACCTCTTTTACGATTTTGAGATCAAAGCGATAAACGGTTAAATGGAAATCATTGAGCTCTTTTAGGTACGGGCAATATAACAGAGTGTAGTGTAAATGTATTCATCATGATGTTTCATTTATATTCCATTCTGAATTGTATTAACCATGGGCAGCTTACTCAATAATTCACAAGGTCCGCTTAAATTTTCAAAACCCCATCAATACCCTTTTAGATTAAACATTTAAATAAATGCCAAAGTCGGCACGATACAACACTCAAACTCATAATATGAGATTTAGCGTTGCTGGAATACGATTGCAGCTAACGGACAAGAAGCGATAATATTTATGCATAACCAAGTCCCCTAGATCATTGCATGTGTCGACAGACCACACGTTGCAAGACAGAACCCAGACCGGTCTCCATCTCCCCGTCTCGCCCTCTCTCTCTCTCGCTGGGCTCTAGGTCTGGTGTGTGGAGCAGCAGGAGAAGCAGTACCAGAACTGGACGGTGGACCGCGGGCACCACCGGCTGGAGATCTCCGCCCTCACCCCCGACAGGCGCTACTCCGTCACGGTGGCCGCCGTCAACGGAGCGGGGGTGGGAACACGCAGCAAGGCCCTTGGCTTTTACATGGGTGAGCGCTGCCTGGCTGATGTCCCTATGGTGTCACTGTGATGGGGCTTAAAGGGGCGGCGTCACGCTCGGCTACATGAAGAGAGCACTACTTTCAGTGTTTCTCGATTGTATCCACACAAAAAAATGGAACTATGCCCAAAATTCTGAAAACTGTATCAACTACAAGAACACCAGAATGCTAAACTCTAAGCACAATTACACTGTTTGCACACATATAGACATTTTAAATCACATTTTTGCAAAACTCTAAGCACTAATCTCATCATTTAGCACACTTGGTTCACCTGGAAACACTGGCCTTCAAAATGCAACAACTAATTACCAATAAGTCTAACCCACTTCTCACCTGTTCAAACTTAACTGGCAAAACACTTCAATCATGTGTCAGAGCATAAAAGAGGCCTCAGGTATGCTCTACTGTGTTGTTGTGGATATGGTCCTCTGGCCTGATCAGGATCGGAGGTGGAATACAGACTGATTTACATGCAGATCTGTTTCACCTCATTTATATTCTTATTTTTGTTGGCCTACGAAAAGCTTTTTATGCAGTCAGTTCAGCGGAACATTTTACTGTATTACAGTAACAAATAAATATTTGCTTTGTTACCTTTTTGTACTTGTGCACTGATTTCATCATTACATCACCCGAAAGACAGTCTAAACATTTTCTTACTGTCGTGTTTTTCATTTTACTTATAAGTGCAATTACTTTACTGTGAGTTTTGCCCAAATAGGTAACATTGGTGTATTCTCAGAACAATGTTGCAGTATCAACTATAGGTTTACAGTATGACTCTGGGAAGCTGGTATAGTGAGTTTAGACCATTGGAGCTCATTGAATTGACAAATATGCATTGTATCCTATTCTGATGCGATTGTGTCATTTCAATATTTATATGACACATTCACAATATTGTATTACATCATGGCAACAGTCTTTATACTATATGTACCACCTAATTGCAACTTTAAAAAAGAAAGGTATTTCTAAACAATCAGACGAGGTATGAGATAAGGTTCTTCACATGCAGCATAGCATTTAAGGGTAGCAACTTTGTGAAGTTTGGTCTTTTTCATCACTGTTGAATTCGACCACCGTCGTAGATCGACACGGAGAGATATGGGGGTAGAGCACTGTAGTGGTTCCCAGCCGGAAGGAACTTGATTAAATGTCGACCTGCTACAGGCATCCTTGAGCAAGATTCCCTCACACCTCCCTTCTCCTTAATGCCAGGGGTCTCACTCCACTTTTGCTTCGAAAAAAGCGTCCGCTAAAATGCAGAAGAGTACTAAATAAATATATACACTCTCCACCTCATTCTGTCCAGACTTTTCAATTAAATCCTTATCTCGTCACACTCCGTACCGGAACACCACCATTGTCCACCATTTAACCCTCCTTCTCCTTCTCCTCCTCCATGTCTGCAGACAGTGAGAAGCGCATCGCCCCCGGGTCGGTCGACAGGAGCGGAGACACGTCCTCCGAGCTCGTGGCGGTACTAAAGAACCCCTTGCTGATCGGCAGTGCTTGCGCCCTCTTGTGGTGGCATCTTGATGACGGCAGCCCTCTGCTCTACAGACGTTACTCCAGCTCAGGCTTCCTGGGGTCGGGGCGCAAGAGGAGCAAAGGTGGGAGACGCCCGGCGATGCCTTGGCCTCGTGATTTATGACATGTGTTTATATTATGCTATGATACCAGTCTTATGGGGTCGGCTTAGCTCAGGAGGTTGAGGCAAGTCTTTGTTACCGGAAGGTTGATCGTTACCGGCTCCTCCTAGCTGAGGGTCGAGGTGTCCCTGAGCAAGACACCTGACCATAACTGCTGTCGTCTTGCATGGTTGACTCTGCCGTCGGCGTGTGAATGTGTGTATGAACCGTCACATTGAATTAAAGCTAAATTAAATATTTAAGTTTCTTATAATGACCCGTCCTCTGTGGCGATTTATTATATTTTTGTAAAAAATTCTATATTATGATTATATTATCATTTGTCACGTGGTACTCCATATTATCAAACAATCTTTATTATTATTCAACAGTTCCAGCTGATTCTGAAGTTGAACATCATATATCTTAGTGATTCTATTATGTATCTATCTATCTGTCTAGGTTTGCGTCGGCTAGCCAGTGAAGACCTCATCATTAAACACAGGTAACCTATAAGGAGCCGTTTGGACCGTTCATACACACAATGTCAGTGGTCCAAGTATCATGATAGATTGCTATAATCCAGATTACATTGCCACTATTGCGAGCAATGCTTCTTCTAAGAAATATAAACCAAACAAGAAGAATATGTTAAACTCTTTTGCATTCTATTCAAACCATTTCCTTTCAATAACAAGAAACACTACACTTCAGATATGTATTAATTATTTCGTTTGGTGCCTGATCACACAACGCTTTTCAATTGCGTCTAGTCCTGTTAACATGACTGTGTTGCAGGATGGCGACGCCCGATTCCCCGTGGATGTCGGGCGCCTGGAGACCCATGCATTGTAACCCTGAGGTGTACAAGAGCCTGTGGGCGGGGGGCCAGGAGAAGGCCTTCAACAGGGGCTCCAGTGAGTACAGCCAGACCCACACGCCCAGTCTTTCACCGTTCCTAACATCCTGCGTGTCCCAAGTTTTTGCTCACATTTTCACAATCGGATGAAGTCAAAATCGGATGACATTTTGCAAAGCACGCAGTTTACCTCGACATGAAACTATATCGATCCTCTTCCTGCTCAATGCTCCAGACTAACACATATTTTGTATCTTATTCTTCTGCCAACCATTGTATTGTTTTATTCACTTTATGTATTGCAGTGTTGTTCTGGTTGTTTTGACCGACTATTCATCTATGATGTGCATTGGATTTCTGTTTTTATTTCTACATGTCGTAATCAGGGCGTCATTTGAAAAGAGCAGCCTGCTTTCAATCGCCTTCCCCTGAATAAATAAAGGTGCAATAATAATATTCAAACACATTTCCTCCAGGCGCTGTACAGTATAGTGAATATTGAGATTCGAACCCAGAACCTGCCGAGTCATCGTCCAGGCCCCCTGACCCTATATGACAACCCTTCCTATCCCCCCACCCAGGTCTCCCGGTCATGAGCAGAAGGACGTGGGCTACCTGGACTCGTCGGTGCGCATCGTGCCCGTACAGCTCGGCGGCGTCTACGCACCTTCTACGTGGACCTGGTGGGCGGCCGGACCTTCAAGACCTTCAACAGCCCCAGACCCGCCGTCCCAGGATGCACCACTGCCCTCCGGAGCAGCAGCAACGCCACGACGGCGGGGGTGACGGTGTCCGCGGAGTCGATGAGTATCCATCTGCATTGCGGCCGTGCGACCGGTTGCCAAGGGCGACCCCGCCTGCGTTGCCGTGGAAACAGGCCGTGCCTCCGCGGCCCAGGATGGGCGTGCTGAGAGAGCCTTGGGAGAGGAGCCAGAGCAAGCAAGGTGAGGGGTGGAGGTGGGGGTGGGGGCGGTGGTGGACAGGGGTGGTGGGTGAGCCCCTGTTATAGTAGGTCACTGCAACAGAGAGCATTAAAAGAGAACCACATTGTGGAGGCCTCCCTACCTGGCTGAGCACATGCCACGGCATGCACCCTCTCTTATTGGCTGCTGGGATTACCTGGTATCCTGCTGATTAAGTGTTGATGGGACATCTGTTTTATGTATGATTAGCTTATTGAAGCTGAATTAGGGAGTGTTTACAGCCCCGCCCCAGAATAAAAAAGATCTGAAAACTTTTAAAGGCATTGATGTGCTGAACCTTTTTTTTTTTTTACCAAGCATTTCAGACAGAGACTCTATTCCCTGGTTGCAGTGTCTCAGATTCAATGCGTTTTATTTATCTTTCATCACCATCCGCATACTACCATAAAGAACGAACTGCTGGGCCCATCGTGTCTGGCAATATCCTGCTGGAATGATGTGTGTGTCCACAAACACGTCTGAGTTATGATCTCCATCCTCATTTCATTTGAATTGGTGACATCGCCACAGCCCTCCCTCAGAGGGAGCTACGCCTGATGTGGAGTCAGTAGAGCGGGCTTTATCCATCATCCCTTAACTCTCCTCCTCTACCCCCCCCCCCCCCCCCTCCTCCAGAGCTGCATGCAGTCAAGAGCGTTCCCCTGTTGAACACCACCCACCAGAGCCAGAGACCCGGACAGCTGTCCCCCGACGACCAGGTACCCTGGAACATGAACCGTAACCCACCCGAACACCCTCCCGTCTTTATACCTAAATAAAATAAAGAACACCTTGTTAAAAAAACATAATGACAAAATGAAAGTCGATTGTAATGTCATTGTGTTTCACCGTTGTTTCCTCTCTGTTCCGTACGGAGGCGTGTGCCCAGAGGGTGCCCAGCTAATGGGCTCCCCCCGGCTGCTCCACTACTCGGCCTCCCTCCACCTGGTGGACATGCTGCCCCCTCCCCCCGTGCCCCCACCCACGGAGGACACACACAGCCTCAGCTCGGACGAAGGGTGAGGGCGCCGCGGGGGCACACAGACAGCAGACAGAGGCTGCCTATGGAGGATCCAGACTGTGTGTAGTTAGAGGGTACAGGCGGGGTAGACAGGGCGGTATGGCTGCTTGTTGGGTGGGTGGGGTTGGTTATGGGATCCCCGTTATGCGTGTGGGAAACATTACTCGATGGGGATATTGTTGCTTGATTTAGCCTGATTTGAAACAAGAAATCATAGAAAATTGGGATTGAACATTTTAGTCATCCTTTGTTGAATTTATATTTAACCTGTACTATGTTCATCTTGTTACATTTCAAGGCGCCAGTAGATAGATACTATGAATATAGTAGAGATTAATAAAAACATATATATTTATATTACATATATTATGGTATTAAGATGGGCTTTGGCGTTATAAGCGTTCATTGTGTCCACTGTCAATGAGGTAAAAGTTTCTCACTAATGACACGGGTAGAGTCAACGTTTCAAGGAAGGGCCGTCATTAAAACAACACCTTCCTGCATTACACACATCCTGTCAGGGGGTTTTATTTTGTGAGGAGGATTACGGCTCCTTCCTCTCAGTCTTCTGCACCTCTCAAGTTTTCCACACCATTAGAGATGAACAGTGAGAGAGAGATAAAGACAATAAAAGTCCCGGGAGCAGAACAAGTGGGGATTAAATAAATGTTTCGATTGCATCATAGTGTTGAAATAAATTATTTAATTCATAGATGGGTGAAGGCGGAGGTTGTGGTTTCTCATTACAAACTAGGAAACAAACTGGTTCCCAATCAAAGAGAGAAACTGGGGTTAGCAAGTTGAGATGCATGTACTGTAGACGGGATGGGATGTCAAAAGACAGTTTGAAACTTTTTTGTGTTATTTATTCAAACGACGATAATGAAAACATTAAACTTTCAAGTCAACTCGACTGTGTTCTTCTTTCCGCCCGACCACTGCCATGAAGAGATCATTATTTCCATCAAAACCTTCCCATTTCAACGTTACTAAACACAATTCAAAATGGCGTCCCCTTCTGTCCGCCATCTCCCCCCCAGCTCCAGCCGCTCCACCAGGGTCACCGGAGACATGGGTTCCCCCAGACGCTCCACGACCCCGAGCCCGACCCCGAGGCGGACGGAGCCTCGTACAGCCGCCAGTCCACCGTGTCCTACTGCCCATCGCTGGACAAAAGCGCCATGACATCACAGGAAGCCACCGCGTACCTGGAGCTCAGCCACAGTCCAGAGACACGCCGGTGATGGTTCACACATACTCTTTGTGGAACCTTTGTTTGGGGCCATCACCAATTTGGGTTGAAGGAAATAAAGGGGGTCTGGTTTTTGTTTGATTTACCCAAATAATGGTTTCTGAGGAGGTTTCAGATACAGTGTCTTAGTGCGGACATTCTGGGTATTTGTAGCAGTGTGTAGACGTATTGTATTTGTCGTTGTCGGTGTAGACTTGTAGTCATAGATTCTAAAAGATCTCTCAACTGCACAAAACGACATGCACACACAAAGACACCCTGCCATACACTCTCTCACTCTTTCTCTCTCTCACTCTCTCTCTCTTTCTTCCTCTCACTCTCTCACCCGACAGCAGCCAATCAGAACAGCCCCCCACCTCGGGCCCCCACGGCTCCTTCTCCCCGGACCTGGGCTTCGTCCGCGGGCCCCTGCTGGCCGAACCCCAGGGGGGCATAGACCACCAGCACCTCCAGAGCCTCCAGCACCTCCACAACCTCCACCACCGCCGTGACGAGCCCCCGACGACGACGACGGAGGCGGGGGTGGCCGCGCCCGGCCCCAACATCTGGCGGCGAGCGCGCCTCTGGAGCTCGCCCTCGTCCTGCTACAGCGAGACGGACGGGGGGTCCGTGTGGAGCACCTGGGGGTCTCTGACGGAGGGCAGCGGCAGCGCCCGCACCAGCGTGGTCAGCTCGGTGGACGGCTCCTCCATCAGCGACGGGAACTTCGCCCACTTCATGACGCTGGCGAGCGGCGGGTCGGTCAGCGGGGCGTCCATGTCGGGTAAGATAGGGTGGTGGTGGTGGAGGAGGGTGTGGTGGTGGTGGGGGATGGTGTATTGGTAAGATAGGGTGGTGGTGGTGGAGGAGGGTGTGGTGGTGGTGGGGGATGGTGTATTGGTAAGATAGGGTGGTGGTGGTGGAGGGTGTGGTGGTGGTGGAGGTGGAGGGTGGTGTGTGGTGGTGGGGTGGGTGTGATGGTGGTGGTGGTGGAGGAGGGTGTGGTGGTGGTGGTTGAGGAGGGTGTGGTGGTGGTGGAGGAGGGTGTGTGGTGGTGGAGGAGGGTGTGGTGGTGGTGGAGGAGGGTGTGGTGGTGGTGGAGGAGGGTGTGGTGGTGGTGGAGGAGGGTGTGGTGGTGGTGGAGGAGGGTGTGGTGGTGGAGGAGGAGGAGGAAGGTGTGGTGGTGGAGGAGGAGGAGGAGGAGGAGGAGGGTGTGGTGGTGGTGGTGGAGGAGGAGGAGGAGGGTGTGGTGGTGGTGGTGGAGGAGGAGGAGGAGGGTGGTGGTGGAGGAGGAGGAGGAGGAGGGTGTGGTGGTGGTGGTGGAGGAGGAGGAGGAGGGCGTGGTGGGGGTGGTGGAGGGTGTGGGGATGTAGGGGATGGTGTTTTGGTAACTTTGGAGCTTACCAAACGATGAAAGGATTTCATCGTGCACAATTTTTTGTGAGGAATTCACTAAATAAGTCGCAAGTGCTACGGTCTATAATTCCGCTGATTGTTACTGTAAACAGAACATTCTATGTATTGTAATTATTGTCAATGCTTAATTCAAGTTCTAGAAATAGTGCTATCTTTGAGGCGAGATGGGAAGAGAAATGCATAGCTTATAAACATAGTTTTCTTTCACAGTATTGAGTTGGTCTGCTAAATGCATTGATTAAATCCCTCCACTAGAGGGTGGTGTCAATCTGTATTTATCTAATAACGTCCTCAGAAAGCTTCTCAAGTCCTGACTCCGGTATTTGCACTGTCATTCAATTTTGTGGCTCTCATAGGAATATTCTACCATTACCAGTGTATCACACCTTGTAAAACATTAATGAATTCCAATCTTGTACAAAATGTGTTTATGGGCATGCCTTCCTGCATATTCGGTGCCTTGGGCACTCGGGAGTGTGTGTCAGCGTTGTTTGTGCAAATGTATGCATGTGTGTTTGCATTTATTGAAACATATTAGCGATTCATCAGATTTAAAGAAGAATGCACAAACCAAGTCCCTGTGCAGAAGGATGCCAGAATGTGTGTGTGCTTGTGAGTGTGTGTGTGTGTGTGTGTGTGTGTGTGTGTGTGTGTGTGTGTGTGTGTGTGTGTGTGTGTGTGTGTGTGTGTGTGTGTGTGTGTGTGTGTGTGTGTGTGTGTGGGATTGATTCCACAGATGGGAGCCTTCCTAGTAGTCCGAGTTGGGTCTGAGGGGCCTGGGAAATCAGTCTGCGCAATATACAAGGTGGCACCAGGCAATCACTTAGAACCGCTCAGCAAATTGAATGGCCAGACAAGTCACTCTTGCCCCTCTGTCCCCTCATCCGTCAACCGCCCCCCCCACCCCCATTCCCCCCAAACATCTCTCATCCCCAGGACCCAAACACTTCCATCCCACAGTCACTCTCCCAGCCCTCTGTAACACAAACCACGGCTGTTTGGTTTTCTTCAGTGTATTGTTCATAAATATATTATGAATGTTGTCCATAAATAGAGTAGAACGACTTGTTATTATTTAGAAAATAGTGTGTCTTTATGCATTCCATCATTGGTTTTCCATCGACGTTTTCTCTTAATGCGAGTTTGCTAAATGAACACACTGGGAGCATGGAGTAGCGCTGCTGACTTCCCCTTTCCACTGTGTCCCACTGGCCGCGGCCTTCTCGCCGTACTAATTGTGTGTAAAGTTGCACAGGCACTCTTTGCTCAGCCTCTGCATGGGTATTCATCTATTATTTCTACCCGTGGCATTGAGGTGGTCGGGGGTAGGTCTGGAGGAAAGTTCAGTGGTGCACCTCAGGTTGAAGGTTGGGAGCCAGTGGTTTGTACGTGCTGTCTCATTCAGAGTTCCCATTCTCTCTGTCGTCGTGCGGTTGTTTCTCCATGATATCGCTCTGAATTTCTCTTCTGTTGCTTTGTCTTCCGCCTTGTTTTATCCTCAATGGAGACAGGCGCCGATGTTAGATCTAGGGGAGTTGTTTTATTGGGTAAAATATACCCATTGTCACTGTGTGGAGACACAGAGCAGGTTGTTGAGCCGATGTGGGGTTCGTAGTGAGATACTCGTTAATATTGCACAAGGATTTGGGGAAGGATTCGTATTAGCAGTGTTGGAGAATTCATAAACCGAGCGGAGAACTGCAAGTGGGTGACCCGAATTAAATGATGAATTATAAATTAAATCTAAAACGAAATGATCTTTGGGTGGCTTTTCTTCTAAAACTAAATATAGAATAAAATATAAATATACCGTTTTGATCCCCAATAGTGGTGGTATCATACTAAACCAAACTGCTTCTTGTCTTTTCATTCCTCCTCAGACTTCTCCCCGCCGGCCTCTCCGTTAAGCGGCCTTTTCCCGCCTTTTTACAGCGAGGGTGACGGGACAGCCGAGCGGGCGCCAGTCCCGGCATGGGAGTGGAACCTGGCCTGGCTGGAGGAGATGGAGGCCCGCTACAAGGCCCAGTACCCCGGCCAGAAGCCCTGCGACGCCTAAGAGGGGAAACTGCATAGGAAACAGAGTCGGCGGCCATTACGGAGACAAAGAGAGAGTCGGCCGGTGATCAAACTGGCAGGTGGCTGAAGTTCAGGGGGAAGTCAATCAACTGCCGCAAGGTTTTTTGGACTTAAGACAATTCATTCATTCAAGTGGTGCATATCTCATTACTATTATCCCCCTCTGTTTGACATCCACCTCCCGCTGCTTGACCTACGAGACCAAACCCGACAGCGCACTGTAGCCGATACAGTGTTCACAGATTCTGCTCCCCGCTAACCCTGAGACCAAGTGCATTGCATCTCTGCAGAATGACGGAGCCTGCTTCTGTAACTGCTTGTGTTCCTCTCTTTAAAGGGCAATGCAGTGTCCAGAGATTAAATAGCAACCGTTAGGTTAGCAATGCAATTGCTGTATTTGAAGCATTGTGTCTCGAAATCCTAAAGAAACATCCAACATTCTGCAATGTAAATATGCATCATATTCAGGAAATGTTATTTAAAGAATTTCCAAATTATACTTCTCATGCATTTCTCTGTCACAACGTTTTTCTTTTGTATTTGTATGTGTGTTTTTTATTCATATTCTTTCAAGTTTTTTTTGTATTTAGAGTTTGAAAGCTGAGCCACAGTTACGAGGATAGACATCTTTGTAGGTTAGAAAGCAACATTCATTTTATTTGCTTGTGTTAACTAAATAAAATTCTGCTAATCAAAGGCACTTATTAATTAGAACCAAATTATATTTGCCTCGTTCATATTTGTACTTCTTCATAGATATTGATTAATAGATTACATTTATATTTGTTTACTTTTTATATATATAAATTGGTGCGTTATTAACTACTTTAAATTCTTGCTATCTTAAAGGGATATGCTGAGTTATCTTTAAACAGGTGTTTTCCTGTTTTAACCAGATTCAGACGTGGTGTTTAGTACCAAATTCACCATTGTTCAGTAGGGGAGTTGCTGGGTTAGCATTTGCTCTCCGTTAACCACTTCCATTGACTTGTAGACCGAGATTTTCTGAAGAGTCGCTTATCAACAACAAAGGCCAGTAACTAAACATTACATTTCTCTACAATCACAGCGCGGCCAACAATTTGGCCGCGCTGTGATTATAAGGCATAGACTACCCAGCCAGAAGCAGGGGTTGGAATCACAGGTTGTGTGATTCCCTTATAGATGCACAATGATGAATTTGGAATAAAATAAACTTGTCTGCATCTAGATAAGAAAGTTAACGCCACATGACAGAAATCTCACAGTCCCTTTAAATATTTAGTAATTGCATTTTTATTGCAAAACCTATTTTTTATCTTTGAATATCAGCACAATAATCCTGTAAATTATATTGCTAACCTGACTCAGGCTGCATGTGGGTTCTGTTCTGTGTCTTTGAATTGACATATTCCAGCAGTGGCTTGCTTCTACAAAGGCAAGAAAGAGACACTGAACACCTTTTATCCATTTTAATAAAAGTTAAACACACAAATAAACGATCCATTCTCGTTGAATTATTCAGAGGGGTCCTATTAACTCAACACAGAGTGGTACCTTCATTGCTGTTCCCCAAATCGTTGGAAATGGCCGACAGAGTTTGGAGTAAGGAAGACATGATCCCTTTGAAGAAGCTTCTTGTTACAGATGGCTTCTAATTGGCCTGCCAGGGTGCAAGTGAACTCACCCTAGTTCCTTTGTGAAGCTTCCTTCACACCAGGCAGTTCACTGGAGCATTTTCACTGAATCTGCTCAACACAGTTGACTAATTACTTGGGAGAGGACTGGCCAAAAGGACTTAGATATAGAGATGGGAATGATACGGGAGAGAGAAGAGATGGATATTATTGAGATAAAGAAATACATGTATGGATTCATGTGCAGAGAGATAGACATAGAACAGAAGGAAGGAAATAGCAAGTAGGATATATAGATCTCTCTGACCACATTTATCCAAAATAATTGGGTTGTATTTTGTGACCGGCTGCCAGGCATCCGATTCCTTGTGGAGATGTCATTGGAATACAGTGTGTCCATAATTGTACCATACCCACCGGGAGTTGTTAAGCCACATGTAGAACTCAAGCAGAGAGACCCAGTTAAAACCAGCCCTACTGGGATTAAAGATTGTTAGTTAGTCTGTGTTGTAATGGAAATTACAAACCAAAAGGAGCCTGAAGCAAAATAGAACAACAAAATAATAGCAGTAATCCACTTATACCTGCAGGGGTTTTGTGTGTGTGTGTGTGTGTGTGTGTGTGTGTGTGTGTGTGTGTGTGTGTGTGTGTGTGTGTGTGTGTGTGTGTGTGTGTGTGTGTGTGTGTGTGTGTGTGTGTGTGCGCGCGTGCATGCGTGTCAGCCAAAGGGGATTATAATTCATCTGGTCCACTCGCCAAGGCCATATGTTTCACACACACCCAGCCCCCCCCGACGTCTCTGCATGTGCCCCACTTGTGTCTGCGTCATGCCCTCGTGACACACACACACGCCCACACACACTTAGACTACATAAAACTCAGCTGCATAATTATAAAGATAATTATCATCCCCCACTAGTCATGAGTCTGGTTGTTTCGTCTACAGGGCTCTCTTCCATGCGTTTTATGTCTCAACTTTGTTATAAGCTAATCGGCGTCAACATGCCAATATTTCAATGTTTTTTCTGACCGATCCTCGCACTTCTGGCCATTGGTTATTTTTCTCTCGGTGATTGAATGACAGGGGCTGCCCGAGTGACAGATTATTCATTCAACTATATCGGAATCAATGGCACGAAAGGTGATTTATTTTGATCAGTATGTCAATCTTCCACACACACACACACACACACACACACACACACACACACACACACACACACACACACACACACACACACACACACACACACACACACACACACACACACCTTCCTTTGAAAGTAGGCTACTTAGAGTGACTAATAGTGAAGTTTAATAGAATGTTCTTTTCACCACGGAAAATGGTAAAATGTGAAATAAAAGTTTAATTACTGCGTAGAATAAGCACTTAATATTATATGTGGCGCCTTTTGTACTCCAACGTGTTTGCCTTCGTAATGGCTTCATTTGCGACCCTCTATGTATGCATCACGTCACTCTCCCAGAAACATCCATCTTTCCTGTCGCGGGGCAAATTAACATGGAAATTGGTATATGGCGGCATGAAAAGAGCGGCGAATGAGTTTAAACGACCCGTCCCCTTCTTTTCAACGATCCGCCCCCACCTCTCCCTTTCTTGCGTTCTCTGACTACCCCGCTCTGCCTTTATCTCTCTCTCTATCGCCAGGTTTGGTTCCCTCCTCCGGACATGCCCGGATGGTCTGCTGCCCCGGTGGGCGGGGCCGCCCTGACATCGGCCTAATGAATGAGCCGGGTGATTTATTGCTTGCGATGAGACGGGAAACCGAGAGAGATCGCACCCAACCGCGAGGGGGGGTTGTGGCGGTGTGGTTCGCGATAGAGAAGGTCAGCCACGTAAATCTCCGGTCATCCTCTTTGTTTTATCTGAAGTTTATTTACGTCATGCCTTCTATATTCCTATATCCATTTGTGTGTAGATTTCATTTTATAATCTAAACAGAAACATGGATTGATAAATGAGATTAAATATTAATATTGTGCATACAATCCGAATACCTAAAGCTGAAAATAAACATGTAACAGAGAAGTCAACAACCAAAATGGCCTTTAAACAGTCTATTATGCAATTCTAAGCCATGACCTACCTACCTTCCTTCCAACCCCCAGAAGGAACTCTTTCACATGCAGAGGAAGATCAGGTCAAGCTAATCTGGTCTCAGCAGAAACAACTGTACATTAGAGCAGCTATATACTAACATCATGAGGAGGGCATGGAAACCGACTTAACTAAAACATTTAAGTAGGCTCACATCAAAATACAGCCCTGCACTCATTAGGGTTTAGCGCTACGATCGTTTGGTAAAAACAAATGTATATCATACATTTGTTTACTACAAAACAACCCACCTGAAAGCCAAACAAAGACACAACATGCAGAGCATGACCTGGCCCCTGGTACTTCCACGCTGGCCTTCATATACCAGCTGCCACCTGCCGAAGCAATCATCATGTTGACATGCAGCCAAAAAACAATTAACTAATTACCTCATTAACGCTCACAGAGACAAACAACAGGACAATGCAAAGGGATTTTAACGGTTAACATTAGACAAACATATGACCGCATAGGTCTTAACAGCGGCCATTACAGCCTCACCTCTCCACTGTAGTTTATAGCTTGGGCTTGAATGTCATCCAGCTGTAAACACCTCAAGCCAAATGTTTGTTCCTCAAAACAATCAATTTGGTTTTTCGAAACACAACAGAAAGATTTTTTTTTAAATGACTTAACTAATGTATCCAAATTAGTTTGAGGATTTCTGATTATGTGACTAGATTTTTAGAGCGGAAAACAAATCGGTTGTTGAATTTTGAATCAACAAATTGCAGTGATGAAACAGACCTTTGTGCTATTCATTTTTTTTGTATCTTTATAAAATGTGTTTACCTTATCTACCTTATCTGTAGATGTTTGGTCCACATTTATTGAAGTTTGTGTGGCTGTGCTTATATTAACATTTGTGTCTGTGTGTATATTCTACGTTTATGTGTGGGTTTTCTGTATATGTGTATGTGTCCCACCTACGTGTGTGTTTTACGTATCTGTGTTTTGTATATAAGAAGTAGTCAGGGTTTTTTCTTTAATGTACGACTCAGTGCACCGCGTGTGGAAACAGCAACCAAGGCTACAGCAGACTGCTTCTCAGGTGGTCCCCAGTGTGTGTGTTTGTGTGTCTGTGTGTGTGTCAGTATTAAACAAGGTGGAGCGAGATGGAGAGAACGCAGAGTGATGGTGATGATGGGGGGGCAATTTCATGCTACTCAGTGCACACAGCACTTATCGGGGTCGAAGAGGATGTGGATGTTCGAAGTAAGAAACAAGACATTAGCAGGAGAAGACCCACACACACAGACACAGAGACACAGACACACACACATCTTTTCCAGGGTTCAGCAGGAAAACAGCAGGAAAGCAATAACTAGGAGTTGCAGGGTACAGGAAGAGGAACTGGTGTAGATTGAGTTGCAGGTATTAAAAGGTGTGCGATAGAATTGAGCCCTAGCAATACATTTACTTTACTTGATAGATGATAATATTAAATGTGATTAGAATTAATGCCCAATGTAACTGGAAATTAATTAAATGCCCAAGCCAACGAACAAATGGGACACTCACAATTAAAATAAAACCTAAATGGCAGTTCTCACAAGGGATTTGGCCGAATCATGGCCTCCCGTGTGTGGATTTTGTAATGGTCTATTTATATATGAGAGGTGGAATCAGTGTTATGGACTTCAGATATCAAAAGTAAAACAAATTACTCTGTACAGTGAGCAATGATAGGATTTCTGCGGATAAAACATCATTCATTATCACGTGCGTCGCAACTGCACCTTTCAGGACAAAGTGTGAGCACCAACCCATGTCGTTTGACAAATGCATTTTTATTGGACTTTACAAAACAACAAGAGTACAAAAAAGTTATTCCACAGAACTTTGCTTTTCTTTTCTTCTCATCTTTTTTTTGGGATAGAGAAGATGCAAACTTCCTCGCGCGATTGCAGTAGACACTCCGTAAAATGAACATAGGGAGGCAGGGGTCGAGGGAGGGAGGGATGGAGGGGGGGGGGCAGCATGGGTGGTGGGGGCGGTGGTGGAGTTTACAATCAAACCTTTTATAAAGCCTGTCCGTCTTCCGACACAATCATTTCCCGGGCCGTAAATAAAACCAAAGAAGACTGAAATAAAACCCCACCGTAGTGGGGGACGACATTCATAGTGTAGTGTGCGTAGGGGGACGCCCAGTGTACAAGAGTCCAGGCAGAGGTGGTCGTCCAGAAGCACCGAAAAATACACTTTCCGAATACTCCTTCCTACCCTCATCCCCACCCCCAGGTCACTCCCCCTTCCCAGCCCTCCCACCCTATTGGTGCTGCTCGCCCTGTACCCCGGCCCCCCTTAAATCCCGTTCAACAAACAAACACACTTTGTGCTTCAGGTTTTCTGTTGCTTCGCCATGACAACAGAGAGAGGGCCGCTGGCCGCTCTCTTTCTCAGCGTATACATTTTGAATAAAAATAATCTAAAACAAAAAAGGGAGAAGGGGGGAGAGCAAGAGAGAGAGAGAGAGAGAGAGAGAGAGCAGTTGGCACATTCAAGACGACATGATATTTCTTTCATAGTAACAATAATAATAATAATAATAAGGAACCATTATTTTACATTTGTGTTCTTGATGCTTATAAATACAATATACGTCTTTCCCCCCCTCCCCTTGTATCGAGAACTCACAAATGAACAGTACATGGATGAATATTTACAAATAAAGGAGCAAATCCGGATTAGGCCATAAATAATCAGAGTAATACCAGATGAAACTAGGATGAAAAGTCTGTTGATCTTTCACAGCCAGTGGGCTGGGTCCCCATGGAAAAAAACAACGCTGCAGAGAAGCTCAGACTCTTTTCCCTCGTCGTTTTCTTCCACTTGCTTCCATGGTGGGAAAAGCTCTGTCTGTTTGTGTGTGTGTGTGTGTGTGTGTGTGTGCGTGCGTGCGTTGAAGGTACAACTTATCTCATGTCCTGAAAACAAACAGAGAAAATTGTCTTTGTTGGTATCTTTTGTAATGACAAAACAAAACACATATTGACAGAAATGACCAGGCCATCTCAAGCAATTTTATTAGCATCTGATAAATTCTGTACTATATTTACTCTCTAGTCCTGAAGCAGGTGCTTTTATCGTAAGCAACGTAGCCAGAATCCCTTTATACTCGTCATTAAGGAGCCTGTATTGGGGTTGGCAGATTGTTCAAGGTGCCCAGCGGTAGACTTTGGATCTTTGGGTTCAACCCTAATGTTCACCTGAGGTCAACAGGGCCGGACTTGGAAAATCATTCAGCTCGGGGAATACAGTGCACAAAATACAGCCCCAGTCAGGGCACTTTTTAAACGGATGAGTCGGGGATCCCCCAGCAGGGAAACGTCTAGTTACCAAGATTTAATCCCCTGCATTCTGCAGAATATTTTGTGCAAATGAATCACAAACTAATGAGCCACAACAGCTTAGTATAAAGTACTGTAATGAACCTCAGACACAAACGAAAAAATAGCAATTCTTCTTGTATATATGGAGAATGTCTTTTACCTGCCGGTTGCTCTGAACTATTGGATTTCTGTCGTTCATCACTCACTCCTACTGAGGCACTCCCAACGCTACTCTCTCCCCCTGCACAAAGAGAAAAGCAACAACATGTTTTACACTTAAGCACTCTCTCCACCTATTCAAAGAACAGAGCAAGAGCACAATACCCCTGTATTGCTAGGGCACTACCCAATACCCATCCAAAGTAGAAATAGCCCTTGAACCAACACATGAAATAACATAGACCTTTCAACAAAACTCTAATCATAGTAGCCTTAATAGTGTGTGACATGCATTGCGTGTGGCGCAGACGTAGGTACACACGCACATACACACGTACGTACAAATAATATTGACCACATCAACTTGGCTAGATATGCCAATTATGCCACCAATGTTTCTGAGCACATTCTGCCATGTTTACATGGATTCAGGCCGACGTTTGAACGCAAACGCATATCAATGAGGAGGACGGGAGCAGGACAGTCAAATACTGTGATGCCGGCAGAAAAAATATCTGCAACAGTACTCGATAGGTCGCAATGCCTTCAAACATTAAAATACTATAACTTTGTGCTGTCGTAGCTCCCTCACCCCAGGACGAAACATGGAGGATCATTTTGGTGCGAAAACACCCGGATTGATATGATCATTCCATTTGGGTATGTTTTTTTAATCCGCTCTTTGTGAACCACACGACATCGCCATAGCAACATATCGTTCACGCGTGTTCTGTCCTGCCGTACTGCCATGCCGTCGTTGGTTTGTGTTCCCTGCCCTGCCAGAAGGTGTGTTTCTGCCTAGCGTCTATCCTGCATTGATGTGAACGTAGCAATAGAAAGAGAACCAGCACATTGGTTATTGACCGCTCCGTGGTATCGTACTATCTCGCCGCCATGACCAGAAACACAAGCCTGGCCTGCTGCTGAGTTCAGTGGCCTGTCTGCTGACAGTAAAAAATAACAAAATGCTTAAAAAAAATAGATACATTATCTGCGGCCTGCAGGCTGCCGAGCAGGACGGCCAGTAAAAACCTGGTGTTCCCGATGGCTGGTCCGGGACCTTGTGCTTGATAGATATGCGTTGAGCTGCAACGGTGTACATACTGTAAGTACACGATTTTGTTACCACAATATCCAAACATAACCACATTATCTCCCACTAGAGGGCATTCTTTTTTTAAAGTGCCTTTGCTAATGGGAAGCCAGCCACCTTACATGATCTAATCCTGTTCCGCTTTGCCTTCCTGCTCCTCTGCACCCACCACCGCCGCCTCTTCAGGGGAGCAGGGAAACGCGTGTTGTCAGCGAGTCAACAGGATGTGAAACTCTACACGGCGGCTTCCGATGGATAACCACTGGGGCTGGGAAGAGGCAGCCGGGTGGTTGATGGGAGTAAGGGGTCATGCTTTAACGCTCCCCAGTGGGGGGGGTAGGTGTTGAGCTAGTCGTCCCTAGCTGCTCAGCAGGGGGGGGGGGGGGGGATTGCCTGTGAGTGTCCTGTGTGTACGAGTGAAGAGGGGGATTGTTTTTGTGTGCGTGTGTGTGTGTGAGACAGAGAGAGAGAGAGAGAGAGAGACAAAGACAGAGAGACAACAGAGTCCTTGTATGTTTGAGACTGCGTAATTTGTCTCTCTAATGTGTGTGTGTGTGTGTGTGCGTGTGCGTGTGTGTGTGTGTGTGTGTGTGCGTGCGTGTGTGTGTGTACTCTTTCTCCACTTTCAACAACAAGAAGAGACCCTGTCACATCTGTGCAGGGAAGAGGAGGTCAAGGGGCCATGACCCCTCAAATGAGGAAGGGCCACCCTTCCCGGAGCCGCTCCTCGCAGGGCTTTAGGGCGTGGGTTCAGATAAGATCAGTGGCGCTACGGCGGACACACCACAACAACCACGGCAGAGGAGACGCGCATCAGAGCCCTTCACTGTTCCTAAACACTTCGGTTCACCATTCACTACAGCTGTCCACACACTGTCTCCTTTGAACCACTGGTCCTCCCCCTGGATCGGCCAACATTCCTGAAAAACTTCATCAGTCCAACGTAAATAGTGCCAGCCTATTTTCCATTGTCTCATTTTATTACTAGGGGTTTGTGTGTAGCAACGTTCTGCCTGACCTTTGAGACGCTTGTCAAGGCCTGCCACTTAGAGTCCTTCACTATCACTTTTAGTGACTGTAGGAATCTTTGTATTTGACTTATTAAATATTGTGGTTTAGGATTGTGGTTTTTGATCCTTGCTCTAAACTAATTGAAGTGTTCTGCTTGGATCAATGCATTAAAGTAGGGCTGAATTGGATATGTAGTTACACACACACACACACACACACACACACACACACACACACACACACACACACACACACACACACACACACACACACACACACACACACACACACACACACACACACACACACACGCACGGACGCACATCAAACATATCTCAGAGCCTTTGAAGCTATAGTTCTGTCATTGCCCGGCGACATGCAAAGTACATCTTGTTTTGAAATTAAAAAAAACTCCTGTGTTTCTTCTTCTTCTCTTCTTCCATAAATAAGACATGGCCGGCATCAGAGGGGGCCGTGTGTTTCTGTGTGTACTTCAGTGTGTGTGTGTTGTGTATGTGCTGTGTTGTATTAGGCAGGGGGTGCACTTAAAAGAAAGCTCACAGGGCGTAGTGTGCCCTCAGAAGTGCACGAGTGTCTGGGGAGAAGGAGAAGGGAGGAATGGTACTAGGCAGCTCCCCACAGGGCCATAGACCATCACACACTACCCTCTCTGTGTGTGTGTGTGTGTGTGTGTGTGTGTGTGTGTGTGTGTGTGTGTGTGTGTGTGTGTGTGTGTGTGTGTGTGTGTGTGTGTGTGTGTGTCTGTGTGTAGGTGTGTGTGTGTATATGTGTATGTGTGTGTGTGTATGTGTGTGTGTGTGTGTGTGTGTGTGTCTGTGTGTCTGTGTGTGTATATGTGCATGTGTGTGTATATGTGTGTGTATGTGTGTGTGTGTGTGTGTGTGCGCCTGAAGAAACATGGATATTAAGAAGTTTTCAAAAAAAGTTTTAAGAACTTTGAACTTTTTTTTATTCTCCCTTAAATCTTTTTTTTTTTTTTTAGAAATGCGAGACGACTGAGCCTGAGAGAAGTCTCTCTCGGAGAGAAAAAAAGCATCGGAGGTACCATCTATTATTAAGATCAATACGCACACTTCTCTTCTCCCCTGCAGCCCTTTAAGTGGAAAATAATGTTGCTGATATTTAAAAATAATTTCTCCAACTGCCACAGATCTGAAAAAATAATTACCCTTTTCTGATATTTCTTTTGAAAAAAAAGGGCCATTAAAATAATCGCACTCTGTGCTCAAATCAATGAAGGGCGGGAGGTGACGAAACACAAAGAACCCGGCCTGGTGAAGAGGCGGTGTGTGCGCCCACCTCGCTGTGCTTCCTGGTGGTGGAGGAGGAGGAGGGGGGCCCCCGGGAGCCAGAGGAGCCCCGGGACGAGGAGCTGCCTGTGGTGGAGCAGCTCCCTGGCACGTGGTTCCTGGACGCGTAGGCCGCTTTGCTGCCGTACACCGCCAGGTCCTCGCCTGGAACCCGGGAAGAGAGAGGGGGGGGGGAGGAGGAAGGGGGCGAGGGTGGGAGACAAGATGGTTAGTGTCATGGATGCAATGGATAGTCAACTGTATGCATTGTTATTCCCATGCCTTAGGGGCATCTTGATAGCACCTGTGAGCACTTGCAACATAGTTCTGGTGCTAGTTAATCGAGTTCAAATGGATATCAGTGTCTCTACCTGCATTCTTGTCAGTGTTTAATATCTGATATACTTTGGGCTTTTCTTTTTCTCGTGATTCAGATTTTTTTACATTTGGATTCTGAGCTGCTGAAATAAATAGTCTGTTCCAAAACCATCTTTCCATCACATCCCAACTATCTATTAATTTGTGAAAGACACTTTTAATCCAAAGTTAATTAGAATAGGGATAGGTTTTCCAGGAGTGTGGAGTGTGAGTGTGGATGATAGCTGGTTTAATTGCCAGTTCTCCTCGGTGGAGTGTGGCGGCCATCTCGGTGGCATGTAGCAGGGGGACCTTGTTACACTCCACAGCGGTGCCTGGCCCACTGCCCCCAGGGGACTTTTACTGGGCTCCTCCAAACACAAGGACGCACACTGGAGGAGTTGAAAGCCGGTGTATTGCACGCTTTGTCGATAATGATACATGCCGCTGTTTCCATGCAGGAGATCTGGTGTGTGTGTGGTGATGGCTGGGTTAACCTGTGCACATCGATTGCTCAATGCATGACAGGTCTGCAGCCTGCCCCAGACCCAGAGACCAATCAGCCTGACTCGGGCCAGGTTGGGCTGCCTAAACAAGCCATCATCCACACACACTCCCACAAGAAGCAATGTAGGATGTTAGGTGTCTTACTCAAGGATGCCTACAGGTGAGTGGACATTGGGGATCTAACCCAGTACCTTTATCACCACCACCCTGTCCTTAACCGCACCGTACACATCCTGTACCTAATGAACGTAAACCTGACGACGTCAACCATTCTCCCCTTTACTTAACTTTCTCAGACAGACAGTTCCCTAAACCTGACCCTCTCTGGCCTCATAGGCCACCATCATACATATCTAACCTAACTAATACCTCATTATAAAAATACAAAACCTGAATTCATGTGCAGTGTCGCACCCCCACCCCACGCAGGTCCACCATCAGACATATCTAACCTGTTACCTAACCAATACCTCAAATATAAAAACATATAACCTGAATTCATGTGTAGTGTCACACTTCCGCCATCTTCCACACATGGTTGATAACAGAAGCCTGCAGCGCCTGTGATAAATGTGCGGTTAAAGTCTGTCTCTCCCTCACCGTCCGTGAGCCGCGGGCCCGAGCCTTTCCTTTGGTGGTTCAAGCCGTTGTGTTCCCTCTTCTCCAGGGACGACACTGCTGCTCCAGGGGGCCTATCGCCGGCCCCGAGGCCCTTCAACCGGTCCCCCTCATCTGGGGGAGGCTCCGGCGGTGGGGGCAAGTCTGTAGACACAAACCCACACACACACACACACACACACACACACACACACACACACACACATTTGAATCTTTGGTTAATATCCACATAAATACAATTTGAGGATACAGGACAGCAATATAGGAAGATGCAATCAAATGGAATGACTTGTCAGAAGGATGTAATGCATTGTAACACAACGCACAAACACACAAAGTACACATACATTACAGTTGTATATACACACACAAGCACAAGCACATGTGTACAAAAGCACGCAAAGACAGAGATGCGTACACACACACACACACACCCACACACCCAACACACACACACACACACACACACACAACACACCACACACACACACACACACACACACACACACACACACACACACACACACACACACACACACACACACAGGCCCATACAGACAGACACACACATGGAACAAAGGGCAATGATGAGAAAACTGGGAATAGGGCAGCCATTCGGCAATATTAGACAATGGATCAAAACAACGTCTGCTGTTGACAACACAATCTGCCCTGTGAAAAGTTATAAGAAGTTTGTCACTGAAAATACTTTCTGTGTGTGTGTGTGTGTGTGTGTGTGTGTGTGTGTGTGTGTGTGTGTGTGTGTGTGTGTGTGTGTGTGTGTGTGTGTGTGTGTGTGTGTGGGTGTGTGGGTGTCTACATTGTGTGTTATTTTTTCAAAAAAGTTTGGTTTTATTTCCAGTAAAAGCTTTGTAATTCCTTGTGTTTAATGTGTGTGTATGTGAGGGAGACAGAACGGTTAGGGTTTAATATCCACTTTTGGTTGTGTTCTTGTGTTCTTCTTGTTCTTTTATTAAAGTTGGGCGCTGGGCAGCCAAAACAAAATTTGTTATGCCTTATCTGTATTTCCCTCAAATCCCAACTATGAGCAGCTTGCAGTGAAGTCAGATACACATCTTTAAGGAGCAGGTTTGTGTTAGGGCTTCTTACTCTTGAACGCCTTACCTGCAGGTAGACTGCACACAATGGGGATCGAACCCTGAACCTTTACCACTACTCTACTCTCCTTAATTGCAACACAACTATCATCAAACTAATCAACATTAACCTAATTATCTCCAAACGTACCGCTAGTAGACAGAACAGCCTACGGCCTACTAACTGGGAAAGGCTCAACTGTACGCATCCCGACTTGAGCTGTCTCTCAGATAATTACCAAACCTCAAACCCTCTATTCTCATAGGAAACCTCAGCCATATAGCCTTTCTTCTAAAATAGTGGTTTCAATTTCCTGACAAAACTATTATGGCAATTCCTTTTGTTGAATGTGTGTTTCAAAGTGACTGGCTCTATGATCGTCACAAATTGCTTTACAAGTTGTGATACAACCACCGGGCTACCATTAAAACCAAATTAAGTCACCAACACATCGCTTTTCATCGCCTTCGCAAAGCAGATTTGTAATAACTGAAGATTATGCTAAAAGCTAGCCCTTAGCGTTTCGATTATCTCAACAGATATTTTCACTCAGTAACAATGACGATGTACGACCGATTAAGCCTAGATAGCCTGAAAAAATAACGTCAGAGCTTGAAGATCTGTTGTCGCTGGCCAGACACACACAAACACCCCCACAGAGAAAGACACACAAACACACACACACACACACACACACACACACACACACACACACACACACACACACACACACACACACACACACACACACACACACACACACACACACGCAAACATCCCCACAGAGAAAGACACACACTCACACACAAAAAAAACACATAAACAAACACACACACACACACACACACACACACACACACACACACCACACACACACCACACACACCACACACACACACACACACACAACACACACACACACACCAAGTAAACACCACCTGTGCATAATGAACAGATTTGTACAATAGAGTGGGTGTGTGTGTTGCATTGATATTGAGTCATCCACACCGCTCTCAGTCGGTGGACCAATCGATGGCACCGTGAAACATCTGAGCGTTCACAGTGGGAAGGCTCGTTCACACACAAACAGGAGGGGACAGCCGGGGGGGGGGGGGGCAGCACTCACCTCCTTGTATGTCTCTCCGGTACGGTCCGCTCTTGGAAGCCTTCTTCTTCAGACGGGACTTTTGGCTGCCGAGGCCGTGCACGTCACGTCCGTGAACTGTTACGAGGATGGGGGAGAGGAGAGGGGAGGGGGGTCGGGGTGAGGGGGAGGGAGACGGGGTGAGAATTCTCTCGAGAAAATGAATTTGAAAAAGATCGAAGAGATATATTAAGAAGCCTTCGATGCAGTGGCCCGTAGCTTTTGCAAAATTAAAATCAATAGAATCCTGAACACACGCGTGTTCTGATAGATGGCCTTTAATAGATTGAATTGAATGTTTGATGCAATGTCTTGCGTCTGTGTGCGTGCGTGCGTGCGTGGTGGGGGAGCGGGTGTGCGAGTCAACTTTTTCCATTTTCAATTCTGGCTTGGAAAGCTGCTGCGGTGTTTGTGCAGGGACTGCTTTGTAAAGTGTGTCTCTTTATATGCAGGTCTGGAAAGACCTTGAGCTCGGTTCTCCTGCTCTTGTTTTGCATGGCTTTATCTCTTCTATAATCCAAGTCTTAGTTGAACTGCCTGTTTGGAACCTCTATTTCCTATGCCTCATCGAGACATCTATTCACACGCATTTATGGTGTGTAAGTTCGGAGTTGAGCTTTTCATTTTTAAATCAATTGGTGTCTATATATTCCTTTATGATCATAGCAGCTTCAGACACACAGAGCACGTCCTGATCAATGCTAAGGCGTTCACCAGGGGTGGCGGGGCTGCTGTCGCTGCCCTCCAGGGTCCCACCGGGGCTGTGCGGGTTGCGGTGGGCCGGACTCTGGCAGTAAGGCCCCACGCTCAGGTTGGGGTTGGACTGGGTGAGGGGAGCTCCCGGGGCCTGGGGCATGGGCACGGGGCCGCAGGGTAGCCTCCTCCTACCGGATGGAGAGAAAGACACAAAAATAAAAGTAGGAAAATATTTATAAATATAAAAAATATACTTTTTTATATTTATAATTCACAAAAACATAATTTTTGGTAAAAAGCAGTATTGAAACCAAACAATGGCTCTACATAATGTATCCCTCAGTCCTTGAAAGTGGCAAAGAAATACGAATAAAATATTCATACAAAAGGAAATTCAAGTTCTCAACAGACAAAGAACCCAACGAAGCAGAGCTCATTTCCAACCGTTAAAACAAGTTGTTCCAACCCACATCAACGCCTCTACCGTGTCTCCGTTCTGAACACAAAGCGTGTCCCCAGACAGCAGTAATTCACGCCATCTTGGAGGGCGGATGTGGGTTCTGATCCTGGATAACGGTCCGTACCGTGCTGGATGCTGCGGTCCGTCCAGCAGGCTGAAGTGGGCTGAGTGGTGGGGGGCTGGCGTCTCCTCGTGGGGGGAGGGGGTGAGCGTGGCGGTGGACTGGTGGCTGTAGGAGGTGGCCGGCGAGCAGGCGTCCTCCATCAGGTAGGTCCTCTCGGGGAGCGGGGGGCACCACTCCTCCTCCTCCTCCTCCTCCTCCTCCGAGCTGCGGAAGGCGGGAAGAGACGGGAGAGGACATGTTCAAGGACCAGCTGCTGGGGTGCCGACATTTTGTTTCCCCCCCCACAATCGGCTTGCAATGGACAACTTGGGAGATGTTGCGAGTTCCTTCGTTTGTGTCCATGATACCGATTCTGGAGTCGAAGGGCATGACGACCTTGTCGGCGGCGGCTTCGAATCCGCCGACGCTCCAACGCGAGCGACGATCTATTTCGAGCGTTTTAAACGTGTTCTAATGGGACTTGGTGGATAGCGGCTAGCCAGTGGCTACGCTACGAGAGAGAGAGAGAGAGAGAGAGAGAGAGAGAGAGAGAAGAGAGAGAGAGAGAGAGAGAGAGGAGAGAGAGCGAGAGAGAGAGAGCGAGAGAGCGAGAGAGAGAGAGAGAGAGAGAGAGAGAGAGAGAGAGAGAGAGAGCGAGAGAGAGAGAGAGAGAGAGAGAGAGAGAGAGAGAGAGCGAGAGAGCGAGAGAGAGGCCGTGTGCCCAGCGGTCCGGGGAGATGACTGCATTATCAAAGGATAATTCAGTTAGTAGGGGGCCGAGCGAGAGGGTGTCAAGAGACGCGGGACACGGTTAATAGCATTTCCAACCGCCTGTTGTGAGGACGTAACTAAATATCCAAGGCGACGGTGCGGGGATAAAGGTAATTGAGTTGTCTAGGAGCCAGAGGGCACGGGAAACGCCGGGCTCAAAGTTAAAATGGATCCGCTTGGAGGGGCGGAACAACCGAAATGACGTTTTTGGAAAGACTTAATCAAAGAACTGTGCGTGTGTTGGGTTTGTGTGTGTGTGTGTGTGTGTGTGTGTGTGTGTGTGTGTGTGTGTGTGTGTGTGTGTGTGTGTGTGTGTGTGTGTGTGTGTGACTCACCCTATCTCCATATCCTGGAGCTCCGGGGGGTCCAGCAAAACACAGTGGTCCAGCTCTTCGGTCGGTGGGGCGGGGGGAGGACTTCAGTCCAGGACAGGGAGGGGGTCTTCACTGCCTTGCCCATGGGCTTCTGCTTGGGCTTGCCTTCAGAAGACACACACAGGCACACACAGATATTGTCACGGTCAAGCCAATTACTCTGAAGCTGACCCTTTCTTTTTGTATGAATTATTATTCATTTATTCAATTCATTATTCGTGTCATTTTTGAGTATAGACTCTATACTATTTGGTCAATTAGCAGATGGTTAAATCCAGATCACCTAACCAGGATTCAGAAAGATGTCATTAAGGAGCAGGCAGGTGTCAGGGCATCTTGCTCAAGGATGCCTACAGGTTAGGCCACGTACATCGGGGGTCGAACCCGGAACCCTTCTGCTTGGAATCGACAAACCCTCGACATATTCTATCCCACTAAGGGATCGAATAAAAATCGTTGTTTCTCCTTGAAGAACCAAACAACGTGGCTCTACGCTAACCCTGCCCTAACTCATCCCTACAGAGAAATGCCTCTCCCTTCCGCGGTCTTCCCGGGGGTTCCTTACCACTGCAGCGGTCCGGCAGGGCGTACTGGGCCCCCGAAGGGCCCGGCTGGGTGGCCCAGTGGCCCTCCTCGGGCTGGAGGAGCTGTTGCTGGAGCTGCTGCCCGGTCGGGCCGAGCTCAGGGTTCTGGCCGGCGTAAGGGGTGAGCGAGGTGGAGGCGTAGGGCGTGGCGTGCTGCCCGTAGCCGTGGAAGCTGGCCAGGTCCTCCCCAGTGGGGTCGATGGTGCTGTAGATGGGGCCCTCGGTGGAGTCGCCCAGGCTGCACTTCTCCGTCTGACTCAGGTAGTTGGAGATGCCGGCCTCTGGATGGGGGGAGGGGGTGGATGGGGGGGGGGGGGAGGGTGGAGGAGGGAGGATGGTAGAGGATGGTTATTCCTTTGGTTTACTTTTTACTGTCATTCATATAAATTGGGTGGATAGGGGTTAGGTATCCTTTGTGAAACAACTAAAACTACTGTAAACAAGAACCTTATTTTGTTGCTATTTTTTTTTGTCAGTTGCTGAATAATATGAAACAGTCGTCATCAATCAAACAATGATTAGTATTTTGACTCACATGAGCAGCGACATTAATCCATCACAACCTACCCTGTAACATTGACATTACCACTACCGTCTCCCAGTCACCCATCCACACATCACGGTGGAGACATTACAGGTGACCCCCCAAGCCTCCCTCTCCCCCCGGCAGCGCGCCCCCCGGTCCTACCGTTGTAGTATCTGTCGGTGGCGTCGTGCTTTGCGGGGCAGCAGTCCACAGCTTCCTTGCTGTTGTGCACCAGGTTGGTGGTGGTGGTGGGCCAGGAGTCGGCAAGCCATGGGTAGTTCCCCATGCTCCCGGTCATCATGCCAGGCCTAGACGTAAACCAGGGCAGGGTTATTCATATGTAATGTCTATTTTATGGGACGTATGGGTCTTTATTATGATACTTTGCTTTCTTGAACTGTCAAATTTCTGGCTGTTGTTATTTTACGTCATTTTTGGAATTTTGGCAAAAAAATGTCTATATATATATATATATGTCAATATATATGTCAATATATTTATAGCTTTGGTATAAATAGAGTAATATCTTCTCTTAGGAAGATATGTTTTATATTATGATTCAAAAAAATAATATAAAAAATATTGCATGCAGCAATATTTTAGGTCCAAAGCAAGTTCAAAATGTGAACATAAAAAAATTATATTCATAATAAATAATAATACAAATATGGAGATATTTACCTTCCATTGAGCCCTGATCCGTCTCCATGTGGGAAACCCACTGGAGAAAAGAGTGAGCAAAAGATACAGTCAGAACAAAACCAACACAAACTGGGGCTTCATTGATTGGGCTCTTTCTTCATGGACCCCTTTTATTTGGTTTTAAAGTTTTTCTTTGGAAAATGTTTAAGCCTCTAGCAAGTTAAATATAAAGCTCAATAATTCATTTTCTGAATGAGTAGTTTCTGCTGTCCGCTTTACCTGCCTAAGGAAATTGGTGTTAAGATAGAGTCTTGGTGTGTGCATGTATTTAATTAACAGCGGAACCATTACTCAGCAATGACAGGACTTCTTCCAACTGCACTGGCAAAGAGAATTGATTGTGATTTTAGTGATTGATTTTTTCTCGGGTCTATCTGCCAGAAAGACAATTAGCGTGAAGAGAAACCACAGAAAGAAGGTCTGCAGACAATAGGTGGCACGCTGCCAGATATCATATTAACCCCGAGCACTTTGGGGTGAATACAGACAACATGAGGAAACAATAACCAGCAAATCAAATCCGCCACAAACAAAGCAATACAGTCATACTGTTGGTTCACAAACAGTTCAGAGCCATTCACCCAAACAACAAACCAACCAACCAACCATCCATCCTGCCACCATCCAACCAAAACATTCATCCATCCAATCCATCCAACCGACCAACCAACCAACATCCATCCATCCATCCAACGACCAACCAACCAAACATCCATCCATCCATCCAACCGACCAACCAACCAACCAACCAACCAAACATCCATCCATCCATCCATCCATCCATCCATCCAAACCGACCAACCAACCAAACATCCATCCTCCTCCATCCATCCAACCGACCACCAACCAAACATCCATCCATCCATCCATCATCCAACCGACCAACCAACCAAACATCCATCCATCCATCCATCCATCCATCCAACCGACCAACCAACCAAACATCCATCCATCCATCCATCCAACCATTCCATTCAACCATCTAACCACCCCCAACCCATACCAACCCAACCATCTAACCAACTAACCAAACCAACCCAACCATCCACACACCTAACCCCCAACCTCCACCCCCCTTCCCCCTCTCACCGGCGGGGTGTAGGCGAAGGAGGCGGTGTAGTGGCTCAGCTCCTTCCTCTTCTTGCGGCGGATGTAGATCCACACGCTGAAGCCCATGAGGATGACCCAGCAGGCGCCGCCGATGCCCGCGATGAACGCCGGCTGCTTCACCACGTCGGTGATCTGCTCCGCCAGGCTCACGCTGCTCTCCCCGCCGTCGCCGTTGGAGCTGGGGGCGCCGCCTTCTGCTCCACCGCCGCCGCCGCCGCCACCGCTAACACCGTCAGCACCGTTAGCCCCGCTGCCCACCGCGCCACCTTGCTCCGACGGCAGCTCTGGAGGGCGGGGAGAGGAGAGACATGGAGGGGGAAAGGGTTAAGGGAGAAGCATGAGAACGTACATCCGTTTTGTTCTGTTTTGTATTTCTCAGCCGTTAAAGTCGTCAGTTTGACATTTTCGAAAATGTCACAAAGCGCTGCAAACTAAAATTGTGACATTGCTATATAAAATGAACTGCTTCACATTTCACATTTCACATTTCACAAGACTGAACCGTTCAAACGATTGCAAGGATAACAAAGGATAACAGGATAACAAATCGGTGCTTAAACATTCATTTTCCCAGAAAACGTCTAAATTCCCACCCTCGCTTCTCTGGCATAACAGACTCACTGATTAGGACAGACACGGGCTGGCTGCGGGTGCCGACCCCGGCGCTGGTCACCGCGGCGACCTCCACCTGGTACACGACGCCGGGCACCAGGCCCTTCAGCACCGTGGACAGGGTGGAGCCCTCCACCGTCTTGTTGATGGAGTAGCGGGTCTGGTTGTCCGTCGGGACGCCTAGGCACCACACCTGTTTGGGTGGAGCAGCAAGGTGGCGGTCGGTGTTTGTTTTGGAAAACAGCGACTGTGTGATACTAGTACTCTCTGTCTATTGACTGTGTGATACTAGTACTCTCTGTCTATTGACTGTGTGATACTAGTACTCTCTGTCTATTGACTGTGTGATACTAGTTACGCTCTGTCTATTGACTGTGTGATACTAGTACTCTCTGTCTATTGACTGTGTGATACTAGTACTCTCTGTCTATTGACTGTGTGATACTAGTACTCTCTGCCTAGTGACTGTGTGATACTAGTACTCTCTGCCTAGTGACTGTGTGATACTAGTACTCTCTGCCTAGTGACTGTGTGATACTAGTACTCTCTGTCTATTGACTGTGTGATACTAGTACTCTCTGTCTATTGACTGTGTGATACTAGTACTCTCTGTCTATTGACTGTGTGATACTAGTACTCTCTGTCTATTGACTGTGTGATACTAGTACTCTCTGTCTATTGACTGTGTGATACTAGTACTCTCTGCCTAGTGACTGTGTGATACTAGTACTCTCTGCCTAGTGACTGTGTGATACTAGTACTCTCTGTCTATTGACTGTGTGATACTAGTACTCTCTGTCTATTGACTGTGTGATACTAGTACTCTCTGCCTAGTGACTGTGTGATACTAGTACTCTCTGCCTAGTGACTGTGTGATACTAGTACTCTCTGTCTATTGACTGTGTGATACTAGTACTCTCTGTCTATTGACTGTGTGATACTAGTACTCTCTGCCTAGTGACTGTGTGATACTAGTACTCTCTGCCTAGTGACTGTGTGATACTAGTACTCTCTGCCTAGTGACTGTGTGATACTAGTACTCTCTGTCTATTGACTGTGTGATACTAGTACTCTCTGTCTATTGACTGTGTGATACTAGTACTCTCTGCCTAGTGACTGTGTGATACTAGTACTCTCTGTCTATTGACTGTGTGATAATGGATGATGGATAAACAAGTGGCTGTGTGATAATAGTACTCGCTATTGTTGTGGCGTTCGATGGGTTAATATTAGGAGACACTTGTTGGGGGCTAAAGGATAACAAGACGCTACCTTGTAGTCCTGGATGACGCCGTTCTGCATGTCACTGGGAGGGGGCTCCCAGGTGACGCTGACACTGGAGCTGTTGCCTTGCTTCACCGTCACCACGGTAACAGCCCGGGGCGGGGCGCTCGGGGCTATTAAAAGGTAAGGAGGGCGGGGATGGTTAACGGGGTAAATATTAGCAACACGCTTAATCCATGGAGACACAGATGGCAGAGAAGGGTTAAAAATAGCTGGCTGGTTTGTAGAAAAAACTAAGCGCACCGCGGTAGCATATGCAAAACAATGCGTTGTAATTATAATTACTATAATTATAATTTAGTGATTGTAGCATGGGGGCTTAAACTGATCAAAAACGTCACTTTAATTATTTTATTACTCAAATGGGTTCCAGTGACTTCCGTTCAAAGAATATTAATAATGTTTGGTATTAGACTATATTATATAGTTAAAAAACAAGCCAATTTAAATTATCCGTAAAAAATTAGGGTCACAGAATCACAGTCAGACCTTTAACTTGAATCAATGATGGGGAGGTAGACAACCATGGACAAAACCAATCCAAACTTTCTTATCTTTCCTATCGTTGGGGTAGCATCACGATAACGCTGATTGAAACTGGTATAAAATACACTCTGTTCCATGAGATCGCACAGCTTTAACACCATGACGACATAGCTCATACCGGCCTCCATGGGGAACCACGATACCAAACACAAACGCTCCCAAGTCTCCTCACCTTCCTCCGGGGTCTGCAGCGACAGCACCCGGCTGTCCCGGCCCTGAACTCGTCGAAGTACGGTCGGATCTTGAACTCGTACTTGGTGCCCTTGAGCAGGTCACCGAGCACCGAGGAGCGTTCCGACGGCGAGTGGACGTCCTGCAGCACCCAGGTGCCGCCGCCGGGCCGGTAGAGGAGCCGGTAGCCCTGCACGTACTGGGACTGGCGGTCCACCTGGGGGGGGGGGTAAGGAGACGAGGAGAGAGGGGTGAGTTCAAGACCGCGGAGAACAAAATGTCAATACAGCAGCGCAATACGCTGCTGTATTATCGTGTTGTTGCCATGTTTGCCCTTTCAGGCAATCAATTTATACACAAAACTTACATACATACATACATACATACGTATATATATATATATATATATATATATATATATATATATATATATTTATATATATATATATCATATCTTAGACTCTTATCATTGGAAAGCATAACAATGGTAGATAATAGTGGTAATGGAATGGTGCTTGAGGAGGAGGAGAGAAACATAAAGACTCAATCTGTAAACAGAAGAGTGAATAAGCGTGAAAAGAGACAGTAACGCATATTAAATAAGACGCGTGTAAGCAAACATTTGAATAGGGGCTAAATCAAATTAGCTTGTTGCACACACACACACACAAACACACACACACGGAAAATAAGCTCAGCAGCATTTCAAAACACACTCTGGAAAGCAAGACATCAATTCAGAAATGGCCAGAGTGTTTACACGGCGCAGTCTGAGACATACATAATGCAACACGACTGATGGGCCGGAGAGGCCTAGCACCAGACATCGGGGATGTGTGTGTGCGTTTGTGTGGGGAAGGGGGGGGGAGGGTGCGACCGTCTGAGCTACAGTGCAAATCGCGCCAAATTATGCGCAGCAAATAATTGACAGAAAGTCTTCAACCGCGAGCTGCTACATCTGTCGTGTGTTGTTTGTTTTCATTTACATGCCGATAGCCACCATGAATATGAGAATCGCTTAGGCGGGGGGGGAAACTCCAGCAGCATGCATGGGTAACACGCGAGTGTGTGTGTGTGTGTGTGTGTGGGGGGGGGAGAATGAGAGAGGGAAAGAGTGAGAGAGTGACAAAGAGACTATCAGGCAGATAGCAATAATGAAAGAGATAGATAAATATGAATAAATATATTGATATATCTATATGAGAGAGAGAGGAGAGAGAAGAGTGAGAGAGAGAGCGAGAGCGAGAGCGAGAGAGAGGGCGAGAGCGAGAGTGAGAGAGAGAGAGAGAGGCACTCACTGTCCAGGATATCTGGATGGCGCCAGTGGTGAGTGAGACAGGCTCTTTCAGTTGGACGTCGACCTCGCCGAGCTCCCGCTGGACCTGCTTGTGGTCCACGCCCTGACCCGTGGGGCTCACGTCTGGCGGAGTGGGAGAACAACAACAATAACCATGGGCTCTGTTTCTGCTGTGTCAGAGCACGCTATCTAACTTGAGGCGGTTTTGAGTTGTGAGCAAACACATAAAGAAATCTAATCCTCGGCTTCTTTCGAGGGCTGCTCTCCATCATCTTCAGCTGAACGGTGAACACCAAAGGCCCGGTCAAAGCTAAAACAACTAACAATAAATCTAACGCTGGACTTTGTTTTTATAGTGTTTGATGCTTTTTTTGTACCGATTCTTACTTCTCTCTAAAGGTAAAGCTGTACTGGTTTTGTTACTGATTTTAAAATGCTTGCAGCAAAAACAAACAATCTATTACCTCCCACTTTAACTTGCTTAAAATAATAATAATAATAGATTCAATTTATATAGCGCTTTTCACATACTCAAAGCGCTTTACATAGGGGCACAAAAATAGATAAACAAGAAAAAAAAAAAAGAAAAGAAAAAGTTGGCAAGTTGGCAAATACAAGTACAAGGGGATCTATGAGGCTAGCTGTTGTTTGATATGTAAAAAGCCAACATCTGTTACCAACCTTGAGTGCGGACAGGTTCAGAGATGGGGCTGGGGTCGCTCAGGCCGTAGGCGTTGACAGCACGCACGATGAACAGGTAGATGGTGTTGGGAAACAGGCCCATGATCGTGTGTGTCTCCATCTTCACGTTGTCTGCCACGGTCTGCCAGGTGCTGCCAGCTGATTGGCTGCAATGGGACAGAGAAATACGATGACAAAGTGGTATAGGATTCATTTATGACTCACTATTAAGTCCTTTAGAGTAGGCTTTAATCCAAAGGAACTGACAGTGAGTGAATATATTTTCATGTTCATTTATGGCCCATTTATATTTTTGATATGAAAGAAAATACATAATATTTTACTGTTTGAGAATACATAGTAACTGAGTCACTGCAGGCTTTTGATTCCACATTAGAAGATGTTCTCAAGCGAATGTCCCACCTCTGATTAAATTATGCACATTGCACAATCAACCAGACGTCTGACTGATCTCAAGGCAGCCATAAAGCATCTATTTTGGGCCCTTTATGTCGAATTCTTTCTTGAACTGCAGTGTCAGAATAAAAAAAAAACTGGCGAAACAATGGCATATGTGAGCAAAGTGTGCAGCGTTTTTTTTATAAAGTTTACGTTTGAACCATGAGACCCTTTGGAAAACGTTCCAGTGACTCCGTTCTTTGTTGATGAAAAACACAATGGAGCCTGTGAAGCACACAGCTGCCAACAGGAAACGGTGGAACGCACTAGGCCTTCTGATGGATCGCACACAAGAACATACGTACACACACGCACACACACACACACACACACAACCACACACACACACACACAACACACACACACCACACACACACACACACACACCACACACACACACACACACACACACACACACACACCACACACAGCTTGCTGCCTTCCAGTTTCTTGCCCTGGTTTTTCGCTGTGAATTTATTGACACCATGCCTGAGTAGCATTCACCAAGGCCTGTCCAACCATTTGCTTGACAGTTTAAGAGACGTTTCCCCCGGGGTTGGTGGACCGGGCTGGGGGGGGTGGGGGTGTAACGGGTGATGGAAAATGATCTCTACCTCTGACCTTCACAGTTAATACTTAGGGGATAAGAAAAATAGGGAAGAATCCTTTCCATAAGCAGTCATGTTGTGTTGCAGTTCCAGGGGAAACAATGCTGCTTTAAAAAAGGGGAAATTGATTGGGGGGGGGTCTCGCTTGGGAATGTCAGGGTCTTAGCCCCAGTCCGACTCCCGGCGTAAACACACAGGGGTACTAAAACTCCCACATGCCTTGCAAAAAATGTGTGTGTGTGTGTGTGTGTGTGTGTTTGGACTCAAAACCTAAACACATACACACACGCGCACACACATAAAATCAAAACACATGGACGCACACACACACACACACACACACACACACACACACACACACGGTTCACCCAGCCCCTCCCCCTCCCACTACCTCCACCATCTCCCAGTCTACCCAAGGCATGTAAATGGAAAGACTATCGTGCTGTAACCCTTTGGCCATCCTGCAATGAATCAATCCTCCACTCTAGTTGTCTCTGCTCCTGCCTGCTCACAGTCCCGCGGCGGGACAGTGAGCAGGGACCCTGGGTAGCACAACACCCCGCTGGTCTAAGCTGGTCCGTGGTAGCTGTTCTGGTTTTAGCACATCGTTTGGTTTTTTATAAACTTGAGGGACGATTACTTTCCACATAAAATTCGCCCATAAAATAAATTCCTATCGTCTTTTTCTGTAGGCATTTTCACTGTCAACGACTAGCAAAGCACCTTGTCGTTCTTTCCCCTCTTATTAAGCCTAGCAGTGCCAGTAAGTTCAAATGTCCCATTGCTTATTTCCTACTGTTACTGCATTAATTTGCATGTTTAGAGTCCCAACAAAACCTGACAGAACGGCCCCGGTCTGGTTGCAGCATCTGCTTGTGTTGGCATGCAATTATACATCTTTATATGTAGCAATATGTGTGGTTGTGGGTGTCCGTGTGAGAGAGGGAGAGACACAGACACACAGAGAGAGAGAGAGAAAGTGAAAGAGAGAGAGAGAGAGAGAGAGAGAGAGAGAGAGAGAGAGAGAGAGAGAGAGAGAGAGAGAGAGAGAGAGAGGTATACAGAGATGGATGGAAAGAGATTACAAGGGCATAGTATAGATGGACTGATGTGTGGGAATGTGTATTTGTGCATATGTGTAGAGCAAGTGAGAGAAAGACGGATAGAAATAGACGTATACAGAGAAAGAGGGAGAGCTGAAGGGCATGTATAGATGGATGCACTCTATGTGTGTACTGAGTGAGTGAGAGAAAGCGAGGAGGGGGAAGCAGAAGAGAAAGACAGAGATGGATAGAGACATATTGCCCATGAACGCATATAAATTTGTGCGGGCGTGTGTGTGTGTGTATGCGTGTGCGTGTTTGCGTGTATGTGTGTACGTGTATGTGTGTGTGTGTGTGTGTGTGTGTGTGTGTGTGTGTTTTGTGTCTGTGTGAGTGTGTCTGTGTGTCTATGTGTGTGTGTGTGCGTGTGTGTGTGCGCTTGTGTAAGCCATTTCCAGAGCCTCGCTTACAAAGCAGCTACGAGAATATTGCTGACACAACAGCATCGGATAGAAGAGAAATAGCTGTAGACAGAGGGCAGTGTGGGCATCTATGTGTGTGTGTATGTGTGTGTGTGTGTCTGTGCATGTGCATGTGTGTGTGTTCACGGCTATCTGCGTCCTTCAACGCACGACTCGACCCCATCTGCCAGACAGCGTTAGTTTGGCAAATTATACTTTAGCCCCAACCCCGCCGGCCCCCTTCCCTGAATCCCACCCTCCCCCTAACGTCGACATCCAAGAAGCCTCACCTGAAGGCCTCCACGATGTAGGAGGTGACGTCGGCCCCGCCCTCGTGGGCGTTGGGCTGCCAGGTGAGGGTCACGCTGGCCTTGGTCACATCCGTCACCACGGGCTTGTGGGGCGGGCCGGGCAGCTGGAAGGGCTCCGCGTTCTGGGAGCCGGACTGGTCGGCGCTCTCTGAGGGGGGACAGGGGGAGGAGCACGGCAGGGTGAGCCATGGTTGCGTGCGTCGTGGGTATTTGTGTGTTTGGGCATGTGACATTGTGGACGCAGATGTTGAATGCAAACTTTGTTGTAAGGGATATTGTTGACGTGGACATATTCCTTCTCACTTAACATCAACATTGCTAAGTGAGAATGGGTTTGATGCAAAATCAACCCTGATTCACCCGCTTGTACATCTCTAGTAAGTCAAGAAATCAATACTTGATACAACGACAAAATGTTGCATTGATTTTTAAAAGATTGTGTTGCCTCCGCAGCGAGAATAGCTCAATTTAGCAGTTGGAAACAGCGTCCATAGTAACGGTCTTCAGAAATAACAGGCCAATGACTGCTGTTATTGATTGACCAATCAGAATTCAGAATGCAACAATGCCGCGTAATCATCAGCCCCTACAACTCCTATAATAAGGGCAGGTAGGCAGCTAGGCTGTTCGACTGCTAGCGATATGTGCTGGGTTCGATCCCGCCCACGCCTCCCTTCCCTGAGAGGGATCTAGATAGGGAGATGCCTTACCCCTACAGCTCATCATTTTTCTGATAATGACTGTATCTGAAAAATGTATCTGAAAAATGTCCTGTCCTGTCATTCCCTTTGGGTAGAAGGCAAGCATGACTAAATATTTATGAAGAGGTAAGGGTACACGGGAAAATGTAGAAGTTGCTTCAATGTCGGTGTAGTTTTGCCCACACCGACCTAACGTACCAAACAGAAAAGGTAGTTCATATCTCCCTGGGGGTGGGGTAGGGTTGGTTGGTGGGCAAACTGAGGGCAGGATGAACGTCTGTCTACTCTGTGTTCCCACTCTGACTTCAACCTTCAGCTAATAGTCATTTTGACTATTTTCAGCTCTTACAGCGTCGACTAAAAAAAGAGAAGGCCCTTGTCGACTGTTCCTCAACGCTCTCCCTTCCCTTCCTGCTCCGACAGATTCCTCTTGCAGACGGATAATGGCTTCTTGCTGGGATTGACTTATTTTGATACGCTTTCAGACTAATGGCTCGCACCGAGACTTCACGGAGCAACGCCTCAAGGGTCGCGGAGCATGTACGTTTCACTTGACTGGCAGCTAGCTATCCCTCTCTCTCTGCCTCTCACTCTGTCTCTCTCTCTGTCTCTGTCTCTATCTTTGTCTCTCTCTCTCTCTCTGTCTATATCTTTGTCTTTCTCAATGTCTCTCCCTCTCTCTGTGCTCTCTCTCTCTATCCATATGTCTCTGTCTCTATGTTCTCTCTCTCTATGCTCTCTTTCTCTATCTATATTTCTCTCTCTATGCTCTCTCTCTCTCTATATATATGTCTCTCTCTATGCTCTCTCTCTCTCTATCTATCGGTCTCTCTCTCTTTCTGATCTCTCTATATCTCTCTCTCTGTTCCCTCCTTTTCTATTTCTTTTTCTCTATCTCTCTGTTTCTGTCTCTTTCTCGCTCTCTTTTCTCTTGCTCTCTCTCCATGCTCTCTTGCTATGTCTATCTCTCTGTCTCTCTCTCTATGTCCCCGTCTCTCTCTTTCCCTCTCTGCCTCACTGCGGGCTAACCATGTTAGCTTGGCTTCAGAAGCGCTGTGAGAACAGCTTGATAGCTTTCACTTGGCATGTCTTTCTCCTCACATTTGTACAGTAATGTGTTGAGATGCTCCTGAAAGTACCGTGTCTGGACATATTTGGAAAGGCTGAGCTGTAGCGGTCGGGAGGGGGCATCACTATTCACACGGTATCACAGTGCTTGATCACATTAACAGGGCGTTCAGAAGGGTTTTGGATACGTTAAATTAATATGTAAATATTATGGTTAGAACTGAAGTCACAATGAGTATATTTTTACACACGCTGCTGATTTATCTGCATCATTGTAAAACGGCAATACACAATATTAGGATGTTAAAACAATGCTGTAGGCACAGCACTTCATAACATGAAACACAAACATAATTGGCAGACTCTGATATCCAGTCCCGTCACAAAAAATATTTGAATAGATCTCAATAGAGATCAGCAATTGCTGGGATGTGTGTTGTGTTCAATTGTAAATGAAGAAGCACGCAGGGAAATGTCTACCTTTGACTGTTAGTACTCCACTCCAACTGGTCTCTCCGCTGGAGCTGGAAGCCACACAGGTGTACACCCCAGAGTCTGTTTCCTGGGAACAACAAAAAAAGTATATTGTTAGCTTTGTGGTGTTTATGTGTGTGTGTGTGTGTGTGTGTGTGTGTGTGTGTGTGTGTGTGTGTGTGTGTGTGTGTGTGTGTGTGTGTGTGTGTGTGTGTGTGTGTGTGTCTGTGTGTGTGTGTGTGTGTGTGTGTGTTAGTGTGTGTGTGTGCGTGTGTGATGGCGGCCTCCAACATTTCCCCGGATAGGACATGTTTGTCTCCAGGAAAAATCGTAGCGGGACATTGGCTGGGCGCGGAGCCTGGTGTCATCGACAGCTGGTAATTTATGCGCAGCGCACCAGGTGGGACCTTTGATGTTGCGTTGCTCGTTTGCTCCCTGGCAGACGATTGGTTCTTGCTTAACGGGCGACTCTGTTTGACTGGTGTACATGCACCGCGAGCAACGCTCGGAGGAGCCGTCAACGGGCTGCGGCGTGACAGAAATGTGTTTGCGTTCGCCCTTTCTGGATTAAGGTTTCTCCAGCTAGCCCCGTTGGGGACAAGTGTCTCATTAAAACTATAAAGTTGTATTTGTTATTGAGCCGTCATTTTTAAAACCGCCGTTCTTTGAATCCAGTTTTGATTTCATAATACATCTCGAGGGTCCCTCTGGATCTATTAAAACAATTCTAGAGGAGAAAACTATACATTCAATTACGGAGCTGTGCCGTGGTCAAATCTTCACCCCCTAGTCAATCTTGCCATTTCATCATCGGTATCCTCGGTGGCCCTCTTTGGCTTTTATGTTCCCCCTTTCTCATTTGAAGGCAGAGCAGCGATGGTAAAGAGGGATCAAAGGATATCATTTTAATAACCGTACTCGCTCTAGAATGTTCTCCAACCATACAGCTTTCATACTCCACACCCACTTAGCATTCAGGACCCGCAACTGGCAAATGTGATAAAAGAGTATGTGTGTGTGTGTATGAACGTCTGTGTGTTGTGTGTGAGTCTGAACATGTTTGTTAGTGTGTGTGTATGTGTATGTGAACATGTGTGCGTGTGTGTGTGTGTGTGTGTGTGTGTATGTGTATGTGTATGTGTATGTGTGTGTGTGTGTGTGTGTGTGTGTGTGTGTGTGTGTGTGTGTGTGTGTGTGTGTGTGTGTGTGTGCAGCGGGGTTCCCACGTGGGTCTCCATGTTTAGTGAGAGGCTATCGTTTTTTGTATTTTTTTTTTTTAGAGGGTTGCGCGGGCCAAGAGCCAGACTGAGTGTGAAATTGCTAACAGCGGTGAGAGATGTCAGAGTCTCTCTGTACAACAAGGCACAGGTGTAACGGAGCTGACAGGCTGCTGCAGAAACACCCTGGGGCGGAGCAGGAGCTCTCTCTCTCTCTCTCTCTCTCTCTCTCTCTCTCTCTCTCTCTCTCTCTCTCTCTCTCTATCTGTCTGTCCCTCTCTCTCTATCCCGCTCGCTCAACCCATCCCTCTCGTTTCTTCTCCTCCCTGCTGCCACTGCTGTAGTTAAGTCTGTGGATCGGTCTGTGTTTTTCTAACCGTCCTTCCTTTCTTTCTTTCTGTCTATCCTTCCTTACTCCCAGTCTATCTGTCTGTCTTAACTTCATACGTTCTGTCTGTTTGTCTCCATCTCTGTCTCTCCCTCACTCTTGCCTCCTATCACATGCTATCCCGTCTGTGCTTGTGCACCAAATCGCCCCCACAATCCATCCCTGCTTATTAAGTTAATACATCCCCATAACAAAAACCCATATTACTCCAACGCCTAATACATTATGCAGAACGAAAACCTCCCTCACACACACACACACACACACACACAGATGAATGAGTGGGTTGCGTGGGGGGGGGCAATCTGCAGTGACTAATGCTTCACTTTAGCAGTGGTACAATTGGCTTCTCCCTCTCCCTCTCTCTCTCTCTCTCTCTCTCTCTCTCTCTCTCTCTCTCTCTCTCTCTCTCTCTCTCTCTCTCTCTCTCTCTCTCTCTCTCTCTCTCTCTCTCTCTCTCTCTCTCTCTCTCTCTCTCTCTCTCTCTCTCTCTCTCTCTCTCTCTCTCTCTCGCTGCTGGCTCCAAGGGCCAGCTCATCAGTAGCAGTGACAGAGAGATTACTCAAGACTAAGTGGCTTGTCAGGGGGGGGTCCCCTCGGACCAAAGAGACAGGTGAGCCCTCTGCCTGGTACAACAAGACCCCCCCAATCCCTCTCTCCACCTCCCTCCGTCCCTTCCCTCCCCCTCCCTTTATATATGCCTATCCATCTCTCTCTCTCTCTCTCTCTCTCTCTCTCTCTCTCTCTCTCTCTCTCTCTCTCTCTCTCTCTCTCTCTCTCTCTCTCTCTCTCTCTCTCTCTCTCTCTCTCTCTCTCTCTCTCTCTCTCTCTTTATCTCTCTCTCTCTCTCTCTCTCTCTCTCTCTCTCTCTCTCTCTCTCTCTTAATCCCCCAGCCATCTCTCTGTCTCTCTCCCTTGGCCTTCCAGTGGCCGTGACATTGAGCTGACCTGTGGGAGGGGGACAGGGGAGCGTGGCGTCTGGCTGGGTGGGGGGCGTGGTGAGCAGGTTCACCCCAGATGGTGGGATTTGGTGGATGGGAGGCGTGAGGGGAGTACAGCAGGAGTAGGGGAGGGCAGGCAGGGGTGAGGTGGTGCTGGGGGAGGCAGGGAGGGGAGGAGAAAGGAGCGAAATGGGCCAGTGCACCTGACGATTTATCCCGGTTGGCTGGCAGTGCCTGGTGTTGGTGTGTATGTGTGTGTGTGTGTGTGTGTGCACTGTGTGTGCACATGTGTACGTGTGTGAGAGTTAATGTGTGTGGAGCGGGGGGGAAATTTAGCTAACAGATTGTTGAAAAATTGATAAGGAGAGCAACAGAGGAAGGGAGAAAGAGAGAGAGCGGGAGCGGGAGCGAGATCGAGAGAGAGAGAGAGAGAGAGAGAGAGAGAGAGAGAGAGAGAGAGAGAGAGAAAAACGAGTGTGTAAGCGAACGAGCTGGCGAGCAAGCGAACGATACAATGTTCCGAGTGAAGATTCAAAGGCTCCCGTCCCTCCGGAATGAAGGGTGTAAAGCTAACTTCCTCTTCCGCCTTTGCTATGGAAATGTCTGAAGATCTGCTTTAACAGCTAAATCTGCCCTCTGCCCTGGACCGGCTCCACACACCCACACATACACACCCACACACCCACAAATTCACACTCACCCATACACATTCACCCACAAATACACACTCACCCGCACACCCACACACACAAGCACGCACACATACACACTCACCCACCCACACACACTCACCCACACACCCACACACACACTAACATACACCCTCACACACATACACACACACACACACACACCACCACACACACGCACCCACACACACACACTCTCCCCCTGGCCCTGTCTCGTTGGCGTTTGTGATCGGAAGCAGCAGTGTGTGTATCTGGCAGAGGTCCCAGGGTAATGGCATCTCCCACGGTTCACGGGTGAAGCAGGAACAAACGTACCATCTGTCTCCTCCACCAGGGGCCCCCTTACTAGTCCACCAGCCCCACACACACACACACACACACACACACACACACACACACACACACACACACACACACACACACACACACACACACACACACACACACACACACAAACACACACACACACACACACCCACACACACTGCAGGGCTATTTATAGTCTCCCACTGAAATGTGTTGTTTCTCATTCAACGGTGTGTTTGTCTCGTTCCTTTGCACTACTTCATTCAGACTTTTATTCGCTTTGAAGGATTGTTATTTCTTTTTTGCCTTTTTTGTATTTCTATCCAAAGGTTTAAAAGCTGTCTCGCTCATCAAAGAGCCCCTACCCTTCAGTTTGAGTTTGTTTGCGTGTGAGCGGCCATAATGTGTAGCCATAATGAGCAATTGTTATCTTCTTCCTCTCCTCCTTCTTCAAAACACGAGACAAAAGTCCTCTAATTTGACAGCTTGCAGTGTATACCAGAAACTGTCATATTGGAATCGTCCATTTGTGTATCACTCTGCCAACCATATTGTGTGACAGGCGCTTACTGCTGCATTAATTGGTTGTTTGTTTCATCCAGTCCCTCATTTCTCTCTCTCAGTCTCTCTCCATCTCCACTTTCAATCAGTCTTCGAACACCCAGCTGCTCTCCCTCTCTCCCTCTCTCTCTCTCTGTCAGTCTCAGGCTCTCTCGTTCTTATTTGCTTGTGATGATGTATCGAGGATTTAATTAAAATCCTACCGATCATTAATCATCAAAAAACCCACAATCAATTAATGTGTTCGGATCCTCCTAGGTTGCCACTGCTGCTGGTGACCTCAGCTGCTTTTCACCACCCGCAGGGAATGCTGGGTAGATAGATTTCATTAGTATGGCCGTGGCTAGCACTAACGACTGCTAATGGCTGTGTGCACTCATTAGGCCAGGCTACCGTGGGCTAATGTTGCAGTCTTTTTCTACCCCTCCGCTTTAAAATGCACATTGTCGGGACGCAACCATGAACACGTTCTCCGTTTAAATATTGGATCCTTTTTTTTTTGTTCCCCAGTGCAATTAAAACGGTGTCATTTCATCATGCGCATTAGCGTCCCATGGCACCAGCATATTAATTTGCGGATGTTCGAGCGCTATCAGCAAAACACATCCAGACACGCTGAGGTAAGTAGGGGAATGAAACGAGTGGTGTCCTAGAAAAAAGGATACACAGCACAACTATTGCAGTATAACTCGACTTAGTATTATGATAATTAGCAAGGGCGATGTATCCGACAATTGCATAGAATACTCTCTTCAAACTGTCCTTGCAGAGAACTCAGAGATACAAATATATACAGTACAATGCTGAATGGTTTAACCAAGTGTTCTTTCATCATTACGAAACATAACTGTTGAGTTATTCATTGAAATACCTGAAGGTTGGTGATTTGAAAGGTGCCGTTTTCCATCAAGCTGATTCGCCCGTCACTCCCAAGGATCCTCTGGCCGTCCTTCTCCCATTGGATGCTGGGAAGGGGGTTGCCCATGATGTGGCACTGTAACTGGGCAGTGGAGCCCGGAGCCTGCGTGTAATTGGCCGGTCCCTGGCGGATGATGGGCGGCACGCGGTCCGAAGTTGCTGTAAGGGAGAGGAGAGTGATAGTGAGGTTCAATCTAAAAACATAGCGAAGGAGGTCTGAAGGACACGTCACCCGATGGACACATCATTATCCACCTGCAGTCCGACTACATGTCACCTTATGTCATGCTGAATTGAAGAAATTAATCATACCTTAAAAACTATGAAAAAATATGTTTAAAACTAACAAAAGCATGAATGTTATACTATACATGGTTGGTTATGCGTCATCCTCCAAAGCGCATTGGAAAGGGACTTTAGTTTCATATATGGGGACTGGATTATATTTTTGTTGCCTTCTTGTGTAGCCCGCAGCACCAAAAGCACGTCCAAAATAGTTTCAAAAGGCAGCGCTCCCCCTGGCACTAAACTTGTACATCTCATTGGACCTGTCCTAGTTCACATGTTCATTGATGACATGTTGGAGCTAGATGACTACATACAATATTTAGAATGCGATTTCTAATTCTGCCTCTACGAACCAATAATATTCATGCAATCATGCATCGATATGTTAAAAAATGTCATGATAGTAGCCAGCAGTCAAATCGGCAGCATACCAACAGCATACATCGCTTAATTCTTAGTGAACCGAAAAAGCACGTCTATGTTATCTAGTCCCATGATTGGTATCACTCTCTCCCAACTACGAATAATAACACGGCGCATCCAGTGTGTTTCAACAGTTTTCTTTGAGATAACACATTTCCTTTGAGATTTAAATTATTCCCGTACCCAGGGGAGACCTCGACATGGTGGAACCATCGAACAACAGATCTACTGATACTCCCTGCATACTGCAGATTAGTGGAGAAATATCATTCGGGAAACTGCCCATAAGGAGTTTTCCGAATACTATCCATGAAATATAGATACAGATATATTTTCAAAGACAAAGAGAAAGACGGTGTAATGCGGCAGAGCTTGCATCGTGACCGCTAAATGTTTCTGCGAAAGCCTCTTAAAGCCCACGGCTGGTGGAAGAACGCCATTCATTACAGATGAACGCGGGGTTCAAAGCAAAGCCCGGGTGACTCCGCGTCTTTAAGGGGGGGGGGTCACCTGTCCTTCACTTGAACCTCAAACAGTCAGTCACTATGACAAACACTCAACATCCTACATTCACTGGCAGTGGCAACCATAAAGGATCACAACTACAAACGGTCTCGGGACATATATGGCACTGTTCCCTGTGTGTGCAGAAGTTCAACGTAAACACCGTCGGTTTAGTGCTGCCAGCCGGCATGGTTGTGTTTAGTTTAGACCAGACGTATAATTTCAGGCACATTCATAAATGGTAGTACTGAGGGGTTTGAAGGAGCTTGAGAGCAGAGCGCGTTCCACCCCGAGCAGCAATCACAGGCTACTCCAACGCAGGCTTAAAAGCGGGATAAAGTGCAAACCGGAACCCTGCTCCCCTCTTACCTTGCTCCTCTCACCTCTCTGCTCCTCTCTCTGCCAGTCATTGGTATGCTTTTAAAAGTTCGAATGGAACCTTTTGGGTGGTTTATTTCCTGTATTTTGTCTTTTTATATCAAGTCATGTGTCTTTGAGTACATAGAAAAAAGGAACCCCAAAATAACAGGCATTCTTCTTTTAGTACTTATTTTTCTATTATTTATATTATACCCATTGCTAGGGAAACATATCCTCATTTCAATGTGCTGGGTGCAGCTGGGTCCGGATTCGTTAGGCTGAAAGCTATGCTAGGCTAGGCTAAACGTTTGGAAGCCAAGTAATGAAAATGCTAGGTACTCTCCATGCTAAGCCTCCTATTTATTCAATGAATGCAGGGTAAGAACGGGTCTCGGTTGGGGGGGGGGGGGGGGGGGGGGGGGGTTGATGTTGTGGTGGTGGTGGTAGAAGGGGTGGGGGAGGGGAGCATATGCTGTGGGAGGCTGATTTGCATAGCGGCATCGCCACTTGTCCTGTTTGATTACATCAGACTAGGCCTCCTGCTGTTTGCTCATTTTCGGTGGGAGGAGGATATTTTAATTTAGGACGCATTTGAAGGATTTCCACATTTATTTGGGTTAACATACAGGGGGGAGGGTGGGGAGGTGGTGGAGGGGATAGAAAAGGGAGGGGAGGGGAGGGGCCTTGCAGGGCAGCAGCCTGCCAGAGTTATTAAGCAGAATATTACACTGCTATAAACAACGGATGTGAATTCACAAGGTTGGGGTTTTTCATGGACGCAAGCAGGCTCAGTGATCCAATGGGAAAATGAGTCAATTCAAACTGAGCTTTAGAATAAAGCACCGCAGAACACAACAACATGCCACAGCAAAACAATTAGGCTTGAAAGAAAACAGCAGCGCAATCCAACCAATCTCTCTATAACCCCCAATGGCTGGAACTAATTGTGCCGTTAAATCGCCATATCTCCAATGTGATTACCGGCACGTAATCAAATTACTTTATGTACTTAGAAGTCTGTTGCCTTCATCCTAACTGATTGCAACCGTTTTATTTTCTCTTTGTAATCTGATTGCTGTAAATTGGAATCTCAAATAACCAAAACGTGTCCATCCCCTTCCCAACCCTATACATCGGAAACTATGTGTGTGTGGTCCACAACGTTAAGCCCCATATAATTGGTCTGTAACGTAATGAAACAAGCATGGGTGTGTTTTATTGGTTGTTCATCTACAGCGCTCAGTCTGAAATGGAATAATGAATTGCACGTGTTCTCCCAGATAGGATGAAGTGATGCTTGTTGGGTGACTACAACTGAAGGTACTTTGTAATGCTACATGCTACTGACTAACTAAAAGGTTGCCAGTTCGATCCCGTGCTCCTCCTAGCTGTGAGTGTCGAGGTGTCCCTGAGCAAGACACCTAACTGCTCCGGAGGAGCTGGCTGTCGCCTTGCATGGTTGACACCGCAGTCGGTGTGGGAACTTGTGTATGAATGTTTGTAAGTTGCTTGTAAGGTTGTAGAACTAGAACTGCAAATGTAAGTAACAGAACAAGAACTAGAGCTACAACTACATCCATACATAGTGCTAGAGCTAGCGCTAGCAACATAACTAGGACTAGAGCTACGACTACCTCCATACATAGTGCTAGAGCTAGCACTAGCAACATAACTAGAACTAGAACTACGACTACCTCCATACATAGTGCTAGAGCTAGCACTAGCAACCGAACTAGACCTAGAGACTCACCACTCTCCACCTCCAGAAGGGCCTTGGTGAGCACGCTGCCCGCCACGCTGATGGCCTGGCAGATGTAGTACCCAGAGTCCTCTGGACGCACGTCCGCCACGGTCAGCTCGCCGCTCAGAGACACGGAGAAGCGGCCCGCCTGGGACGGCTCCTGGATGGGGAACAGCAGGATCTACAGGGAGGGAGGGGGGAGGGGGGGGTATTTTGTTGGTTTTCACGCTTTTGTTGAGGGTAACATTCTGTTTCTTTTTCCTTTGACCTTTATATCAGTGCAAGTTCACGTTTGTCGTCATTTTCCCAGTATTTTTTAACACTAACTTTTTTTTAACGCTCGACCTGCTCGGCCCTACACTGAGCCATGGATGAGAGAAGAATAGGTGTTATAAAGGTTAGGGCCAATTGACACCAAGGCCACACTCTCAGGCAGCCTCTATTGAGCAAAACTACACCCATTGTAACGAGCGGCCATTTATTAAAAAAGAGAATGTGCTGCAGGATGAGAACATTTATGTTGATTCTCTATGCTTTTCAAAAGGCCTTGAATACTAGGGAGGGTATGAAAAAATGAAAATAAGTTATTGAGAATAATAAACAATATCTGAATAGTTTGAATTATTCTGTTATTAAGGTCAAAGAGGGATACAGAACGACAGTAGCATATCACCCTGCAACCCTGAACCGGAGATTGGATGAATGGGGGACAGGAGAATGGATGTTGGGATTGATTATACACTGACTGACGCATGTTTGTGGTTAGAATATATAATCATATTAACTGTGTGTGGTGTGTGTGTGTGTGTGTGTGGGGACGTGTTTGTGAATATATTCTGTAGGTAAACATGTAGTAAGCCCATTTTATTGAGAATCTATAGCGCGTTGAAATTCATAATTAATCAACCCTGTGTGTGTGTTTGTGGGGGTGCATACAAGTCTTTATGTGTGCATGTGTGTGTGTGTGCGTGCGTGCGTGTGCATGTGCGTGTGTGTGTGTGCAAAATACGTTCATCAAAGTAAACCAAAGGCATTTGACAGAAGGAGATATAATCTCATCCCACTGGCAAAAAGTAAGAGGTAGAACACAGCAGTTCAAATGACACTTTGACATTTTGTGCATTCCTATCCGAGCATCTCCATAACAATGAGACTTAAAGGTTATCTTCTGAACTATATGTATGGAGATGTGGGACCATTTAGCAGTTTCGTTGAAAAAAGAGACGAACATGTTTCATATGAAAAGCAAAGTAGCACCCAGGGAACTATATAAAACAAACTGAACCCATCAGAACTCAAATTCAATTTGTTCCAAATCATATATTCTCATGTCATGTAGTGTATTATATAAGTATCAAATAAGTCTTGTATGAGTAGATAATAATGCCTTAATTCCTGGAGGCGTTAAATGCAATATTTGTTAGGATGGTGAGAAGGAAAATACTACGGGGTCTGAATTTTATTTCCAAGGAGGAGCGTGAAACCATTGCTCCAGTGTTCTGTATCGATCAACGGATCATTATCATACCATCTGTATCATGTCCAACACCTTTCAGCCAAGTGCAGCTTAGTATTCAGGTACTGTATGTGGTGCTCAAAGGAACTCCAGAAATTGATCCGGCAACTCTAACAACTCTAAAAAACAACAATACAAACATATGCGAGCTAGTCAGAAGGTTCTCGGCTTATCCAACCACCTTCCCGTTCCTACATTCATTCTATTGAACTCACTACAGATTTTGGGAAGTGACATTGGCATGGTTATATTGCGTGGAATTGTAAATGTGCCACTTCCCACCCTCTCCTATTCAATACCTCCGCTCTGATTATCTCTCCCTTGCACTCCTGTTTGCTCGCTCCCACTCACATACCCCAAGCTCCTTCCACAACCCTCTCTCTCTCCCCCCCTCTCTCTCTTTCGGTCTCTAATCTTTACCACACATTCCCATCAGGCCATTCTCTCTCTGCATTCCAACAGGAAGGGGCTCTTATGGGTTCAAAGAGCTGTCTCTTTGAACAGGTATTGAGCAGGTGTTATTTGTGTTTTCTGTATTCATGTGCTTGTACTGGGGTGTATTTGTGTCCATGCGCTTGTATGTGCTTGTGCGTATCTGTGTGTGAAAGTTTCCGAGAGATATTTAAAGAGAGAGAGAGAGCAAAGAGAGAGAGAGAAAAGAGAGAGAGAGAGAGAAAAGAGAGAGAGAGAGAGAGAGAGAGAGAGAGAGAGAGAGAGAGAGAGAGAGAGAGAGAGAGAGAGAGAGAGAGAGAGAGAGAGAGAGAGAGAGAGAGAGAGAGAGAGAGCAAAGAGAGAGAGAGAGAGAGAGAGAGAGCAAAAGAGAGAGAGAGAGAGAGAGAGAGAGAGAGAGAGAGAGAGAGAGAGAGAGAGAGAGAGAGAGAGAGAGAGAGAGAGAGAGAGAGAGAGAGTGTTATATTTATGTATCAGTATCTCTGTATGTATGTGAGTCATGCTGGCCCACTAAGCTTCACACAGAGGAAAGCGAAGTGGAATGACAGCCACTACACAGGCCTGCTTTACCAAAATTCTGGCGGCTGACGACTTCCATGCGGGGAAGGCTGATATTGAGAGGATCAAAGCATACGTATTGGTTTCAAATGCTAATTCAGAGGCCTCCTAATGACAGTCTCAAGTACAAACCACCTTGAAACCTGCTGTGAAACCAAAGGACGTATGTTTAAAGGAACCTGATTGAACGCAATCTTGTAATGAAAACCTCTAGAATAACCCTCTATAATGACATAGTTTATTAGGTCAATGTCATGAAGCACTTATAATATATTAAAATAGTAGGCCTAATTAAATAATTAATTTAATTTACGGTAATTTGAAGAGTGAGGTGGGAGAGTTTTCTAATGAAGTTAACAACAGGAGTGGCGAAGGAGCTCAGTGAGGCTACTACTACTCAGAACACTTCACATTCATGAAATCAATGAGAAAAATATATCATCATGAACTAGAGTGAAGGGGGAGGTTTTCTAATGCAACAAAAACAACAGGGGACTGGCAAAGACGCTCAGTGAGTGAGAATAGAACCACCAAGGATAATAAAGGAGAATATTAAGTGCTGAAAACGAAGCCTCACCTGACTGCCTTCTCTCTGCCAGAAGACGGCCGGCGGTGGGTTCCCCTTGGTGCCGCAGAGGAAGGTTACGGTTCTTCCCGGGGCCGTAATCTGGTCCCTGGGCCTGACCACAATCTGGGGCGACACTGCAGGGAGACACAGATGGATGTGATTATAGTGATGGTCGTGATATTGGGACAACAAAAACATTTATAAGGAATGCAACAATGAAATGAAAGATACACATTAGTAATGTCCAAACACACACACACACACACGTGCACACACACACACACACCACAAACAAGCATGAAATGGTTATAACCGAAGACAATGTGTGCACGAAAGACACAACCTGTGTTAAAAGCTGGCCTGCTTCACACACACACACACAAACAAACACCCACGTACAAGCACCCCCATGCTTGCAGACACACACACACACACACACACACACACACACACACACACACACACACACACACACACACACACACACACACACACACACACACACACACACACGCCTCGATGATAGCTATTGATTCTGCAGCAGCCCCCCTCCACAGCCCCCCTGGGGGGAGAGTGTGAATGCATAATGCCGCCCTCGGCTGGGCCTAATTGATTCCTCATCGTCCCACCTGATCTCCTGTATCTCTTCCAGTTTCACTCTCAATTACTGAACAGACAGAACAGGGGAGCGGGAGGGAGAGAGAGAGAGAGGGAGAGAGAGAGAGAGAGAGAGAGGGAGAGAGAGAGAGAGAGAGAGAGAGAGGGAGAGAGAGAGGGCAACAGGGAGCGAGAGAGAATGTAATGGAAGTATTAAGTTTGACAGCAAGAGCAGCCGCGGTGCGGAGCGATAAAAGTAATGTTGAAGGTAACGGGAGATAAAAGTAAAGGGAGAATGGAGATTGAGAGAGACGATGAAACGGAGGGCTTGTCAACGTCCGCCCCTCCCATCCCCCTCCCCCCCACCCTCCTGCCACACCCTCCCCTCCCCTCTACGCTTTCATCAGGAGACTGTGGATTCAAACTGGTTTTGAGACGCCCTCTCTTGTTTGTGCGTTCTCAACTGTCCTAGGGGTTTGGGGAGATGTGTTCTGGCCTCAGCAGCATCAGGGGACGGGGCCAGTTTTCTCTGTTTAATACTCTTTTGATTAAAGATCCCGCACCGAATGGGGGGCTTAGTTTAGAGCAGAATCTAATATCACAACGACACACATCACAAGCCCTCTTGACGCCGCCCCCAGAGCTCCACACATTACCAACCACTCTCCTTCCAACACCACACTGGGATAGAGGGTCTAGAATCATCCCCAAGACACAGAACCCAGGAGCCCAGGACTACATGTCAGCTTGTGTCTTTCTGAACCATAGCGACATGACGAAGTTTGATAGGGCCGACGGGGGAATTGGTTATCGGTCAATCATCACAGCTTGACTGACAATGCACAACTGATCCGACTTCGGAATATCTGAAGACAGATCAATAGTGAGAAACGGAAAGTAACACGAGATTCGGTTTTGGACAATAATTTAAGTCTTGGATTCTGAATAGAACTCTTCACAGTTTATCCAACACTGGAACAGGATTCGTCCAAGTGGAATAGCAATGCCTCCCGAACAAACAGAAATGGTCTAACATGTGCATATATTTAAACATGCATGCATCAACCTATTGTTGCACGTTCTCCTCCGGTGTCTGAGAGCCTCAGGGGTGGGGGGTTTAGGGGGGGGTAGGGGGACAGGGGGGCTGCAGGACACAGCAGGGAGTGCTCCACACGTCCAGCGCTGGATAAATTACAGCGTGTGGGGGGTCTGAGCTAAAGGTCAGGGGGATCAGAACCGGGGCCCCGCCACCCACTGACCCCTGAAAGGTCACAGACCCCCCCCCCACCTCCCAGTCTACACACCCCCTGTTGTTTCAAATCTACAGCCACGAGGCTGAGTGGAAGCGTATCTTCTGTTTAGCCAGTGTGTGTGCGCACACGCACGCACGCACGCACGCACGCACGCATTCACCTCTTGACTGGCTACAGACAGGGAGTTCTCGTCAGAGCTGACGCAAGGCGTGAAATACTCAAGAAATGCTGCGTAACACTGTTATCGCATTCAGACCATACCGTTTGGCCTCTGCAAATAAACAAATGATGAAGCACAAACGCACACAGACACAGACACGCACACAAACACGGGGATGCATAATTGCTTTATACACCATTGGAGCACAAGGCCGCATGTGAACATATTTTAAACCATTCACACTCCAGGGAGAAAAAAACTGCCAATGCATGGACTGTCTTTAACATGTGGTGGCACATGCCATGGAAACGCCACGACGGTGACCCAAATCTTACAGTGACTGTTATGGGATGAAGGATAAATAAATAAACAAAGACAATTTGAAAAAAAAGATTCTGCTTCCCTCTGCTGCGCAGCCCCGTCTGGAGGATGGCTGTGTTTGATTTGAGTCGGCGTGCCTGCACTTGCCCTCGGGTGGTAATAAATAATTAGCGATAATGGCCGCGCCGCGCGACACCGACTGCTTAGATTTAGGGCACAGAGTGGTGTTAGCGACCGTGCCAGTGGTACTAAGAGACAAAGCACAGGGGTGAGAGAGAGGGTGTAGCAATACAGCTGAAATGTAAATTGACGATGAATATACATATAAGCAAATTTGTTTCTTCTTTCATTCTGGAAGTTCAGCTGCTGAGTTTCGCCTTGTGTGATGCTAACCACTACAGCGGCGTTACATCAAATGACGACTAGTCTTGTTAAATATCAAACAGTGAGACCGGCACCGTATACAGGGCATAAAAAAAATAAAAAGTCATCCATTTTACAATTTAAATGAGCTTCATCGCCTGGGTTTTTTAACTAACGACAGCACGTAAACTAATAACCGCGTAAGCGAACGGTTGTGCTGATGAGGGGCTTAAAAAGGATGATGCGTATGAAGTTCTTTGGTGTGGAATTCAAAGGAGCCCGCAGAGTTTTAATAGCGGTGGAGATGCGAGTTATAACAAGGGCAAGGTGCC